>NW_023416328.1:5795000-6280000 GCF_014108235.1 Myotis myotis
AAGCCGACTTGTCCTTGGCACTTTCATCATCTGTTTCCCTTGCAAGCTGTTTAATGCCGGAGCAGGCAGGGAACAGTCAACTGCATGAAATGCGGAAGTTCTAGAGCGGAAGCTTTGGGGAACAGGACACGGGGCCCTTCGCCATCGCCAACACCCTTTACTGAGTGACGGCCACGGGCCTGACACTCAGCCGGCCACGGTGGGAGACACAGAAAACAGATGTCATCGCTCATCTCCAACGGCTGGCGCCGGTGTTGAGAAAACACCTTTGTTTTATAAAAACCAATTCAAACAAGTAGATAAATAAGAATCACAACATGAACTTCAGCACAAAGAAGGAAAAGCGGTCACGTCAGGAGATGCAGACAAGATAGGCTGACATAAAATGCTCTCATGTATTATTTAAAAACGCATACCTACCTGTCTCGGCAAATTAGTCTTGGAATGAAAGACTTTTTTAAATGTACAAAAATTACCTCAATCAATAAGAGCAAATGGGAACTGCATATTAAATGATGGAAAATGTATAACTTACCCGCAACACAGTTTTCGATGGTGTATTGGAGCTCCTAGAAAATAAAAAAGACCAAGAAAAAAAGGTGAAGATTGAGAGGCGACAATAGAAAACATTGTTAATATTTGCAGACAATAAAATTTTATACATTAAAAAACCCAAGCAAATTATAGAAAAAGCTATTAGCATTAGCTCTAAAAATTACAACATATAATATCGATTTCTGATACAGAATCATCAATAGTGTTGAACATGTCCAAAAATCAATTAGATATTGGAAAAGAAAAAATGGCCCACTTTCAATAGAATAAAATAAAATGGCACCTCAACTTAAGCCCAATAAAGATTTGAAAGACATCTCCAGTTAAACTTTATTGAGTACGTATTTGTCTCTGCTTCTTTTAAAAAATTTCAATAAAATTCCAGGAAAGACTTTTAAAAGTATTAAATCCACAAGAAAATGGTAGAGGGAATAACTTTTTAAAAGGTATGTTCCTATGACCAAAGAACGTTCAATGATGAATAGTATTCCACATCCCTTTAGCTAAAAAAAATTTGCCAAAGATTTTTCAGCACTGACATAAAATACTGGTATGCTGTGATATGGAAGTTACTTAAATATGTGCAAACCTAAATTATGTACAAATACCTGATGCTTACAGCACTTACAAAACTGAAACACCTAGTCTAACCTGGCAACAAATCCAAACAAAACTACAAAAACTGCCTGGCCGGCAGTGGCTGAGTGTCAACCTATGTACCAAGAGGTCAGGTTCGACTCCTGGTCAGGGCACATGCCTGGGTTACGAGCTCGATCCCCAGTACGGGGCGTGCAGGAGGCAGCCGATCCATGATTCTCTCTCATCATTGATGTTTCTCTCTCTCCCTCTCCCTTCCTTTCTGAGATCAATAAAAATATAATTTTTAAAAACGAAAAACAATGACATTTCCATCAACAACACTAACTCAGTGAGAGGGATGGTGTTACTTCACTGAAACGAAATTTCCATTTTCAGTGTTAATATAGTGCTGTCATATGCTTGGGCCATGCAACCACTCAGGCCCCCTCATTTTTTCCCTAGGCCAGCCATCCTCACAGCACCGCCTACACTAGTTGGCTTTCCCTTGTCTTGCACCTGTTATTTATGAATTTAATTAATCTCAGCTCTAGAATTCTTTAGAGGACTCCTGGTGCCCATGGGACCACAACCCAACATGCAAACTTGCTTGGACGGTGAAATGATGAGTTCGTTATTTGCTGGTCACCCAGGCATCCAGCATATGTTTTAATTAAAATTTAAAATAATAAGCAAGGATGCCTGTAGTCTTTGACAACGAAGGTAAAATAGGACCACCAAGTAGATGCTAGTTATGCAAGATCATTTCTTTAAAAAATATATATATTTATTGATTTCAGAGAGTTAGGGAGAGGTAAAGAAACATCAATGATGAGAGAGAATCATGGATCGGCTGCCTCGTGCACGCCCCCTACTGGGGATTGAGCCTGCAACTGGAGTACATACCCTTGACCAGAATCGATCCTATAGCCCTTTGTCTGCAGGCTGACCCTCTATCCATTGAGTCAAACCGGCTAGGATTTAAGGTGGACTTTTTAATGATGGCAAGTGATAGATACCTATCGGACCAGTCCCTATTAGGAGCTGGGAAGGACAGATCTAACATAAGGACAGTGAGTAGAACCACCAGCACCACCACATTCAGACTTTAACGCATCGGCAACGCCACAAAAGATACAGAAAAACTATTAAATTATATTCCACTGAGAGGTGGGGATCGAAGAATGTAGGCGTCAGCAGAGCCGGTCTGAATCTCGTCTCTGTGCTTAGTAGGTGGGTACCGCCGGACAAACGATATTCATTGTTCTGCATATTAATTTTCCATCTATAAAACCGGGATACTACTACCAAGCTCACCAAGCCATGCCTGAGGTTTATATGGACAGGGCATCTGACAAGTATGTCTATTCATTCTTTCCGTATTCTTGTTTCCCCCTTCTCCTCCCCCCACCCTTAATCATATGCATACGGTATTTCTGAACATGTAAGGTGCTCTAAGCAGCTGACATATAATTTTGTGCGTTGCTAATTCACTTCATGCTTTAGTGCTCCTCCTATATTGGAGCTGTCACCTCTTACCTGTTTCATTCGTTTAAAGAAGCCACATGTGCGAGACAGTTCACGTAGCTGGTTTCTCCCCGGTGGGAAATTCTGATTGTTTCTGAGCTCCTCCCGCCCAACGTAAACGGCGATGTTGCTGACATGAGAGAGAAATCACGCTAACACGTTCCCGAAGGTACAGAAAGGCTTCGGCGGCCATTACTACCTCAGGATGCCATTTTTCATGTGTGTTTATTTGTTCTGTCAATTCACCCTCATTGGCACCTCTTGAAAGTGCCGATGTTTCTAGAATACCTGGGCTTCTAGTGGGAGGAAAAAAGCTTCCTCCTGGCTTAACGCCTGCCCTGGAGACTGGCGACGGACTCAGTGCAGCCTGGCTTAAGGGGTGACCCCCCCCACAGGTCCCCACTGGGACTTCCGAGGACCCTTCGCAATGCAGACTCAGGATTAAAAAGCCTATGTAATGTCAGTCCCGAGTATAACAAAACACACTGGTTTAGTTCCATGAGCCTCCACACCCCCGCTTTTTAAAAGATATATTTTTATTGATTCAGAGAGGAAGGGAGAGGGAGAAATAGAATCAATGATGAGAGAGAATCATGGATTGGCCGCCTCCTGCACGCCCCCTACTGGGCACAGAGGGCATGTGACTTGACCAGGAATGGAACCATGACCTCCTGGTTCATAGGGCCACATTGAACCATTGGGCCACACAGGCCGAGCGACCCTCATTGACTTTTAATGAGTATAACTGTCTGGGGGAGGGGGGGTGACTAGAGCCACTTTTTTTCTTCTCCTGAGTATGTAAATGAGCTTGGTTGCTACCTTCTGGATCAGACAAAGAGTTAAACCGAATTTATGCCACTTAGTGGCAAATTTAAAGGCTACAGCATTGGGGAGGAGTGGGGGGGGGGAGAGAGAGGGAGAGAGGGAGAGAGAGAGAGAGAGAGAGAGAGAGAGAGACAGACACATCTCTGGCACATGTGGTAACTAATCACGCAAACAATTTATTTGCCTCAAAGCTCATTGTGAAAGGGCGATAATTGTTTTCAATAGAGACGCAGTTGAATTATAATTGGGCGTCACTGAAAGTCACCGTAATACTGAATAAAACATTAGCTATGTTAACCGGTGTTATCTTTGCCATTATCTTGAGGTGGAGGAACGATACAGCTGGTGAGCTGCACCCACACCCTTGTCTTCCTCAGTCAATCCTGCTGGGGCTTAGACCACCAAACCAGTATGACATGAAATGTTGGGGGGGAGGGGGAGGAGAAAAAGATACAAAATATGAACAATAAAAAGGAAATAAATACATACCTATCAACAATTGAATCTAAAAATCAAAATAAACGAATAAGAAATCTAATGAAAGAATAAACTGGTGCATATCACAGACTCAGAGGCATGGAAATGGAACAGACTGACGATTCTCAGAGGGAAGGGGGTGGGGGTGTGGGAAGGGATTAAACAAAGATCTTATGTGCATGATCTATGGACACAGACAATAAGATGGCGAAGGCCTGGGGTGCGAACTGGGTGAAGGGTGGCAATGGGGGGAAATAAGAGGGGCATCTGTAACACTCTCAACAATAAAGATTAAAAAAAGAAGAAGTCATGGCCAAGTAGATGCCAGGTCAGACTGGTCGCCTCTGTGTGGCACCTCCTTGGCACATCACCAGGGAGGAGGAAACACAGGGTCAGTTTCCAAAAGAGTGGCTTTGTAAATGCAACGGGAGGCACCCCGCCCGGGCTGGCTGGCTGTCCTGCTCTGAGCAGGAGTCCCACAGCCTGTGATGCCGCTGAGCACGCCTCTCTGAGCTCAGCCTGGACAGGGCTATCGACCCCTATTGTCCAGCTGCCACCCTCACCGTGTCTGCTGTCACACTGCTTGTTCAATAGATTCCGGCTCTGCGGCACATCCTGCCCTTGTATGTATGTATATATATATATATATATATATATATATATATATATATATATTTAATATATTTGTATTGATTTCAGAGAGGAAGGGACAGGAAGAAAGAGATAGAAACATCAATGATGAGAGAGAATCATGGATCAGCTGCCTTCTGCACACCCCCTACTGGGGATCAAGCCCACAACCCGGGCATGTGTCCTGACCAGGAATCAAACCGTGACCTCCTGGTTCATAGGTCAACGCTCAACCACTGCGCCATGCTGGCCGGGCCCGTCCTTGTATTCTTGTGCTCTAAGACACCAAAATGACAGTCAAGGGGATGACGGGGGGAGGCTGAGGTGGCCCAGACTGGAAAGTGTGGCTGAGCCTGGCAGACAGGGACGATGGTCACAGGTGGCAGGACGATGGCTGTGGTGAGGCCCATAGACTGGGCGGCTTGAGGACCGGCAACGCGGCCTGTAGTCCCATCTCCGGGTCCTCAGGCCCGACCCCAGAGGCGAGGCATAGCAGCTGGTTGGATGGACCAACTTTCATTTCAGCTCAAACAGCACAGGGTCACGGCGGACAGCTAGGGCTGAGAAGTTGGAGCACTTTTGTTTACATTTAAGCAAACCCCACCGAATGGCTGATAGGCGCTCTGGGCTAAGACAGAATCTGAGAGCTGCCTTTGGGAGGGCTTTGTCCTATGGGCACTGCTTGTTTTCCTGAGATGCTGCACACAGCTGGCAAGCACAAGGCCACTTGCAGGGCACGCAAGGCTGGGGCCAGCCTGGCTCCCCTCGAGGGTGGACATTGGGCTCCCAGGCACATGCATGTCCTGCTGTTTACAAGGACACGATGAAAACTGAGCCAAGCACACGCCGGCCAGATGTGGTCTTTGCAAACTGCGTGGTGGGCCCAGAGAACCCCAGAAAACCAGAGAGAGCTGCAAGATGCCACCCCAGGGAGGACCAGGCATCCTGGAGAAAATGGGGTGATTGGGGGTCAAGGTCAGCACAAAGGCAGGCTCAAGGTCAGCAAGGACTCTTTAGCGGTTTGACTTTGCTTTTTTCTGAGAACAGTTTCCAGGACGCACTGCAGCTGGAGGGACCCCTCTGGGCATTGGTTCGTCCACCCATTTACCACGCGGTCATCTTGGCAGACGTGGGGGTCCTGCTCACACATACACTGCCTTGGGTTCTTGAAGGAGATTCAAGTTGAAGGAGAATTCAGCCAAAGGCCAGGGCACAGCCCAAAGGGGTGAGGGCTGGAGAGCGGGTGTGGGCCCAGTGGGGGTGACCTCTTTCCTCAGAGGTTAACCCAGGGTCATGCCTGTTAAACAGACATAGGGCAGCTTTGTCTGGTGATCTGGGTATAAGAAAAGCTTCCTGTCACCTGGGGTGGCTCAGTGGTTGAACGTCAGGAGGTTTGATTCCTGGTCAGGGCACATGCCTGGGTTGCAGGCTCGATCCCCAGTGGGGGGAGTGCAGGAGGCAGCCGATCCATGATTCTCTCTCATCATTGATGTTTCTCTCTCTCTCCCCCCCTCTCCCTTCCTCTCTGAAATCAATAAAAATATTTTTTAAAAAAAGAAACCACAAGAGCCTTAGCCGATTTGGCTTAGGGAATGGAGCATCAGCCCTCGGACTAAAGGGTCCATGGCACGTACCTCAGTTGCAGGCTCCATCCCTGGTCCTGGTAAGGGCACATGCAGGAGGCAACTGATTGATGTCTCTCTCTCTCACATTGATGCTTCTCTCTCTCTCTCTTCAATTTCATCCTCTCTAAAAATCAATGGAAAAGTATCCTCAGGTGAGAATTAACAACATCAATCAATCAATCAATCAATAAATGTCAATAGCTAATTGAATAGTACCCAGATACACATCTGGACAGTGTCAGCTAACTCTGGGGGACAAGGCAACCGGGGCAACCCCTCTCCTGCCACTAGTCTGGCTGTGTGACCTTCAGAGCCGCGGCCGCCAAGGCACCGTGTGCAAATACAAAGCGAAGAGAGATGTTTGCGGATAATTAAGCCCGGAGATATGCGTGCATCAATTATTCAGTTTCTGCGGGTCCTCATTAACACAGGCTCCTCGAGTGCAGGCAGCACCATCATTCACATGCGGACCGGCCTCCGGTTCATCCCTGCGTGTTCAGTGCAGGGAAACACAGTATGTGGGAGGGAGAGTCCTGGGGGCGTTGGCTGAGCCACCGGAAGGTGAGAACGGAGAGACTGGCCATGGGATTGCGTGCTTGCAATTCAGCATCGCCCAGGAAGGAAAGGGCCGAGTGCCACTGCCCACACTTCACTGCGATGCTTGTCCTGGTGCCACACGATCCAAAGACTGGGGACCTCAAGAAATTAAAAATCGAACTCCCATTTGACCCAGTCATCCCACTTCTGGGAATATATGCTAAGAAACCTGTAACACTCATCAGAAAGAATGCATGCACCCCCATGTTCACAGCAGTGCAATTTACAAGAGCTACGATTTGGAAACAGCCTAAGTGCCCGTCAGCAGATGAGTGGATTAGAAAACTGTGGTACGTCTACACCATGGGATACTACGCTGCTGTAAAAAGGAAGGAACTCCGACCATTTGCAACAGCATGGATGGACCTGGAGAGCATTATGCTGAGTGCAACAAGCCAGTCGGAGAAAGATTAAGTATCACATGAGCTCACTCATATGTGGGATATAATGATCAATGTAAACTGATGAACAAAAATAGACCCAGAGACATAGAAGCATAGAACAGACAGTCAAACCTCAGAGGGCAGGCAGGGGAGGGTGGGGGGGGGGGTGTCTGGAAAGAGATCAACCAATGAACTCATATGTGTACATGCATAACCCATGGACACAGACAATAGGGTGGTGAAAGCCTGGGGAGGGGGTGCAGGGTAGAAGAGGTCAATGGGGGGAAAAGGGGACCAATATAATACTTTCAACAATAAAGATTAAAAAAAAAAAGACGGGGGAGAGGTAAGACCCCGCAACCTGTCATTTATATCCACTTGCCTTTGGTTCAAACACCTGCAACTAAAAAGAAACTATTTTTCTCTTGCATTTTTTTTCACTGCTTTGTATACTTTTTCAAGGAGAACTCAGTACGTGAGGTTTTATTCTGTTTTTAGGCCCTGAGTTCCCTACGTTTAAATCCATCCCAGTCCCTCACTTTGCAGGTTGTCCGTGTGAGCCCCAGCTGTCCTGTGAGAATGTTGTGCTCGAATGTAATTCAAACACACGCGCTCTGGACTCACAATCCCTCCTCCGGGTGTTCCCCCAAAAGTACCCCTCGCAACTGTGACGGGGGAGACGGGAAAGGCGGTGGTCCGTGGAGTAAAGCAGTGAATAGTGGAGAAAGGTCATGACATGAAGGACATGAATGGGGAAGGCCAGGTGCAGATGGAGGGACACTCTACAGCAGTTAAATGATTGGCCTCGCCGAAACCGGTTTGGCTCAGTGGATAGAGCGTCGGCCTGCGGACTGAAGGGTCCCGGGTTCGATTCCGGTCAAGGGCATGTACCTGGGTTGCGGGCACTTCCCCAGTGGGGGATGTGCAGGAGGCAGCTGATCGATGTTTCTCTCTCATCGATGTTTCTAACTCTCTATCTCTCTCCCTTCCTCTCTGTAAAAAATCAATAAAATATATTTAAAAAAAAAAAATGATTGGCCTCGACCTACCAAAGGCCAAGAAAATATTTTTTCTTTTTTTGTTTTTTGTTTTTGTTAATCCACACTCAAGGATATTTTTCCATTGATTTTTAGAGAGAGTAAAAGGGAGGAGGAGAGACAGAGAGAAACATCGATTGGCGGCCTCCTGCACATGCTCCGACTCGGGCCAGGGATTGAGCCTGCAACCGAGGTGCCTGCCCTTGACTGGAATCAAACACAGGACCCTTCAGTCTGCAGGCTGACACTCTATCCACTGACCCACACCGGCCAGGGCAAAAGAAAAAAGAGATCTTGAAAATACAATATTCAGTGCAGAAAGCAAGTTGAAGAGTAATTGTTAACACTGCACGATGATTAGTAAAGAATGTCGTTAGTGTAAATTAGAAACAATGTTTTAGAAAAACAAGAGGATGCGTTGCTATGGACACATATACACAGAAGGTAAACATTACAATAAAACCGTGGTTGGGACAACGGCTCAGCTCAGGGATAATGGTGGCTGCAGGGGAGAGGGAGAGGAGACAGATGTGGGAGAAGGCGGCTTCCAACCTATGGGTAATGCTTTGTTCAAAAGCCATGTGCTCTGAAGCGAAGGAACAAAAGTCATTCTTGTCACGGGGAGCAGAAAGAAATTCTTCCAAACTCGGTACGTGGTTTGAGGTCCCTGTTTGGGAATCCACGGGAGTAGGGATCGCTCCCTAAATGAAGCCCACTTTTCTGAGCTCATTTATCGAAGCTGGAGGTCTGTGTCATCTCGATGACAGTCCGTGGGACTTCAGAGAGCTGGTGGCACAACACCCTGGCTTGGGAATTCTAGGGATGTCGCTGAGAGCCAGAGGTGACAAGGGGGCAAAGTGGGATGGACAGGGTATGTATAGATGCATTGTCTGAGAAAGTCGTTTATGAAATGTAGGGGAATAATGCATGAAACAGAAATGTATGCGAGCCCAGCCGGGATTGCTCAGTGGTTGAGCATCAACCTATGAACCAGGAGGTCACGGTTCAATTCCAGGTCAGGGCACATGCCTGGGTTGTGGGCTCAATCTGCAGTAGGGGGCGTGCAGGAGGCAGCTGATCAACGATTCTCTCTCATCGTTGATGTTTCTATCTCTCTCCCTCTCCCTTCCTCTCTGAAAAATATATATATGTATATACATGTATGTATTTAAAAATAATAACGTGTGACATGTTCTTTTAAAGGAGGGAGGCCCGGGAGCAGTAGGTGTTCTCCGTGGACACTCCTTGGTGTCTGCCTCCCCCAACAACACGTGACTGGGCAAGGCTCTGAGGACCCGCAGGGACTGTGTGGCCAGGGCTACTGGAAGGTAAAAATTCTCACTGTGTCTGAAGGCCGGGCCGAGCCGGGTGGGACCGCACGGCGCCTCCTGCCCTCCCCGCAGCCTCCTGCAACTGTCCTAGAGTGTTAGCCTGCAGGGCAGCCCTCCATGCTGAGCCCTGGGACTCAAGACATTCCCAAGTGATAAATCAATTATGAAATGGAAACCTCGATGGCAGCCTGTCTGCTTAATTGTTTGACAAGTTAATCTCCAAGCAGCGGGCTCCATTCTCCCTCTAATGGTGAGGACAAAGCTGTTATGGGTCCCCGAGGTCTGGGCGGTGCAGCGTCAGTGAGGGCCCTGGGATCCCAGGGATAAGCAGTGTTAGGGGGCCAGAGCCTCGACACAGAATGGAGAGGTTTGCTCCGGCTCCTGCCGGGAAGTGGGTTTGCTACTAATTATGTGGTTGCTAATTAAAATGTCTGTTTATTTACGTGTCTGTTTTTTTATTATTTATCTTCGCTATTTCTTTTCTTTCTAAGAACAGCCTGTGGCCCTAGCCGGTGTTGCTCAGTGGATACAGCATCAGCCTGTGGACTGAAGATTCCCGGTGAGGGCACATGCCCAGGTTGTGGGCTCAATCTCTAGTGTGAGGCATGCAGGAGGCAGCTGATCAGTGATTCTCTCTCATCATTGATGTTTCTCTCTCTCTCACCCTCTCCCTTCCTCTCTGAAATCAATACAAATATATAAAATAAAAAGGTAAGAAGAGCCTGTGATTCAAACAGCCAGTGCTTCCAGAGTGTGAAAAGCCCTAACGGTGGTTCCAGTCTCAGCCTCGCCGCCCCCAGGAGACTGCGCTGTGTCAGCTGACACAATAGTGAGACTTGACCTTCTCGAGGGGCTTGTCTGTCCGTCTGTCTGTCTGCATGACGTGGCTCCTGTTGTCCCAGCCTTGAGATCATGTCTCGGTGCCTTTAGAAATTCCAAGTGACAGCGTAGTGCTGAGAAGCTGGGGGGCGGGCCAACGACCCCCCTGCACCAGCCCTGGCTGGACGCAGACAACTAGATTCCCACAGGACCTCCTGCGTGAGTGGGGATCATTAGGGAGGGAAGTCGGCAGCTTTTAATGAGCTCCCCGGAGAGATTAAGACCCAGTCGGATGAGGCTGGGTGGGAATTCATTGCTGGTGGCTGGATGGAACGATTTCCAAGCACACTCCCCAGCGAGGGCCATGCCTCATTCTCACACACTTCCTGTTACTGTGTCCCTTCCCCACCCTGCCTGCCGCTGGGCCTGGGCACCAGCTGTGCTCTCCACCTGACCAAGTGTGGTCCCCAAACTTCATTCAGGTCTTTGTTTTTTTGTTTCTTATCAATCCTCACGCAAGGATATCTTTCCCATTGATATTTAGAGAGAGTGGAAGGGAGTGGGGGAGAGAGAGAAAGAGAGAGAGAGGGGGAGGGGGGGAGAGAGAGAAACATTGATGTGAGAGAGACATAGCGATTAGTTGCCTCTCGCACGCTCCCCAGTTGGAACGGGGATCAAGCCTGAGACTGAGGCGTGCCTTTGACCGGAATGGAGCCCGCGACCCTTCAGTCCACAGGCCGACGCTCTAATCACTAAGCGAAACCTACTAAGGCTCACGTCTTTCTTTCTCCTCAGAATCTTCCCTGGTCTCCCTGTCTATCACAACACTCCTACTGAAGGAAAGGGTGGAATCTAACAAGTTTCCTGGTATCATGTATTACTATCTAACATAGAATTGCATCTTTGTCTGTCATCTATCTTCCCTCTGAGAGGGAAGCTCCCAAGAGGCAGGGATTCTCGTCATCTGTGCTCAGGGCTGCATCTGAGGTGCGTAGAACAGTGCCTGAGCCACAGTAAGCACTCAAGCAGCAGCCATGAAGGGAGTGAATGGCACAGTAAGACTTGCCTTTAGGCATGAATGCTAATATCATCTGCATTGGCAAAATCACAGTGTCAAACTCCATTGTGGCACCTCATAGCTTAGAATGTAATAGCCTGTGGGAAACAGGACATGAAAATCTACAAAGAACAAAACTGAAAAGGCTACATTATCAAAATATGCAGGATTCCCCCAACGTGATGCTTACAGGAAAGTGTACAGCCCTAGATACTTACACTGAAAAGGAAGGCTGGCCTCCAATCGATAAGCTAAGCTTTCACATTACAAAACCGGAGAAAGAAGAGACAATTAAACCCAAGCAAGCAGAAAGGAGAAAGTCATAAAGGCAAAAGCAGAAAGAAATGAAATCGAAAACATAAGAACAACAAAGAATATAAATGAAGCCAAAAGCTGGTTTCTTTGAAAGATCAATGAAACGGAGAAAATTCTACCAAGATTTACAAAGAAAAAAAAAGATAAAAATTACCACTGGATTTGAAAGGAAAGAGCAGACATCGCTACAACACTGCAGACAGTAAAAGGAAATCATAACCTACAATCAACTCCATGCGCATAAATTTGACAACTAAGACAAAATGGGCCGATTCCTCAAAAGGGATAAAATACCAAAACTCACCCGAGATGAAATAGATACCGTGAATAGTTATATGACTCTTAAACAACTTGAATCTGTTGTTAAAAGCCTTCCAAGAAAGAAATCTCCAGGCTCGGACAGATACTGGAAAATTCTACCACACATGTAAAGACAATAGGATACCGTCTCTACACCATCTATTCCATAAAACAGAGAGAACATTGTAGGTCTCAGTTTGTAAGGCAAGTGTTATTGTGATACAAAAAACAAAGGCAGGGCCAGAAATGAAATATGCGAATCAATACCCCTCATGCGGAAAAACCCCACAAAACCTGTCAATAAAATACAAGCAAATCAGTAGATCAACATATACAAACAATGTATCACAAACAAGTAGTGTTTATGTCAGGAATGCAAGGCTAGATCAATATTCTGAAACCTATGAATGTAATTCATTATTTACAGTGTAAAGAAGATGAACCACAAGGTCATATCAATGGATGTAAAAAAAGCAAAAAAAAAAAATTGTTAATCAAACATAAGGTCACTACATAATACTAAAGCGATCCATCCAACAAGAGGATATAGCCCTTGTAAATATATATGCACCCACTATAGAAGCGCCTACATGAAAAACAACAACAATAAAAAACTCTTGGCAGACTTTCAGGGAGAGATCGGCAGCAACAGTCCTAAGTAGGTGACTCTGCTACCCCACTGACTTCAATGGATAGAGCTTCCAGACAAAAAAATCAACGAGGAAGCAATGGCCTTAACCGACCCACGGGATCAGATGAAGTTAATTGAGATTTACAAAACATTTCATCCAAAAGTAGCATAATATACATTCTTTTCAGGTGCCCCTAGACCAGTCTCAGAGCGAGATCGCATTAGGCCACAAAGGAAGAATACTATGTCTGAACCACCTGTCCCCGAAAACAGAGGAGACAAAAACCCTACACAGACCAGGAGTGGAGGGCAGCGTCTGAAAGCCAAGAAAAGCATCCACACCAAACCTCACCATCAGCGTACTTGTTGGTGAACGGCTGGGTGCCGCCCCCGCCATCAGGACTGAGAAGGAGCGGATTCCCAATCCTGCTGGTCTTGGGCTCCCTCCTGCCAACTCTGGACCGTTCGTGACTCTGTGCAGGTCTCGGGCCCTGGCCTGGCACCTGGATCAGGGACTTGGGCCACCTGGGCAGAGGCTGGGCTTGGGGCTCTGCTCAGCTCCCCACCCCCTTTCTACATCAGTCCCTCAGGGCCACCGTACTGAACTTACCCTCTATCAACTCAATCCATTTCCTGGCCAGTGGTAATCACCCCTGTGGAACAGAATATTAAAATCAGGTCATTTTAAGCAATACCAACGCCTTGGGGTCCTATCTCCTGGATTAACTCCCCAGCATCTTTATTTTTTAAAAATACATTTTTATTGATTTCAGAGAGAGGAAGGGAGAGGGAGAGAGAGAGAAACATCAGTGATGAGAGAGAATCATTCATCCACCAGCTGCCTCCCGCACGCCCCCGACTGGAGATCGAGCCTGCAACCTGGACATGCGCCCTGACGGGAACCGAGCGGAGACCTCCTGGTTCCTAGGTGGACGCTCCACCACTGAGCCATGCCGGCCGGGCTGAACGAGGCTTTCTGAAGGAGCCTCCTGGAAGGCTGTCGTCTCCCTTTAGTGGGGATAATGGGATTAGCCTGTCTGTGTCTGAATAATAAGTTCAATGTATAGGGGGGAAAAAATCAGAAGCCACTTAAAAGCTGCTGTTTGGCACCGATATATTATTTCGGGAATGAATAATCAGGAAAGATATTATTCCGGGTGCCGTCACCAGGCAGCGATGTGAATAAAATCCATTCGATGAAAATTGTATTTCGAGTAAATATATGCACTGGAAGAAAGGGATCACCGCCCATTACTACGTATCCATCCCCAGCCCAGTGACAGGCTGGGTGCAGGGCCTGGGTTTGAAGGGCAGGCGGTGCTTGGGCAGGGGGAGGAAACTGGTCTGGATCTGGGTGGGGCTCATGGTTCAAAGGTGAACAGGCATCCCTCCCGCGCCTTCTTCATGGACTTAGCTCTACCCACGCCTGCCGATTATGGCCGACACCTAAGCGGCCCCTCTTCCCTCTCCTGCCGTCGGCATCTTCAAGCCCCCTTTTACCAGGAAAGGAAAAGGGAAGCCTGGGTCAGTCTTGCTAAGGTAACAGCCTGGCGTCATGTTTGATTGCTATTCCTGGGACCTCAGGCCTTTGGGTTTCCCACCCTCTCTTCTAGAATGTGCTTCCCCTGGTCTTCACATCCCTGACCTCAGAATCTCCTCAGCCCGGCCAATATGCCTCAGCAGTTGAGCATCGACCCAGGAACCAGGAGGTCACGGTTCGATTCCCGGTCAGGGCACATGCCCAGGTTACAGGCTGGATCCCCTGTTGGAGGCATACAGGAGACAGTCAATCCATGATTCTCTCTCATCATTGCTATTTCTTTCTCCCTCTCCCATCCACTCTCTCTCTCTCTCAAAATCAATAAAAACATGTTTTTTTAAAAAAGAGGCCCTCCCTGACCAGCCGTTCTCAAGTGGCCCTCCAAGCACCTCCCCACCTTATACCCATGCTTGATTTCCCTGGGCCCGAACTGTTTTTTAAAAATACCCTATGCATGTTGTAGCGGTCTCCTCATTTGTTATGTCCCCAGTGGCTACCACAGAGCCTGACATTCAGTAGATATTGGCAGAATGAATGATTGAAAAAGGCTTTTTATTCCCTAACTGGGCCCCCCTGTCTCTTTCAGCATGCACTGCATTTTTCATGGTGGATGGGAATCAATTTTCTTAGTGTGTGATACAGAGCCCTGCCGATGTGACGGAATTTCTGAAGATTCCTATGGTTGTTAAAAGCCTCCATTATACTGTGGAGTGTGGGTGAGGGTGAATGAAAATGTTCATTTGCTGCTGGTGTGCAGCTTGGGAGAATCTGAAGCTCTTTGGGAATTATTGGGTAATATTTATCAGAAGCTTAAAAAAAATCAGCAGAGCCCTAGCCGGTGTACTCAGTGGTTAGAGCCTCGGCCTGAGCAACAAAGGGTCTCGGGTTCGATTCCCCATCAAGGGCATGTACCTGGGTTGCAGGTCGTTCCCCACCCCAGTCAGGGCTCCAGTGGGAGGCAACCAATCAATGTGTCTCATATCGATGTTTCTCTCTCTCTCTTCCTCGCTCCCTCCCTTCCACTCTGTCTAAAAATCAAAGGAAAAATATCCTCGGGTGAGGATGAACAAAAAATAAAATAAAAAGCAAACATTTTGACCAGTATATCCACTATTAAGATTTTTATCCTGCGGGGACATGAAATTTGAATATGTACTTATAAAATGAAATAAGAAAATCCTCGGAATAATTTAAATATACAACTGGAATCTGGCTTAATAAGCTTTCTAGAAAGTTGACTAGCCTGCAATCATGAAAATCATGTTTTAAAAGATTATTTAATGTCATGAATAGTTGATCTTTTAGGTTGTAAAAATGTGTTTACAATGTGATGATATTTTCATTGGAAAAAAAATATCTCCATGGTATTTGAATATATAAAATCATGCATGATGAAAAGGTTGAATGTGCATATGATAAATGTAAGCAGTGGGTGGAAGAATTATCTATGATTGTTTTTTCAAAAGCTTCTACAATGAATTACGTGTTTCAATTTATTAAAATAACAATTTCACCCAGCCAGTGTAGCTCAGTGGTTGAGCATCGACCCAAGAACCAAGAGGTCAGGATTCGATTCATGGTCAGGACACGTGCCCGGGCTGCAGGCTCAATCCCCAGTGTGGGACGTGCAGGAGGCAGCCAATCGATGATTCTCTCTCATCATTGATGTTTTTATCTCTCTCTCCCTCTCCCTTCCTTTCTGAAATCAATAAAAAAAAATTAAAAAACAATAAGATCTGTGATTTGCTGCAGAACTGTCATGTCCTAATGGTGCGAGAGTGTGTTTCATCCATCCATTTACCCAATGGATGGGCCCCCCAGCGGCGGGCCCAAGGCAGAGCCCACAATGGGCCAGTGTTGCGAGCCCACAATGCCTGGCCTGCAATGCCCGAAGCAAGGCGGCCACGGTGTAAAGGCGAGGTTACCGCTGGCCCCGCGGGGCCCCTTCTGTGGCTGGCCGCTGTGAGCCTCGGGGTTTGTGGATGTAGGGGGAGGAGGTCAGCGACCCTGAGAGCCTGTGACATTCCCATAAAAAAATTCCTGGCGTTGGAGTTAATGACGGGTGACCCTTTTAACATGTAAAAGTTCAACGCCAGGCTATCTCCACCCAGGCAAGGTGACGGCAGCAAATAATGTTTCTGTTGAACATGACTGTCGTGCACAGTCCCTGGGTGAAAGGTCAAAAGGAGCCGGCCTGCACGGTTCAGTGGTTGAGCATCAGCCTATGAACCAGGAGATCACAGGCACATGCCAGGGTTGTGGGCTCGATCCTCAGTAGGGGCGTGCAGGAGGCAGCCGATCAAGGATTCCCTCTCATCATTGAGGCTTTTCTCTCTCCCTCTCCCTTCCTCTCTGAAATCAATAAGAATATATTTTTTTTTAAAAAAAGAAAGGCTAAAAGGAGAGAGTCTGTTCTGATTAACCCGAACTCCTGGGCACACACTGGGTTTGCTTAATCTCCCTGTCCTTGGCTGTGCCTGAATCCCAATTTATTTTACAGTTTTAATGAGCAGGGTTGCAGGTTTTCTGACTCTTTAACTCAGCCATTGGTAGAATAAAATTCATGCGGATCCTACAACATTGGTGTCTAATTATTTCAGAGCAGAAGAGAGAGAGAGGGGGAACTCTCTGACCTGCCGAAGCCAGAGTGAGACCACTATGATGATGAGACAATGATGGCTCAAGACGCCTCTCTCCTCCAGTGGGGAAGAAAGCGGATGGTCATTTGGCCAAACTGTACCCATGCTCTTGGGGAAGGACCCTGACTCCAGTGGCCTAGAGCTTGGGGGGACGAGAGAGTATGCTGCCGGTGGGGTGGGTAGGTATAGTTGTATACCGTGGGGATGAGTAGCAGGAGGCCGGGCCGTGGTCCTGAGGCCAACTGACCCAAAATGAAGCTAACAGATCAAAACAGCAACATCAGGAACCAGGGACACTTAGCACTGACTATGTGCCAAGTGCCCGCCCAGCCTCTTTACACGAAGCCCTTCATTTAATTCTCACAAGAAGCATCCCACACTGACTGGCTCCCTCCTGCAATTCTTAAGTGCGTCTGTTGCAAACGGGCCACTTCAATACCCCGCTCCTTAGAGCTCCTTTATATATATGTATATATACATATCCTATATAATAAAAGGCTAATATGCAAATCAACCAAACAGCAGAATGGCCGGTCGCTATGATGCGCACTGACCACCAGGGGGCAGACACTCAGTGTGCTCCCACAAGGGGAGTGCCGCTCAGCCAGAAGCCCTGAGCCGGGCTCACAGGTGGCAAGCCCAGCAGTGATGGCAGGAACCTCTCCCGCCTCCACAGCAACACTGAGGATGTCCAACTGACGGCTTTGGCCAGGTCCCTATGAGGAGCAGGCCTAAGCCGTCAATTTAGAGGGAGCGGGCCAAAGCCATCAGTCAGACATCCCCCAAGGACTCCTGGACTGGGAGAGGGTGCAGGCTGGCTGAGGGACCACCCACCCCGAGTGCACGAATTTCACGCACCGGGCCTCTAGTACATATACACTGAGTGGCCAGATTATTACGACCACCTGACGTTTGTAGGCAAATTAGCTATAATTTCGTGCTGAAGTTGCTAGAGGGCCAGACCATTATAAATAGGGAAGCAGGTTGTTTACCACGACAGTAGAAGTGATTTTTTTCTGAAGATATGGGTAAACAACGCGATTTAACAGCCTTTGAATGTAGGATATATATACGTGTATACACACACACATATATACATACACACATATCCTATATAATAAAGGTAATATGCAAATTGACCCTCACACCCTCGCATCACAAAGATGGCCGCCCCCATGTCGTCACAAGATGGCTGCCACAAAGATGGCCACCCCCATGGTGTTACAAGATGGCCAGCAGAGGAAGGCAGTTGGGGGGGACCAGGCCTGCAGGGGAGCGGTTAGGGGGCAATCAGGCAGGCAGGCGAGTGGTTAGGAGCCAGCGGTCCTGGATTGTGAGAGGGATGTCCAACTGACAGTTTAGTGATCGGGCCTTAACCGGCAGTCGGACATCCCCCAAGGGGTCCCAGATTGAAGATGGTGCAGGCTGGGCTGAGGGACACCGCCCCCACGCCCGCCAGTGGACGAATTCCGTGCACCAGGTCTCTAGTATGCATGTATATATGTGTATATATATATACACACACACACATACACACACACACACATATATTTTTTATTTCTAAGAGGAAGGAAAAGAGAGAGAAAATCATTGATCGGCTGCCTCCTACACGCCCCCTACTGGGGATCAAGCCCACAACGCAAGCATGTGCCCTGACTGGGAATCAAACCATGACCTCCTGGTTCATAGGTCAACGCTCAATCACTGAGCCATGCTGGCCGAGCATAGGGCCCCTCTTCAATGCCTTGCACACCCTGCCCACCTGCAGGAGCCCAGAAACACTAACATGCTTTGCTGCAGGCCTCTCTGCAGACCCATGAGTATCACAAAGAGTTCTTGCAGCCTCCTTCCATGCCAGCCCCCGCCGCATTGACACTCAGCCCACGTTCACCAGGAAAAGGCCAGTAATAGGTTTTGCTGGGAGAACAACCTCAGAGATAAATGTCCTGTGTGCAATCATTTACCTTCCCCGGGTGCGTGTGTGTGTGCATATGTGCGTGTGCGTGTGTGTGTACGTGCGCGCGGCTGTCTCAGGCACAGGTCCCGCTCATTGCTCACTCCTGGCACCGGGGATGCCATCAGGTGACAGAGGGGCCACTGGAGCATGAGCGTACAGTTTCAGGAGAAGCTGTGTGGTTTGCAGGGCGGAGGCCTGCTTGCTGGCTCAGGCAGATAGGCACATGGCTCCCCAACAGCCTGCCCCCTCGTCACCCCAGCCTCCTTTCGGTTTTCAGGCCGGAATATGAAGCTTTCAGGAGAAAGGCTATTTGCTGATATAAATGGGCAGCCAGCGGATGGCGTGGGAGGCAGCCAAGAGCCCTGGGACATCGGCACCCTCCGCGGCCACAGGAGAAGTCGGGCTTCTCGCCAAGGCCAGGGTGCCATTCTCTGGCCCTGACTCCCGGCTCCCGCGCCCTTAGGACCCTCTGTTCTCATACTTGTATTAGTGTGTGTGATTCCTATACATATCATTCACCTTCTCAACCTACTTTAAGGGAACGGCATGCATATTTCACCAAAATCTCTTCCCGGGTTGAGTGATACCCTCATGCGTTCAAATGGTGATTGAACACCTCTATTGGGGTCAGTACTAGGTTCCTAGCCATGGAATGGGGGTTCCCGAGATCTGGTCTCACCTTCAAGAGGTCAGAGATCTGCTCGGCTGGTGTGGCTCAGTGGTTGAGCATCTACCTATGAACCAGGAGACCACGGTTCGATTCCCGGTCAGGGCACAGGCCCGGGTTGCAGGCTCCATCCCCAGTAGGGGGCATGCAGGAGGCAGCTGACTCATGATTCTCTCTCATCGCTGATGTGTTTCTCTTTCCCTCTCCCTCTAAAACCCAAAAACATTAAAAAAAAGAAAAGCTATGGTTCTCTTTGAAAATGGACTTCCTCAAGGATTCATGGCCAATGGCAGTGGAATCAGAATTAGCACTGGAGTCTCATGAAGAACTCCTTTAAAAGACTTCAAAATCGCCTTGAGTGCCTTTCACTTGGCATCCATTCCTAAAAAAAAAAAATATTCTGCTTTAGCTCAGGTGCCACTAGCAGTGTGCAGCAGCTAAAATATACACACAAACTTTGCACTGAAAGAGGCACCGAGTCCAGAGGTGGAAATGCATGGCCCTGGCCAGTCACCCTGAGGGAGCTGTGCTTTCTGGTGCCAATCACCCTGACAGCGGGCTCTGGCCAAGCAGAGGGCATCCTGGCCAGGGATGGGGAGGCTCTGGACACATGACCGCAGAAAGCATGGGAGGAAGAGTGGAGGTCCCGGTGGGGAAAAGGTAGCTTAGGGAAGACATGGTAGCTGCCCTCAGGTATGTCGGGAGCTCCTGTGAGAAGGCAGAGAGTTTTTCTGAAGGCGGAAATTGGGCCATGGGGGAGAAGTAACCTAGCAAAGGCCAGCCACCACAAGGCAGCGCGTGCCCCCTGTTGGTGGGGCTCTGTCACTACAATCTCATTTACCTCTTAACCCAGCCATGGGCAAACTACGGCCGGCCCGTTTGAAATGAATAAAACTATTGAAATAAAAGACCGTACCCTTTTATGTAATGATGTTTACTTTGAATTGATATTAGTTCACACAAACACTCCATCCATGCTTTTGTTCCGGCCCTCCGGTCCAGTTTAAGAACCCATTGTGGCCCTCGAGTCAAAAAGTTTGCCCACCCTTGTAACCTCTCAGCAGGGACACAAACAGCAAGTAATATAAGGTTCCTTTCAAATCCTAACTTTCTGTAATTCTATTACCTTCCTAAGGCAGGCATGAACTTTTTCTATCAGATATTAAGGTCTTTAAAATTAAGCTAATTATAATGTCTCCGTAAGAACCACTCTTATACTTTCTGTGGTCCCCGCAGTCCCTAGAACAATGGAAGAGACACACAGAAAATGTCCCAGCAATACCCCCGCTCAAAGAGCCTTCGGTATTCCTTTTATTATCCCTCCTTTTTTAAAAAAAATCTATTTTTATTGATTTCAGAGAGGAAGGGGGAGGAAGAGAGAGAAACATCCATGATGAGAGAGGATCACAGATCAGCTACCTCCTGCACGCCCCACACTGGGGACGGAGCCCACAACCTGGGCATGTGCCCTGACCGGGAATTGAACCATGACCTCCTGGTTCATAGGTCGATGCTCAACCACTGAGCCACGCTGGCCGGGCTTATTCCTCCTCCTTGATCACTGATCCAATCCACTGAGTCAGAGTGGCAAAGACAGAAACTTACACACACTCTCCCAGGTACTGTCTGAGAAACAGACAGTTGAGAAATGGGTTTTGAACTTTATATACTTGTGCCGAGTAATAGTGAAATATGCACAGTTAGTGAAAAGGTGACACTGCTGGCTTCCTACCTGTGCACACAGCAAATCTTGGCATCATTCCTCTACTTACCTATCTCTCTGCCCCAAGAGCCGTTCTCTTTTAATGGTGAGAAGCTATTAGGGGATGAAAAGGAATTCAATCGGGGGGGTTCGGCGGGGGGTCCGTAGCAGACAACTGGCCCGACGCCGTCTCGTGCACTATGCCTGTTTCAGAAAGGGGCTTCCGTGCGGAGACTGGTGTCCCCGACTGACCACTGGGAATGGCACCACAGGCCTCCTCGGGTTGGCACACAGCCTGGCAGGTCGCAGGCATGAAAATCCGTTCCCTTACATTTGCCTCGGAAACTCCTCCAACCAAGAGTCAGCCCACGAAATAGCGAAGGCCTCTGCCTGCTGGGATTTTCTCTTCCAATACCACTTGGGAAGTGGCTACCTATATGCCAGGAATGGGAACTGTGTGTTCATAGCCCTGGGTGGTGGTGTTCAATGGTTGGAGCATCAGCCTGCACACAGAAGGGTCCCGGGTTCGATTCCAGTCAAGGGCATGTACCTTGGTTGCAGGCTTGATCCCGGGCTGCTGTGCGGGAAGCAGCCAATCAATGTGTCTCTCTCCCATCGATGTTTCTGTCTCTCCTCGTGCCTTCCCCTCTCTAAAAATCAATGGAAAAAATATCCTCCGGTGAGGATGAACAACAATAAAAGTTTCTTTTTAATTAAAAATAAATAAAAGCAACCAAGATGCGAGGGTTTGGGTTGAACCCAAGGGGACGAAAAGAGGGTCTGATAAGACAAAGAGAGGGACCCAATGACCTTTCCTTCTTAATTTGCATAGAACTTACAGTAAACACATCCCTTTAGGCTATGATTTTGAGGGCTCACTGCAAAATAAAACCAAGGACATGGCAATAGGAAACTGAATTAACGGTCTTCGTTTCCATTCTTCTCTCCTCTCACCAAGAGCAAAGCTGGCGTGGGAGGCCTGAAGCTTCTGAAACCACACATCATCACCAGGGACACTGCCTTTACTTTCTCTTTTAAGATTAAAAAATTTGCCGAAGCCGGTTTGGCTCAGTGGATAGAGCGTCGGCCTGCGGACTGAGGGGTCCCGGGTTCGATTCCGGTCAAGGGCATGTGCCTGGGTTGCGGGCACATCCCCGGTGGGGGATGTGCAGGAGGCAGCTGATCGATGTTTCTCTCTCATCGATGTTTCTGACTCTCTGTCTCTCTCCCTTCCTCTCTGTAAAAAATCAATAAAATATATTTTAAAAAAAAGATTAAAAATTTTTTTAATATATTTTTATTGATTTGAGAGATGAAGGGAGAGGGAGGGAGAGAGAAATTTCAGTGATGAGAGAGAATCATCGATCAGCTGCCTCCTGCACACCCCCTGCTGGAGATCAAGCCCGCGAACCGGGCATGTGCCCTGACCGGGAACTGAACCATGACCTCCTGGTTCGTAGGTTCTGCACAGATGCTTTCTGGGTCTCAATGTCGAGGTGACCTTCCTATTGTGGGGCACGAGTATGCGTGAGTGTGTGTGTGTTTTCCTTTTCTTTTTTACTTCTTTCTTCCCCTGCAGGTGTGTTTGAATAGCAGCCCATTACTGCCCACCCTGCGCTATAAATATTTATAAGCATGCTCCAAGAAAGCTATTGTGTCATAAACCAGCCAGGGGCATGGCTGCTACTATTTTGTGGAGGTGGGAGGCCGCTTCTGGGGCCGTGGGCCTGCCCGACAAGAAGGATGGAGCCTGTGAGGTGTGAAGGTCTCAGCAGAGGTCAGTGAAAGACGACAGGTCAGTCTCTGAAGAGGGTGGGGCGGGGACAAGGGCTGTGGAGCCCTGAAGTCAGAGGAGGGTACCAGGTCCCTTAGTTTTCAGAAGCAAGCTTGTAGCTCAGTTAGCCCTTGTAGCACACAAGGTAGACTTTATGCCAATGAGCTTTAAGGAGGGGGGAGAGGGAGAGGAAGGAAGGAAGGGAGGAAGGAAGAAAGGGAGGAAGGATGGGAGGGAGGGAGGGAGGGAGGGAGGGAGGGAGGGAGGGAGGGAGGGGAGGAAAGGGGGTTAGAGATAATTGTTGAAATATTTAACAACAGCACCAGAACCAACCTATTTCATTTATTTTTTTGTTAATCCTCACCCAAGGATATCTTTTCCATAGATTTTTTTTAGAGAGAGTAGAAGGGAGGGAGGGAAGGAGAAAGGGAGGGAGGAAAAGAAGAGAGAAAAAGACACTGATGTGAGAGAGACACACCAATTGGTTGCCTCCCCCATGCACCCCGACTAGACCGGGATCGAACCTGCAACTCAGGTACAAGCCCTTGACCAGGAATCCAACCCACAACCCTTTGGTGCGCCGGCCTAGGCTCCAACCCCTGAGCAACACCAGCCAGGGCAGAAACCAGCTCGTTTTAAACGGATACATAACCAATGTTATTTGGGGGAGGAGGGACAGCTGGGTGTCACTTCTGGGTCGTCCCTTTGTTGAGAAAAGCAGGCTTCACTGCCTTGCTCGGTGCCTTTCTCGGGAGAGCCGAGAACAAAGGCGTGCTGTGTAAACGCGTGATCGTGTCGGGTAAGCACTTGAACTCAAACGTGTAAGGACTAGGTGACGGCTGTCGTGGTGACGCCTGTCAGAGAGAGGCGGGTGCGGAGAAAAGGGCGAGCAGTGCCACAGGCCCCAGGCGACGTGCAGTTAAGGAAACAGCCAGGGCGTGGGCAGAGTGTTTGCAGAAAGGCAGAGAGGGCAGCGTCCCGTCAGCCAAGGGGGAGAGAGAAGTCACAAGTCGAATTCTGCAGCGGAAACAGCGCCCTGTTGCTCTTGGCCTTCTAGTCCGTTTTTTTGCTGTTTTCTTTACTTTCCAAAGAGGATGGAAACCAGAGAGGGAGAGAGAGACAGGGGAGGGAGAGAGAGAGAAACATTAAGTGGCTGCCTCCTGCACACCCCCCACTGGAGACCCTGCTTGAAACCCAGGTATGCGCCCTGACCGGGAATCCAACTGTGACCTCCTGCTTCACGCTCAACCACGGAGCCACGCCTGCCAGGCTGTTCTGTCTTTTTGTTTTCCCACCTGGAAGGCCCACAGAAGGGATCACCCCCCCCTTCTGTGATCCCTGTACCAGGCGCCCCTGTCAGAACACCATCTCTGGAACATACATGTGTGCATGGGTATGTATGTTAGTATCTACCTGTCAATGCACACACGTGCATGCCTGGCAGCTCTTGGCAGGGTGGACATAACACAGTCATGTCGCTCACTGGCTCTGTGACCGAGAGGAGTTTTGTCAAGGTGTCTAAACCTCAGATACCTTGTCTGTTCTATTTATACCACCGGGTTTTAGGGAAGATTAAATAACTAGCTTAGGCTGGCCGGTGTGGCTCAGTGGGTGAGCGTCGACCTATGAACCAGGAGGTCACAGTTCGATTCCAGGTCAGGGCCATGCCTGCATTGCGGGCTCCATCCCCAGCAGGGGGCATGCAGGAGGCAGCCGATCGATGATTCATCATTGGTGTTCCCCCCCCCCTCTTTCTTCCTCTCTGAAATCAATAAAAATATACTTAAAAAATAACCAGTGTACATGAAACACGCAGCACAACTCCTGTACATGTTACACGGAGATTCCGGCCCTCAGCCTTCTGTAAAATTTACCATGTGCTGCCCTGAAGGTGTCCCCTCCCTCGCCGTTTTGTAAGCTCTGGAGGTAACGCTAAGGTCTCTGGTTTCTTGCCACAGAGAACTTCTCACTCCACAAAGCAGTGATGGATGAGAGAATGAGCAAACACAGGGAGAGAAGAACATCCCATGACCGGCTCGCGTTGCGCCGGAACTGCTTTCCCTGAGCATGAGATCGTGGTGTCTGAAACCAAAAGGAGACGCGAAACAGAAGCCGGCGACCCCGCTGAGTTATTCAGGCTGTGTTAGCCCCGATGGCCAACAACGACTTCCCGGTACCCCCCAGGGGAAGGCTGTACTTTGGAAAGGTCGTGGGGAGATCTAGGCAACGTGTCTCAACAGGCCTATGACAGGTAAGCCCTTGGCTACACACCAAGGCTCAGGCCGGGACTGACCTTTGCATCGTCACTGACCCAGTAGTATTTCCTGCTCGGAGCTGCTTCCCCCGAGGCCTCTGGAGTATCTGCAGGCCCCTCTCCTGCCCCTGCTGCCACCATGGCTCCCTGATTTGCAGAAGAGTCTGGGATTGGGGGGGGGGGCAAGGGCGGGGAGCAATGGAGTTGGGAGTTTGGGGGACAAGCTGAGATTGGATCAGCTCTACAAGCCTTTCCGGCCCTGAAAATCGAGTTCACGCAAAAGCAGTACGTCTCCTACCCAGCCTTCCTTCCTCTCTAAGAATAAATCAGCAAACCGATGAGAGCCGTGGAAATGCCGTCCTGTGTCCTGGACATGACTCCCTGAGTCTGACTGGCAAGCTTGGCAATCCTTGGCAATCCCTAATTTGTTATATATATATATATTTCAGAGAGGGAGAGAGAGAGAAACATCAATGATGAGAAAACATCATTGATGGGCTGCCTCCAGCACACTCCCTACTGGGGATGGAGCCCACAACCTGGGCATGTGCCCTGACCGAGAATCGAACCCAGGACCCTTCAGTTCGCAGGCCAACACTCTATCCACTGAGCCAAACCAGCCTGGGCTAGCTTATTTACTATTACTATTATAACCAATAGCAGTAATATCTAAACAAGCAGTGTTTCTCTTTTAAAAAAAAAAAAGCTATTATTGACTTTCTGGACAAAGAAGGGAGAGGGATAGAGAGAAACATTGAAGAGAGAGGAACATCACTGATGGGCTGCCTCCTGCATGGCCCCTACTGGGGAACGAACCTGCAACTGAGGCCCTGGCTCCGGCTGGAATCGAACCCAGGACCCTTCAGTCCGCAGGCCGACGCTCTGTCCACTGAGCCAAACCAACTTGGGCCCATGTTTCTCTTTTTGATTCTGCCCTGTGTCTCCTACTGCTTCTTAGACACCAACCCAGCTTTCATCTACTATTACGCAGTCATGAGTGACCAGGGGCTTCTGAAAGCAGCCGAGGAGGCGATGGCCATCGGTTTGCCGGGACTGGGTGAGCACTGGAAACCGGGGGACTGAGGACACCGAAGGGGCAGGATTTATTCAGAAGTTCATGATAAACCGGCAATGAAGAGGAACATTGTTTCCCAAAGCCTGGCTTTATGCAGGAAGACAGGAGCATTTTAACCAGATACTAAAACCACGAGAACAAATACTAGTACACAAGTTCTATTAAAAGTGTGTTCATTTTTCTTCCTAACTGAGGTCCTTACTGCATCTCACAAAGCTGGCCCATTCTTTATAAACGGTCTCCGGCTTATGATGGTTCAAGCACTGAGCCACGCGGGCCGGGCCCATAAAGTGTATTTCCTATTCCAGCGACAGAAAATATGGCGTGGGGAATGGTGCCAACCTCCCTTCTCCTTCTGCTTTGTCAAGGAGATGCTTTCAGGAGTGTTTCCTGTCACCTGGTGCCGCGGGTGAGGGAGGGGGAGGTTAGCATAGATGGGGGGAGGGCGCGTGAACATGACAGCAAACCACAAGGGTGTATATTTACCCCCAACACTGATGTTTTCGATTATGACGGAGAGGCATAACTAGGTGTGAACAGTAAGCAGAAACTGTTAAAAAATAATCAGCCCTCCCTCCGTAGCCTCACATGCTTGTGATCTCCATTTCTATTAGTTTTCGATTTACTCCACATAAGTCATTAGAATGGTATCAACTGAGTGGATCAATCTACTTATTTACAAACTATTTCAAGACAGCGGGGGGCGGGGGAGGCTGTGGAAGGAAGGGAGGGGGGCAGAGACCTCGAGGTACGTGAGTTCTTCCCAAGGACTCTCCCGGCTCTAATCCAATGTATCCACTTGGAAAACAAGCTGGGAGAGGAATCCTACAGAGATGGTGTGTATTCAAACGAGGGAATCGTTTGCAGGGTTTGGCAAAGCAGGGTCATCATGAAACATGGGAGAGATGTGAAGACAAGAGGACTAAAAATCATCTCTTTGGCCAGGAGGTCACAGTTTGAGTCCCTGTCGGGGCCATATGCCTGGGGTTTCGGGCTCGATCCCCAGTAGGGGGCGTGCAGGAGGCAGCTGATCCATGATTCTCCCTCATCATGGATGTTTCTGTCTCTCTCTTCCTCTCCCTTCCTCTCTGAAATCAATAAAAATGTTTTTAAAAAATAATAAATTGCATCAGGCAAAAAGATGCAGAGTTTGATATTTGCTTCAAATTATTACAGGGCAAAAAAAAAAAAAAGGATTGACCGAAATCCTAAGCATTGCAGCTGGGTATACTTGAAGGTTCCCTGTACTAATCTCTTGACTTTCAACAAATTTGAAAGGTTTCCAAAAAAAATGTTTAAAAGAGAAAAATAAAATGCACTGAGCAGAGGGCTCACTTTCCAGGCCTGCCTGAGGCACGTGCGTGGGCACGGCCCTGTCCCTTTCCCCTCCTAAGCTCCCACTTGCCCCCGGATAAAGGGAGGGGAATGGGATCTTCCTGAACTTTCCCGAAAAGGATGTGGTTTAAAAACAAAACAAAACGCAGTCATAACTCCCCTCCCCACCCAGGGCCTGACTAACATGCAGGGACCCCTCCCCCCTTGGGCACAAGCCCTCCACGTAGGTGTGCGTCCATGTGCTGCCCGGAATGTGCCCGCCACGCCGGTGAAGGGCCCTGCTTGTTCGCACCCGCTCTCAGGCACGGCTGCTTACTTTTATCCCCGCCGTAGGCCGCGGAAGCCTTGTGCTTAGTGGTTCAGCAACATCAATAGACTCCACTGTTTGACTAAGCTGATCAAGCACCGGGCTATCGTGTCAGCCGCTCAGAATCGTAAAATCTTCCCGTAGCACGTCACAGAGCCGCTGTGTGTGAGCACATTTCCATTCATCCTTATAATCTTTTTAAAATTCATTTCCTGCTCACACTTGGGGACTCACGGGGGTGCGCCTGCTTGCCATCGTGCTGGTGCTATAAGCCAGGGCCGCCGAGGCAACAGCTCTTCGGATTACGGGTGCACCTCCCGGCGGGGCCTGCACCCCCCATGAAAGTCCCTCTTCACACCATCCTGCGGAGCCTGCACCCCCCATGAGAGTCACTCTTCACACCATCCTGCAGGGCCCGCATCCCCATCAAAGTCACTCTTCGCAGCAGCCTACACGCTCACACCTCCAGCCCACGGGCCAGCTCCGGCCTGTCACAGACTACTGTTCTCCTAATGACAACACTGGCAGCTGCCGATCACAGAGCCTTCAGTACAAATTTCACCCTTCTGTGCAGAACGAAGGCACTGCTATCATCTTGATGTCACCGACGAGGTAACCGAAACCCGGGCAGAGTAAATTACTTTCCTGGCCCCAATGGAACTCATTCCTGCCTGACTCCCATGCTAAACCCACTTCCTATTCCCCGTAGGATCAGAGGCAAGTGGCAGAACATGTCTGCGTTTCCCTGAAACGTGGACGGTCCGTACTGAGCTCTCTGGCTTCTGCTAACTGGCTGGGGCTCCCACAATGGATAATACAAGTGAACATGGCTTTTGTTTTTCATATATTTTTATTGATTTCAGAGATGATGGGAGAGAGAGAGAAACATCAATGATGAGAGAGAATCATGGATTGGCTGCCTCCTGCACACCCCACACTGAGGATGGAGCCCGCAACCCAGGCATGTGCCCTGACCGGGAATTGAACCGTGACCTCCTGGTTCATGTGACAAACCAGGATGCTCAACCACTGAGCCACGCCGGCCAGGCACAAGGGAACATGTTTTAAAAACTCCTAAGACCCCCTTGCTTTATATATCGCATTATCGCCACCTCTGCTTCCCGCAGGCGCTGTCTGGCTGGTGAATCTCCCCCCCCCCGGTGGGGCTGGGCGCCTATTTTGGTCCTGCCATACTGTTTCCCTGTCTCAGCAGAATGTCCTCTCCCTTTGGGTAATGGTGACAGAGGTGAAGCTGGGGACACAACTCCTACCCGCCCCGCTCTCACCCGAACAGCCCAGGAGACGCTTCCATAAGGCGTCTCCTCACGTCGGCTCCCAGACCTGGGACTTGCGAGCGCCCAGCGCGGTCTGTGTCGCTGTCTCTTACAGGCCTTGATCATCTCTGATGAGCCCCCCGGGCGATCCCGTTCCCTCCCCTCAGCGCGGCGTCCTGGTGTGCTGTCCATGTTATATTAATAAAGGCCTGCGGGGAGAGAGCGATGTGACGGAGGTTAAGAAATAATTGTAAAGGAAATGTTTGGACAGGATGTTAATGCCTGTCAGCGGATTATCCCCAATTTAAACTTAATCGCCAAAATCATATTGCAATTTCCAAAAGGTAATGAAGGAAGGTCTGTCGAGGTGTGAATAACAGAGACGCCGAGAGCGGAGACCAAGAAAACTTCTTGTTTAACCCCTTTGGGCCGTTTCCTGGCAGAGGGTAGCGACATACATGGTGATTTGGGGCGTGTGGATCTTGGCAGAAACGTCAGGTGCACAGCCCAGAGAAATACAAGAGGTCTTTGTCTCACATCAACACAACCCAGTATTGAGACACAGAGTCGAAATTTAAAGCCGTGTCCAGCGGGATCCAAAAATCTGGGTGTTTGTCATAATGTGGGCAAGATATTCAGGCTCTAGATAAATGGCTCAATTCTCTTCTCGACTGCTGGGTTTTGCCCGAGAGCTGACTTGATGCTTCCAATGGCCTGTCACATCTTTCTGCTTGGGTGGGTGCCCGGCCAGCCCCTCCAACATCAGACCAAGCCTATCACGTTTCCCCAAACACCAATTTTCTCACTTCTTTCGTGGTGACAGCCCTTTCTCTGGCGCTGACCATGGAACGCTGGAGTCGTCGTTGACCCTGGAAGCTCCGCACCATTGATTTACACCCTGGCCTATGATTCTCTCGCGCTGTCCTTCGAAAATAGACATGACAACAACAGCGTCTGGGTGTGCGCGCTTCCTGCGCACAGCCTTCACAGCATCTTTGTAGTGTGGACAGTATTATCCCATTTCAAAGACAGGTAAACTGAGAGCTGGGGTGGTGACTGGCCTGGCTGCTTGTTTAGCAGGCACTGTAGTAGAGCTGTCTGTGCTGGTGGGACCCAGTGCCCAGAAGGGAGCCAGCACACAGCAGGCCCTGGGGAGGCATTTGTTATTGCTGCTACTTCATCTTTCCTTTTTTTAAAAAATATATTTTCATTGAATTCAGAGTGGAAGAGGGACGGGGAGAGAGATAGAAACATCAATCATGAGAGAGAATCATGGATCAGCTGCCTCTTACACATCCTACACTGGGGACTGAGTCCACAACCCGGGCATGTGCCCTGAGCAGCAACCAAACCGTGACCTCCTGGTTCATAGGTTGATACTCAAGCACCGAGCCACACCAGCTGGGCCGTCTTTCCTTTATGCCACACATCCCAGTGCCTGCCTCCGTCCCCGCGGCCACTGTCCTTCTCCTGCCACTCACAGCTTCCGGCCTGGAGGTGTGCGTCCCTGGCTCTCCGACAGCCCCGGATCCGCTCTCCTCCCTCCTTTCTGAGTGCAGCTGCTGCATCCACATATTTTGGTGGTTCTTGAGAAGATTGTGCCTCCTTCTAATTCACAGTCACTTTCCTGTGGAAAAACTGCAACCTAAGCCTGCCCTCCGAAGCCCTTTGTCCTCTGCCACCTTCCGCTGTCATCGCCCTCGGCGACTGGAGCCCTCGACCCCAACAAGGCAGGTGTGTTTCCAGAGCCCGGGCAGCCTCTCGGAATTGCTCACAGTGTCTCCTGCTGTGAATGCCCGTGGTCTCCACTTTAGTCGTCTCTTCACTAAGACCCAATTCAAATGCCCCCTCCTCCACAAAGCCTTCCAGGGCTGCCTGAGACCATCTTAGTCAGCGTCCCCCTCCCTGACCTCACAGGGTACATGGGGCGTGAGTCCAACCCTGCCGTGGACCAAGCAACCTTCGCCCTGAGCTAAAGGCAGTGTGATCCTATAGGAGGGGCACATACTTCCCACGATGAGGGGCTGGCGTCAGAATCCCAAATCCGCCGCTAATTACCAGTTACACTGAGCAGATTACATACAGATGGGCTTGTGCCAACCTTTGTAATGACAGCTTTAGTAATGACTGAACATGGCCCGGGTGGCTACGTACCTTAAATGTGTTATCAGCAAGGGAGGCGATTGTGGGGTCCCCATTCGAAAGAGAAAGACACTGAGATTTAGGGAAGGCACGAAATCTGAATATTGAATTAAGTCAAAAAGCTGGTAAACATGAGCTGGGATTACTCTGGGATCAAAAGAGAGGCCTTAGTTTTTTATCTCGGGGAGCCTTGCGTTTACACTTCGTAACACCCTATCCCAGTGGCCTTTGGGGCCTGTGCAAGCAGGTGCTACGGAGACCCCTACCCGCCCAGCTTCTACAACTGTAGGTCCCTTCCCTCCCTTCCGCCCCCCCTCCCTTCGTCCTTTCCTTTCCCTTTCTTTCCCTTCCTCCCTCCCTTCCTTCCTTCTTCCTTTCCCCTTCTTTCTTTCTCTCAATATACTTTTATTGACTTCAGAGAGGAAGGGAGAGGGAGAGAGGGAGAGAGGGAGAGAGGGAGAGAGAGAGAGAGAGAGGGGGGGGGAGAGAGAAACATCAATGATGAGAAAGAATCATGGATCGGCTGCCTTTTGCACACCCCACACTGGGGATCAAGCCCCCAACCTGGGCATGTGCCCCGACTGGGAATGGAACCATGACTTTCTGGTTCCTAGGTCGACAATCAACCACTGAGCCACACCGGCCGGGCTGTAGGCCCGTTTCTCGTTTCTCAGCTGCCTATTCCTATCCTTTCCCTGTAGGGGTAGGAAGTAGAGGAGGGAAGTGACTGACACCAGGTAGAAGAGAGAGACCAGGATCATCAGAGGAAAATGGTGTTCCCATCTCTCTGAGCTACAGAGGCAGAACCTGACACCCCGCCCTGGGGAGGGAGACAGGCCTCCCCGCCCCCAGCCTCAACTCCCTTGCACTCTCTTCAACGTGCAGGCCACCCCCACCCACTCCCCTGAAAACCAGGCACCTTGTGCTCCGAGAGATGTCCTTTTGTCCATGTCAAACCTGCTGGCAATGAACTTCACAGGGCAGAATACATAGGAACACCCACGTGGCCTCCGGGGAGCCCTTCATCACTTCATTTACCTCTCTGGACTCCAGCTGCGCCTGGTGTCCCCGAAATATAAACCTCTGATCACCCTCATTCTCTCTGCCAGCGAGACCCAGTCTCGTGTCTCTGCCCCCCTTTCCTGATGCCTCTAATCAGCCCACCGGCCCTCCCCTGGCCTTTCGCCCCATCATTTATCTCCTCGTTGAGATGGAACCGCTGGCCTCGGCGGCTGTGCCCAGGAGAAGGAGGAGTCGCTGATGTACAGAATGGATAATAATGCTTCTGCATCTCATCTCCACCCCTCACACAGCCCTGTGTCTGGTGGCAGTTCCGACCACCGCCAGGCAGGGGGCAGATGGCAGATGTCTTCATGGAGCTGCCCGTAATGACACCGGCTGGCTGTAGATCTGTCCTTTTCTGACCGCTCTCTCATTTGAACGCAGACATTGCCGTTAATTCAGAGGCTATGGGCGTGTGCACAGCGTTTGAGCCTCAGCCTTCTGGGAAGCACCGCCTGGCCCTGGTGTCCAAAGCAGATAATTGCCTGTCGGAGAAATTCCTTACGGTGGCTCTGGCCCCCGCAGCACTTGAACCCCAATTTGAGGGTCAATGTCTGAGAACAGAGGCCGCTCCACCACCCCGGAAGCTGCTGGACTTCCAGGGCGGGAAGCCAGGGCTCCCAGAGGAGAGCAAGCTGGTGCCTTGATGCGCAGGGCAGGGAGATGAAAGCCGGAGAAAATGCCCTCTTTCCTTTCCAGGGTGGAGGTCAGGGTTCAAGTCCCAGTCAGGGCACGTGCCCGGGTTGCAGGCTTCATCCTCAGGAGGGGGCGCGCAGGAGGCAGCCAATCCATGATTCTCTCTCATCACAGATGTTTCTCTCTCCCTCTCCCTTCCTCTCTAAAATCAACAAAAACATATTTTTAAAATATCTTTCTTTCCTCACAGGGACACTAGTCATTGGATTTAGGACCCACCTTCCTCTGATATGACCTCATCTTAACTTACAGCTTTATTATATCTACACTGACCCTGTCTGCAAATAAGGCCACATGTTCGGGTCAAAGGGGTTAGGATTGGAACATGTCTTGTTGGAGGACACAGTTCAACCCACTGTTCTCTTTTCCAGTCTCTCCCTGGATGGGGAGGGTCCCATGGAGCCCGCCCACACCCCAGGGGAGGCCAGAGTCCCTAGGGGGGAGGCACCTGGGTCTCTAAATGACTATGGGGAAGGCCTCCCTAGACACATGGGACAGAATGGTGCCATGAGTGAGGACATAACGCATCAGTGTGACCAGCCACTGATTAGGATGGCAATAAAGAAACAAGGGAGCCCTTGCCAGTGTGCTCAGTGGTTAGGACATCAGCCTTAACACTGAAGGGTCACGAGTTTGATTCCTGGTCAAGGGCACACATCTAGGCTGCAGGTTCGATCCCCGGCACTGGTTGGGGCAAGTGCAGAAGGCAACAGTTGATGTGTCTCTCTCACATCTCTCTCTCTCTCTCTCTTCCTCTCTCCCTCCTTCTTGCCCCCTCCCTCCCTTCCACTCTCTCTAATAATCAATGGAAAAAAATATCCTCAGTGAGGGTTAACAAATTTAAAAAAGGAAAACACGAGGGAACCAGTCTATATTAGGCCTCAAGGCGGGCCCTACGTGAACTTTGGAGAAGACGTGGCACAGGGGCAAGCGGACAGTGTGTTACCGAAGGCTTGGGTGCCCGTAAGGATAAATTATCAAGTAAAAAGGTATAGACTGCTCTTGGGCCCCTGAAAAGTGCGACACTGTTGCATTCATACCCAAACTCTCTTCCCGTTCCAAAAAGTACAATCGAGTTAGGATAAGTCATCATTAGGCAGAGCAGAGAGATGACTCAAATGCAACGTTTGACCCGGTTAACTGGCAATTTCTGTCACAACAAACCCGACGCATAAAATCTCCACTTCTGCCTGAGCCAGGGAGGAAATCTGATCGTCTGCTGTTTCCAAGCAAAATCACTTTACGAAATTATTTTCTGTTTCCCATAATTCTCCTGAAATGACTACAGTCCAAATAACCGATTGATTTGGAGCCATTTTTCACTCTGATGCAGAACACAGAGCGATTTCTCATGCCCATCCCAAAGCAAAAAGATGGTAAATCACACGCGCATTGCAGATAGAAGCATTTAACGACGGCTTCCCTGTTGCGTTTGTAAATAATTTTTCATTTCACGAAGGAGCCAAATATCTCAGTAGGTAAAATCAATAGCGGCCACGGGAGCGGGTGGGAGATTCTTCAGGCTTAATACGGTTTCATGCATGCCCGTCGGAGCTGAATGTCTTAAGGGAACAGAGTGAGTTCCCGCCTTACAAGCAAGGTACGAATTAGGGCGTTTTCTTTTTTAAAATTAATCTGCCGTCTATGGCTCATTCATTTCACAAATATTTATTAAGCGCTTATAGTAGGCTGCATACTACATCAAGGGTTTGGAAAACACAATAAACTAAAACTGGGGACCTATTCCAGAGGGAAGACTGTACAGGGAAATAAACTGATCTTTAAAGAGAGCTCACCGCGTTTCAAGCATTTGGCAAGCGTCAATTCCTGACAGCCCTGTGAGGTGATATTAATACGCCTATTTTACAGACGAGGAAACCAAGGCACAGAGAGCTGAGAGCATGATTTCCAAGTGCCCAGCACAGGTAACTGCAGAGCCCAGGCAACCTGACTCCAGAAGGCACGCTTCTCTCACGCACAAAACCTATAGGCAAGCGCTCATCTCACCAGTGGGAGCAGAGACAGACTCTCCGAACCCTGACGGATAGATTCTGTCTCATTTGATGACAGTTTTTCCCAGTCCCTAACAGAATGCCTGTCATGTGGCAGTCACCTTTAAAAAATTACTGAATGCAGAGCTAAGATGGAGCCATGGAGAGCGTAATCTGGGGAACCCACACAGGCAGCTCCGACCTGTGTCTGGGGAAATCATGAAAGGCTTCACAGAGGAGGTGACTTCTCAGCAGGCGCTTCTGAAGAGATGTTGGGCATTGGATAGGTTACTCAGAGGAGGAAGGACATTCTAGAAAGCTCTCCCTGCTGCCCCTCTGGACCGCACCTGTGCCTGTGGGCAGCTCCCACTCCCCCACTGCCTTCCCCTGGGCAAAGCTTAGGCCCAGGCAGAATCTGGAAGAAACTGGTACCTTCTTATGTCACTAGCAACAACACTCCTGTCCTATCACCACACTTGGGGCCACCTGCTCACCTGGCCCCCAGGGACCACGGAAGTCTACCTTTGGGCCTTTGTTGCTCCTCCCCTTGGCCCGTTACATCTGTGCGAAGCCCTGTGTCCCACGTCACCAGCAGGGAGCCATCCACCCTGCTGTGGGCAGGGACAGGTGTTTTCTCACAGGTAACGTCTCCTCCTCTCTGGCTGATGCCCGGTCCTAGAATTCAGAGCCTTATCCCTCCCTCCGCCAGTAATTCCAGGGCGATTGGTCTCCAGTCTCAGTCCCTCCAGCCAAAGCTTTCTGAGTCTCACCAGCTCACTTGCTTTCTACCTGGAGCAAAGAGGAGACACTGCACATGGAAAGAAAGACTCGAGGCACCCTATGGTGACGGGCAAACTCGTTGAGGAGGCTTTCAGAGGGATAAGAGTTTATTTTATTTTTTTTAAATATGTTTTTATTGATTTTTAGAGAGAAAAGGAGGAGAGGGAGAGGGAGAAACATCAACGATGAGAGAGAATCATGGATCGGCTGCCTCCTGCACACCCCACACTGGGGATCGAGCCCACGTACCCTGACCAGGAATTGTACCAGTGGCCTCTTGGTTTCTGGGCCGACACTCAGCCAATGAGCAACACCAGCCAAGCTAAGAGGTATAAGAGTTTAGATAGAAGAATCACTGTGAGCTGGGGGATCAACCTGGGAGTACCCCTAGGAGTACCGTTCAGGTTAAGTTCGCAAAGGGAGGCAAGAGATTTTAGAGGGTGTGGACATCATAAACAAACACAGGAGAAAAGATCCAGGCGGAATACCAGAGCGAGCACGGGCCAGCTTGCTCTCCAGGCTTCCGGGGAACTGTAAGAAGACTGTTGAAAGCAAGGCCCAGGCCACGTTCTCCCTGAAGCCTTTCCTGGACCCTCGCACGCATGGGCACCCTTATAATGTGACCCCTTTGCTCACCTGGTGATGCTTCAATACATTTCAATTTGTGGGCTTTTTTCTCACCCTTCTTACCTCAATACAAACTTTTTCGGGGGATATCACATTCTGGGTTTTGTGTAGACAGGGACAACGTGAGACCTATAATGTATGCATATCACGCAGCAGGAAACTAGGGTGGCCATATCATTTGTCTTCTAAACTAGGACACTTGGGGAGCTAACAGGGAATTAACCAATAATTACTCCAAGACAACAGGCATTAACCAATTCTGTCCCTGGCTAACAGGATACATAATCACCCTACCCATACTAAATCTACCTCTAGGCAACTAAAAGCCCACGATGCATTAAGAAATGCCGAGCCCGGCTGGTATGGCGCAGTGGTTGAGCGTCAACCTAGGAACCAAAAGGTCATGGTTTGATTTCTGGTCAGAGCACATGCCCAGCTTGTGGGCTCAGTCCCCAGTAGGGGGTGTGCAGGAAGCAGCCGATCCATGCTTCTCTCTCATCATTAATGTTTCTCTCTCTCCCTCCCCCTTCCTCTGTGAAATCAATGAAAATAAATAAAATTATATATATATGTATATATATTTAAAACAAAGCCTTGGTGATGCATTGTGATGGCCAAGGATGGCCGGGCTGAGTGCTGTTAATAAACATGAGCCCCATGACCAGGGAGACTCCACAGCCTCATGAAAACAGCACCCTACAAGACCTGGCGTTACCCTGTGGCCATTTCCAGCCCCCCAGAGCGATGATGTCTGTCTCAGCCAGAACGGACATCAGTGACCTGTATTTTCAACGTCACATGGTCTGCTAGCTGCCACTGGTCCTGTCCCCCTATCCCTATATGCTTCTGATGTTCCCAGACCGGTCTCATTTCCTCTCTCTTGGGAGGCAGCTTGCACTGCGCAGCTTGCCTATTTAACACAAACCAGCTTTTGATCTTAGACCTAAAGCTCTGAGTTCTTGGAGGGGGGAAAAAAGGCTTTTGCTTAATTCATAAGGACTATGTGATGAATAAGAATGAGAACATTTCCTCTGTGCTCACAACGACCCTGATGCCTCACGCTACAGCCGGATAAATCTGGACAAGATTCTCAGAGAATGAGAATTCGGTTTCCTAATATTTTCACAGAGAATGAAAACCCAACAGGGACTTCCAGTTAATCTGCCAGAAATTATCTAGCCATCTCCCCTTAGCTCTCTTTCTGCCTATCAGTAGAGACCAGGAATCTTGGCCCAGAATGCAGACCGGCAAAAAACAGCAATGTTCTTTATTTTCCTATAGCTTCACCAATCTGATTCTCGGCAAAGAGCTAAACTCTGGCAATTTATGGCAAACAGTGCCTTAAGTCCATTCGAACCCGAAGTCTTCTCAGTCCAGTTACAGAATAACTTCTCCTTCTCTCCCTGGATCTGATCTGAGTTTCGTGTGTTCATGCAGAACCGACAGGCTACAGAGTCTGCAGGGCCTGATGCAAAATGAACGTGTGGGGTCCCTTGCTCAAAAACTAAGAATTTCAGCCCAGCTTGTGTGGGTCAGTGGTTGAGCGTCAACTTATGAACCAGGATTCCCGGTCAGGGCACACGCCCAGGTTGTGGGCTCAATCCTCAGTAGGGGGTGTGCAGAAGGCAGCCGATCCATGATTCTCTCTCATCACAGCTGTTTCTCTCTCTCTCCCTCTCCCTTCCTCTCTGAAATCAATAAAAATATGTTTAAAAACAATAAAGTTGAAAAGGCAGGACCAAGCTTTCTCTACCTTCAAAAGGGAGTGAGCACTGAGCGAACTGGCCCAGGGAATGCAGATGGGAGTGAGGACCGAGGAATGAAGGGCGAGACTACAAAGCTCAGAACTCATTTTCTACATTTGTCTTTAATGAGAGAAAACAGAGAAAAGATATAGGTGCAATTAGGGTGTAATGAGATCCGTACCCAAATAGCTATTGTCTGGAGCTAGATGAGAAGAGCGTAGGGAATATGAATGTACACAAGGCAGTAGGTCCCGAAGGCTGGCGGGGCTCCTGACATTAAGGAAATGGGGTCCCTCGGTGGACCGCTTAGAGTGATGGGAGTACAAATCATTAAAAACCCCCGCAGAGCTGGGGGACGGGGTGGTGAGGAATCAAAGTGGGGAGAACCCACGGAAACGTTCGCGGGGCCACTGCGGATGTTGCTCGCCTCACCACCATGGTTCTGCTTTACGCCATCATTTTGGGCGAAGAGAATTCAGCCTCAAGTAGATTGGAAAATGAGCTGCGAATATATTATTATCAGGGGAATTTTAACAATTAATCGCAGGACATTCTTTCCTTTTTTTCTGCGCCAACAATGTACCTTTTGGGGCTTTTTAAAAATAGGCCAGTGAGACTTCTGTCTGGAACCTGATAGGGAATCGCTGGAAGTTTACATGAGCGACATGACCGCCACAGATCTGGGGACTCGGGAGACAAATCCACCAGTGGACCTGACATGACAAAAGATAGTCTAGGGGGCACGACTCCCCCGAATGTCCTTCTAGGAGAGCGGGCTCGGAGCAGGCCACCTCGTTCGCTGAGGGAGGAGGGGCCTCAGTTCTGCCCTCGGTTGACAGGTGAGCCTCAGCTGCCTGCTCTCCGAGCTGTTCCCAGCACTGTACGCAGTGGGCTGCCCATCGATTCAGCAGAAGGGCATGCTGGGGGCTCTCATCATCCACCTTGCCCTCCCCTCCCCCGTGGACGGGCTAACCAGGAGCCTCCTAAGAGGGACACAGTGCCTGGCGAGCGCGAGTCCAGCCGGGAACCCAGGTCCCAGAAGGGACACCTTGTGCCGTGCTATTTGAGTGAATATTAATCGGCACAGCGCTAGTTCCGGACAATTGATTCTCAACCCCAGAGGTTCCCATTCCAACGAAGAGGCATGGGGGGGGGGGGGAGCCTAATTGGTGAGTGTGTGGCTCATGTCTGGTGTCATGCAGTGCAATGATACAGGGTGGCTGAGCTGGGGGGGAGGGGGGTGGGGGGTGTTGCTCCTCTGGGCTTTGGGGAACATCTTAGCTCACTTGCTCATTCCGTACCTCCTCTGCCCGAGGGCTATGTTTTTCCTTATGTGCCCTTCAGAGGCAGCCGTGCGCTGTTGTTGTTCCAACATAATGCTTGTCCTCCTGGAGAGAAAAGTAAAAAACACTGTGGGCCTCAAGGTGAAAAGGACATGGTCCGTTCGGATCTTTGCTTGGACCGCTGACGGGGTTTTTCTGAAGTTTTCTGTAAGGACTAGAGAGCACAGCTCAGACCCTCCCTTACAATTCCCCTGGCTAAAATGTATCATCATACCTAATATTTGACATTTTCTAAGTGCTTGGCAATCATTGTTATTGATTTGATCGTGACGGCCAGCCCCAATTATTCACAGATAATGAGAAAGAAAGAGAGGGCAGAGGAATGGTGTTCACAGGTCATCCAGACGTATGCAATCTTGACAGAAGCCACACGACGTGGGTTTCATCACTTTTTCCTGTTTCCAGTTGTAGTGATATGTGAGCATTAGAATGACCAGAACCTGGACCCAAAGAGAAAAAGAAGAAAACTCCAGACATCTGGGTGGGCAATAAACTCTGAAATGGTGAAGAGTTTTTACAGGCACATTGATCGGAGCGTGGGGCCCAGCCATGCCCAATGAGCTAAGCCACAGTCCCGATGGGCTCCGGAGGCGTGGGCCATTCAGAAACCTCTGGAAGGTCAGAACTAGGTGTAGGCTTAGATGAAGAACAAAAGAAAAACTGCCAGAAGGGAACCACAGAAGGCCCTTCACACATTCCGTTCTTTAACTCATTCACGCCCACTCATCCTTCAGCTCAGACCTCAAATGTTACTTCTTCCTTTACTCTTCCTCATAGATCGGGGAAGGCAGACGGGCATGTGGGGGCTCTCGTCGCCCTCCTGGGTGCCCCTCTACTACCAATAGAACACCCTAAACTTCTCCATGGTTCTTAAAAAAGGTGCAATTACATAATTAGTTGTACAGTGTATGTCTGTCCTGCCCATAGGGTGTAAGATCCTTTAGCCTTGCTCACTTCCCTATGCCATGTGGAATTCATGGAAGGTGCTAGATATCTGTTGATGGAATAAATGATTAGATGAGTGAATGAATGGATGAATGGATGAATGGATATATGGATAGTTGAATGGGATAGATGGATGGATGGATGGATGGATGGATGGATGGATGGATGGATGGATGGATGGACGGACGGACGGACAGACGGGAGGGTAAGTAGATGGATGGATGGTTGAATGAATGAATAGATGAAGCAGTGAAGGAGGCCTTTACAGAAAAAGTGTGCTGACTCCTGGTTTAGAGTCTGAGGAATGTTTAGCCTCAAAGGATTTCAGCAGAGGGGAGAGGCCCTGTGCCCCTGTGGGTTCGTGAGTTACAGGAGGACAGCTGCACACTCATTCCCTCAGCGAGCCCCAATACTGCCCCTGCTATGTTCAGGGGACGGTGCCGCAGCTGGAGGCAGCTGCGTGTAATGGGAACACGTTAAACATTACTTCACCTAATGTCAGCCCAGACCTGTATTCTGGCCTCACATATAAATGAAATATGGGTGAAACTCGAAACAAGGGTTTTATCCTTCTCTTAAATTGTCCCGTTTCCTCCCGCTCCCTGGCACAGAACACAGAGTGGAGGGCAATAGTGCAGACTGCCCTGGGGTTTGCCTGTAAAAGTCCATGTAAACACCAGCTCTTATTACTCTTCACTGGCCAAGATCCATGTGTCTTCCCGTCCTTAGGTAACTTACAGCGCCAGCTGGCCACGTCTATCCACCCCCCTCCCCCAAACACACCACACAGGCTCCTCCAAGCTCCTGCTCACAGGTGGAGGATGGGGTGACTTCCGCTGACAGCGAAGGAGCAGGGCGCTGGGCAGGCACCAGGCACGGTTTCCTAATACCCAGCGAAGCAGACAAGAACCAGCTCTGACTTTCTGCCACATTCCTCCTCCTAATGCGGTGTCTGTATTTATTTATTTACTTACTTACTGATTTTTTTAGAGAGAGTGGAAGGGAGAGGGAGAGACAGAGAGAGAGAGAGAGAGAGAGAAACATGGATGTGAGAGAGACACATCAATTGGTTGCCTCCTACACGAGCCTGGACCGATCCTGCAACCGAGGTATGTGCCCTTGACCGGAATTGAACCCAGCACCCTTCAGTCCGTGGTCCAACACTCTATCCACTGACCCAAACGGCCAGGGCCTAATGCTGCATCTTTTGACAGAAGCCCTTCAAGGGCCCTTTGCTGAGTCAGGGTGTCCCCAAAGAGAGAAAGTAGCCCTCTGCTATGGGATAGACACATGGAGTGTTTGGTCTTGGTGCACTTGACCTTGAGCTCCAGCTTTCGATCGCTACTCCAGCAGCAGGTCCACGCTGCAGGGGTCTGTGAGGCTGGGGGTGGAGGTGAGCCATCCCCACGCAGGGAGGACACCAGACGCTTCCTCCCTGAGGGTGGACAGCCCTGCGGGGACCTGGACGGCGGCTCAGAGAAGGAAGGCGCGGGCTGGTGTCACCGGGCACAGAGAGGACCCTCTCTCCCTGGGCAGACCCTCTGTAATAAGATTACTGTATAATCCCTGCTGCTTGTCCTAGGAGCGACCTTATCAGAGGGACGGGGAGGCATTTCATGTGGGGATCTACTGAATGCATTATCTCCCAGCTGCTCTTCTTAATTTCGTTTTCAGAGACTGGGATTTGTGGCTGACAGAAAAGCATGGAAACACCAGGCCGGCCCCCACCAGCCCCCAGGGCCTCTGGGCACCGAACGAATGCACAAGACCAGCCCAGCGCTGAGATGCTGTCCCCACTCCAGGCCCCCCGCCTGTCATCATAGGCTCTGAAGGTCACTGAAGGTCACCGTGGCGGCATCTGCCAGCCTCCTCTCAGCCTGTTGGGAGTCAGCTCTGGTCATTCATGGCACCGTGTGATGTCCCCCCAGGGACTGAGTGCGGGGCGAGACAGGCCAGGGTTGAGCCATAATCGTGGCCATAATCGGGGCCAATATCACACCACTCTTTGCATGCTGGGTGCCCTTATCAGTAGCCAGGGTGAGAGGCGGTGAGACAGCTCTGGGGCTGCCGGGCAGTGTGCCCCACAATCACTCGCCTCCCTTGACCACAGTCTACGTGAAACACCAAGAACAGCACAGCACGCCAGCCTTCCCCAGCAGGGATGGTGGGACAGGACAAGAGGAGGGATGCCAAAGCGAAGGAGCAACACAGCCCACAGGAAGGCGGGCGTGATCCCTGGGCCTGGGGCTCTGGTCCTGGCCATCTGTAGAAAGGGCCAGGAGGCCACCCTAGACAACAGTCACTCCAACCTGAACCCAGGACTCCTGAGAGGTGAGGGCCAGAGAGGTAGGACCCAGAACCCCCGTGGGGCCACCCAGACAGTTATGAGACAGATGCAGCCATTAGCCCTGGGTCCCAGATGTGCAAGTCACACAGATGTGCATGTCAGGGCTGCAGGGCCCTGGGTCCCAGGTGTTCAAGTCAGGGCTGCAGAGGTTAAAGGGACTTGTCCGGAGACACAGCCTGGAAAGGGGCAGAGTCCGGAATAGAAAGCAGGGAATTTGACTTCCAATGTCCCCTCTTCTGGTCCTATCTTCACCCCTATGTGCCAAGTGACACCCTAGGGCTAGATGTACCCAGGGAGGAGGAAGGAGGGGAGGGAAAAGGGAAGAAAGGAGACAGGGACGGACCGAGGGTACTGGTGAGTGAGGGGTGCAGGAGAGGAATTACAGTCGCTCAGTGAAGCTAAAATGATGACAGGGGATGGAGTTAGCCCTGAGTCCCAGATGTGCAAGTCACACAGATGTGCAAGTCAGGGCTGCAGGGCCCTGGGTCCCTTCTCCACAGGCTTCTACGCTGCCCATGACCCAGATTAAGACCCTCTAACCCTCAAGGCCGTGCCCCCTGCATCATGGGGGGAGAACTGTATTCTCTGCCGGGAGGGGCAGAGGAATGTGGGCCCGCGTGGGCCGCCTGGACCCTTCCCTGAATCCCTGTTGCATTGCTCAGCTAAGACTCAAAAGCATAAATTATGTAAAGGCCGAGAGCTGAAAGGGCAGACTCTTTCTGGAGTTCACGTCAAGTCTGGAGTTCAGAAAGCTTTTAATGACATAATTGCCAAAGTCAAAAATCTACGAGGGTGCAAACCTCTCTTTGAACTAAGGGCTGAATTCTCAGACAGTGGCGCAGTGTTCCTCTCTCCGTCTCTGGGGCCTGGGGAGTGGGCGGAGGAGGACAGGGAGAAACCAGGGCCTCAGAGAGGATAAGGGGTTTGCGGACTCATGCAAGCCTCTCTCGTCCTCCCAGAGGTCATTAAAAAAATAATAACACAGTACGTTATTTTGCCTAGATACTTAGCGCATTTTATTTGTTTATTTATTAATCCTCACCCGAGGATATTTTTTCCATTGATTTTTAGAGACAGTGGAATAGAAAGGGAGAGACTGAGAGGAACAAACACCATTGTAAGCGACACACATCTATTGGTTGCCTCCCGTATGCCCTGACCCGGGCTGGGAGCCTGCAACCGAGGTACATGCCCTTGACCAGAATCAAACGCAGGACCCTCTATCCACTAAGCCAAACCGGCTAGGGCGCCCAGATGTCATTTTGATTTTTTCAACGGGTCCAGAAGACAGCAGACAGGATGTTAAAATTAGGGGGATTTTCTAGGATCTTAGCTCCTTAAAAAACAATGTATTTATGTTTGCAACTACAAAATGTCTACACGTGGTTGGAAAAGAAATTCAAGGGATTCTCAGTGGCATACACTGGATTCAAACTGGAGCCACCAAACTCCTGCCAGATTCTGACATTCCCTCCCAAAGAGACCCTCTACTTCAATGGGCTTCGCCAACCAACACTGCTGTGGAATTATGAAGGGCGTGAGCTCAGAGGCTGTGTGCCTGGGGGTGGGGCCAGGTGCCAACACGTCACCTAAGCCAGCTCCCTTACCTTCCATTCTCACCAAGGCCCAGGTAGGTATGTCCTAGTACTGTCCCCATTTCAGTCATCAAAATGTCAAACTTAAGAGCATTGACTGGCACAGCCTGGCCAGCGTGGCTCAGTGGTTGAGCGTCGACCTATGAACCAGGAGGTCACGGTGTGATTCCCAGTCAGGGCACATGCCCGGGTTGCGGGCTCGATCCCCAGTGTGGGGTGTACAGGAGGCGGCCGATCCATGATTCTCTCTCACCATTGATGTTTCTCTCCTTCTCCCCCTTCCTCTCTGAAATCAATAAGAAAACATATTCTTTTTAAAAGAGGACTGACTGGCACAGAAACCTAAGATTCAGCAGGGGCTCCCACAGAAGCCTGTCCCGTTCACAGACAGATGGCCAGGTGCTAGACACTCCCTCTGACTTCGGGTTTCCCGCCTGCCGGGAAAATTCATGGAACCCCTGGTGGCGGCAGGATGATTTGCACCCCACAGATACACTGCCCTGACTGAAGGGGAACTGTGGAGGCGCCTGAGGCAGTTTCCACTCTCTTGCTGTCACAGAGCTCCAGCGATGGTGATGGCGGTCCTGGGCCCAGGTGCCCGTGTCTGCAAAGGCCTCTAGGAGCCCAGCTACACGAGACCAACACACAGAGTCCAACATCCCCGCGATGGCTCAGGGCAACAGAAGGTTTACTGCTCCTCCACCTCCCGGCCCACAGCCTGGCAGATCACCTGCCTGGCACCTCCCCTTCTCCAATACTGACTCGGGGTCCCCAGAGCCTTCCAATCCACAACTCTGTCTCAGAGTCCTTTATTCCCAGCCTTGGACATGGTGATACAGCGCACGTAACAGCACACACCCGCTCACCCCCCTCAGCAGTAACCCGCCCACCTGCTCGAGTTCCCATTGGTCCCCACCGAACCACAAGTGTGGTCACCGCATTCTCTGGGTCAAGGACACCTTTTAGAAATGGACTCATTCGGCAGGATAGTTTTTAAATTCAAATTTGTCACATGACTGGCTTCCCCTTCTAGCCTCGGCTTGTTATGCCCAGAGCTCGGGTACCCCAATAATCCACCACCAGGGAGCCTCCTCCGATGCAAAAGCAACGAGTCTTTATTGATCAATTCTAGAATTGGCTCCCAGCCTCTATCCGGCACAGCGGTGAGGCGAGAGCGCGTGTCCCAGGAGAACAAAGGTTATATAGGGCTAGCTATTTGGGGTGGGCTTTAAGGGTGGCGTGAGTTACAGAGATTGGTCAGGGTTTTACAGCATAAGGGTCAGGAAGTGACCATCACATTCTGAAGGTTGGAGCCGTCCTCCACTATAGCCTTATTAGGACCTTAGCTACATTTCTGGAGCGTCATTGGTCCACTCAGGTGGGTGGTTGGGAGAGTTAGGACAATACCAGCATTCTTGTGGTCACTCTCGGTGGTGGGGGGGGGGGGGAGGCTTGGGCTGAGGGCCCAGCCTTGCAAGACAAGATAGAGGAGAGGGAGAAGAGTATGTCCCTGCTTCGTCCTTGAAGAGGGAGGAGGGTGCATTTCTGCTTAGTTCTGCTTAGTTCTTTCAAGTTCCGTTCTGTCCCTTCAGGCTCAAATGCCACCTCCTCCGGGAGGCCTGCCAGGATATCCTCTGCCCCAGCACCCTATCTATTTCCTTCAGACCCTTTTCCCAGTGTCAGTATCAGGGATGATGAGCCAGAGATGACTTTGCCCAGGGCTGAGCCCTGACGTACACCATGTGTTTTCCCCACGCACATTCCCGGGGTGAAGTTTCACTTACAAAGTGGGCACAGTGAGAGGTGGACAATAATAAATAAATAATAAAAAACCCAGGACAACGGCGGAGGAGGCGCGCCTGGCTGAGCTGGGGAGCGGATCCTGGAAGGCTGCCTGGAGGCGGCGGCGCCGGAGCTGGGTCTCACAGAAACCTGACTTGGACATCAAGAGCCTCTAAAGCAGTGGTTCTCAACCTGTGGGTCAAGACCCCTTTGGAAGGTTGAACGACCCTTTCACAGGGGTCGCCTAAGACCATCCAAAAACACATCTATGATTACATACTGTTTTTGTGATTCATCACTATGTTTTATGTGCAATTTGCAACAATGAAATTGGGGGTCACCACCACATGAGGAACTGTGTTAAAGGGTTGCGGCATCAGGAAGGTTGAGAACCACTGCTTTAAAGCATGCCACCAGGGCGGGTGGGCATCCAGCCCAGGGGGCGGGGCCCGGCACACGCTGAGCTACCTGCTGAGCTACCCGGTGCGCACCCGGCTTTGGATTAAACCACCTGGAGGGGTGTCTCGGCGGGGGAACTCGCCTGCCTGGGGACAGCGGCAGGGTCCACCCGCAGGAGCAAACCCAGAACCTGCCACAAGCCAAGGGTGGAGACGCAAGGGAGACAGGGCCTGATTGACAGGTGGGGAGGTGGGGGCGCTCCAAGCCCTATCCAGGAAGTAGCTTCAGCCATTGCCACAGATGCTAGAAGGCAGGGGCCAGGTTTGCAGAAGCTCAGACCAGCGTGTCTGCATTCAGCAGTGATGACGACAGCTTGTTTCAGATTCAGAGCATTCTATGGCGATCCCTGTACTGTATTAACACTTGAAAGAACTTAAGCTACAGCCCAGCTGCCGTGTTTCAGTGGTTGAGCGCCCACCTATGAACCAGGAGGTCACGGTTCGATTCCCCGTCAGGGCACATGCCCGGGTTGCGGGCTCCATCCCCAGTGGGGGCGTGCAGGAGGCGGCCGATCCATGATTCTCTCTCATTCTTGACAGTTCTCTCTCTCCCTCCCTCTTCCTTCCTCTCTGAAATCAATAAAAATATATTAAATAAATAAATAAACTACAACTACAAATAGTAAGGGCCTTCGGGACACCGGAGAGCTTTGGGAGCTGTGAACACTGCAAGAACTCGGACCGGAAGTGGGAGGGCCAAACCCAATATATTAAGGTCATCTGCCGGACATCGACCTCCAAAGATTCCTGAACACACGTCCTACGTTTGCTGGGGAGAATGTCGCCCAAAGTTGGTGGCATGTCCCTACTGTAGGGACGAAGCAAAGGACACGTGCCTGTTCCGTGTGTCCCAGGAACATTCAAGCAAGATGCGCAGCCGTCACGGAACCCAAGAGCACCAGCCCCTGCCCCGCCCCCAGCCTGGAGACCACTTCCCATGGGGGCGGAGGTAGGAAGATCATTACTGGCTAATGAGCATGATCCCAATAATCAATCACCCCAATTGATCGGCTTAGTTGTACCTCTGATTGTCTCCGCATTATTTAGGAGCTGTTTAACGGCAGCCAGCTGACAGCAGGCATCTGACACATGCCAGAGAGAGTTAGGAAACTGGAAACATCTCTTTCTAATTGTGTAGACAGGCCTATCGATTGCTGTTGTCTCTTTTGGGGGCTTTCAAAGCGCAAGCCGTCCTCTGCATGTTCAACAGACGCACATCGGCGCGCACGCATGTAGAGAGTAAATCTCGCCCGATGCAAAGTCTGGCCCACGCAGAAGGTGTCACCCCTGAATGGGGAGCAAGTATCTTGAGAGCAGGGGTGGGGAACCTTTTTTCTGCCAAGGGCCATTTGGATCTTTGCCACATCATTCGTGGGCCGTACAAAATTATCCACTTAAAAATTAGCCTGGCCCGGCAGGCACGGCTCAATGGTTGAGCGTCAACCTATGAACCAGGAGGTCACGGTTCAATTCCCGATCAGGGCACATGCCCAGGGTTACAGGCTTGATCCCCAGTAGGGGGCGTGCAGGAGGCAGCCAATCAGTGATTCTCTCTCATCATTGATGTTTTGATTTCTCTCTCCCTCTCCCTTCCTCTCTGAAATTAATAAAAATATATTTTAAAAAATTAGCCTGCTCTGTTCGGTCAAATATGTCATTAACTCACCCCTAATGCCTTGGCAGGGCCAGACCATATGACTTCCTGGGCCTTTTACGGCCCGCGGGCCAGACGTTCCCCACCCTTTATCTAGAGCCAAGAAGACAGGGGACCAGGCCCTAATTTCAGTGTCAATACGAGGCCCAAATTCCTACCCAGAGATTGAGGAGAACATCTCAAACCAGGTGGGCAAATTCTCCAGGTTTAGAAGGCGTAGGGCACCCTCAGAAGCCGGTTCCCCTGTGTGCTCACTGCCTGGCACTCGCCCCACGTAACTGGACCAGGTGGCTCAGAGTCAGGGTAAAGGTGGACGTTGCTTCTCACTCTTTTTCATTTTTGCAGAACAGCCGACAAGGGCCGAGGAGATGCTGCCCTTCGGTGCGTGTCTGTGACTGGGATTCAGACAGCGAGGAGCCAGCTGTGGCTCAGAATCTCTGCTCCTGCCGGCTCCTGGGGCTGGTGTTGCTATGACACCCTCGGCTCTCCCTGGACGTTAAGTGTGAGAAATTTAAAGGTAATGACGTTAATATCCTGGTAGAAGATAACTTGTTTTTTTTTAAATATATTTGTCCTGATTTCAGAGAGGAAGGGAGAATCATGGATCGGCTGCTTCCTGCACGCCCCACACTGGGGATCGAGCTGCAACACGGGCATGTGCCCTGACAGGGAATCAAACCGTGACCTCCTGGTTCCTAGGTCGATATTCAACCACTGAGCCAGGCCAGGGCGGAAGATGACGTTTTGAGCTCATGTCTGTCTCTTAGAGAAAGCATAACTTGCAAGTGCTGTGCACGCGTCTGCTTAGCAATGATGCTTTTTTTATTTTTCTGTCTTTATCCCCATCAGCTTATTTTTCTGCCTTTTTTCCTCTCCCGGCCTGCTATGGTGGGGGCGGCGGGGGGATGTGCATGACAAACGGATGTCATGATGCCAACACTCTGGGGAGCCTGAGCTTTGATGAAGGATGCTGAGACCCCCACACAGGCCCACGCCCCGCACCCCCACATGTTTACACCCAGCAGGGGGCGACCTCTGGCTCCAAGCAGGGAAACTTAGAGAGGCTCACAGCGAGCCAAGAGCTTCGGCCCAGTGATGTTCTGATGAGTAAATGAATCTGAGAGGCACTGACTTTATGCTCTGGATGTTTGCAAGGCAGAGCTCAGGACAGGAGGGTGACAGCCATCAGTCAAGCCCGGGAGCCCGCTGGTGACAGTCGCTGACATGCTGATGCACTCACAGGGCTCTCGGCGCCAGGGCCCCCAAGGCTGGACGAGAATGGAAACCCGTTTGCCAGAGGCTGCCCACCGTCTCCCCTCAGCATCCCAAACCCCTGGCTGCTCTAACCACAGCCCAGCATTTGAGCTCCTTGCAGGTGCCGGGAAGAGCAAGGTCAAGAGCCACACGTATGTGGCCCATGTCTCCTAAATGCTCATGGTTTTGTAGAGAGCAGGCAAGAAGGTAAACGGTGCACGAGAAAGACTGAGCATTGAATTAGATCAGCTTTGACCTGGGAACTGGTGAAGAAAGGTCGGAGGAAGGGCTACCCGGGTAGGGTTTTGAAGATGGCATAGGAGTCTGGCAGCAAAAGAGGAGCCTGAACAAGGTCAAGCAAAAGTGAAACCGTCGGCACCATCGGATCACTGATTCGTGAGCTATTCAGTGCGTCTGGGGCCCTCCCTCAGGCTCCAGATTTCAGCTCAATGAGCCTGGTTGAGTGACTCTCAAAAGGGCTCCACACGGCCTTTGCCAGGTGACCCTAGCCGGGAGACTTCTCAGCCCCAAGAGGCGGAGAGAGGGTGTTCGGGCCATGTGGGGTCTGATCTATGTGGAGAAGGAAGGGCCTGTGGAACACGTCCCCTCCAGGACATCTGCCTGCCCGTTTGCCGTAACACAGGGCTATTTTGTTAATCCTCCCCCGAGGACATTTTCCCCCCATTGGTTTTTAGAGAGAGTGGGAGGGAGGGAGAGAGAGAAACATTGATGTGAGAGAAACAAATCAATTGGTTGCCTCCTGCAAGTGTCCCAACCAAGGCTGGGCATCCAGCCTGCAACCCAGGTACGTGCGCTTGACTGGGAATCGAACCAGCGACCCCGTGGTGTTTGGGCCGACACTCTAACCACTAGGCAACACCAGCCTGGGTGCACCCAGCTTTTTGGTTATAGTTTAGGCAGAAGAAGAGAACGGGGTGGGGGTCAAGGAGGGTATGGAAGACCCGACCTTCTCAGCACAAACAAAGAGCTTCCTTTCCTTTCGGCTTCGGCACACAGAGAGGGAACAGTCCCTCACCCTCAGAGTGGGAATGTTTGTTATCGTAAAACCTCCCCGGCCCCCAGGAGACGTCAGCTGCTCGCTGAGATTTCTCACAAAGTAAAAGGTCTTTAAATATCAGCCCAGCGTACAAGGACCCACAGCCCATGTCCCTCTCGGCCCCCACCCACCTTCCTGCCCCCAGCTCCTCCATCCTGTCCTCCCTGCCCTGTTTATTTTTAGTGGCGCGAAACTCAGATCCGAATCTTGAGAGTTGATCTTTTGGGGTAAATTTAATTAACTACATCTTTAATTCCACTCTCCTTGGCCTTGGCAGGAGGGAGCCATTTGTCTTACGGATGACGGGCTGACGGAAAGGGAGAAGGAAGAGACCACGCTGGAGCCAGCAGCCCACCCTCATCTTCCCCACCTCATGGATGTCAGCGGCTGGATGGGGGACTGGAGGGTGAGGAGGGTGGGGAGAAGGAGGGGCATCTAAGTCTGACTTTGGCCACATGAAGAGTATGCATGTGCATGAGTATGTGCATGCATGAATGAGCAGATGAGTGTGCATGTGAGTGTGTGGGCGAGTATGCCTGTGGGTACGTGTGTGTCTGAGTGTGAGTGTGCATGTGTAAGTGCGTGTGTGGGTGAGCATATGTGAGTATGCGTGTGTGAGTGTGCATGTGTGTGTGCATGCATGTGAGTGTGTGCATGTGTGAGTGTGCATGTATAAATGTACATGTGGTGTCTGCATGCGTGCATGCATGTGTGTGTGCATGTGTGAATGTGCATGTGAGTGTGCACTGCCCACGTGTGCATGCACGTGCCTGTGTCTCTGGCATGGGTTACCCTCTGTGCACTGGCATTGTTCATAGTCTCCCACCAGAGTGATAAATGGGAAAGGCACAAAGCGGTCCATTTTTTCTGAGTGTATTTGCCTCTTCTTTGTTTTTATTAAACGCTGATTATTAACATTGGAAATGGAACACTGCCACCAGCAGCCATTCACACTTAATAAGGCATCGCGGCCGCCTGGGGAGCTCACAGAAACCAGGAGGCCCCGTGAGAGACACTTAACGGCCACCTTCCCTAAGCGGGTCAGAAGCGCCGGTGCAGCCCACCCTGGCGGGGTGCTCCGTTCCAATCGGGGCTCGCCGGCCAGGGCCCCCCATCCCCCCGGGGGCCGGGTCACGCCTGGGTATGCGCAGCTGCCGGACCGCAGGCCAACTGTGTGCAAGGAGCTGGGGGGGGCGGGGGGAAGGCCCTCCGCCTGCAGCTGTGAAAACACTCCTGGGCCTCCAGGCAGGGCGGGCCCAGAGCGGGCGGGCTCCGGGCCCACCAGGCCCCTGCCTGGCGCGTCTCCACCTCCCCCTGGGCTGTGACCAGCCTTGGAATGGGAAGCTTGGCACACGTGAGGTTCCTGGAGACAGGTCTTTGCAGCTTTGGCGCTGCCTGTCACCTGGACGAGGAGACAATTTGGAGCCACCCTGCTAAGTCCACCCCTTAGTTCCGAGGATGAGCTGGGAGATGGGTGAGCGCCCATGTGCTGTGGGTCCTGGTCAAAGTGGTTTCCTGCCCACAGGGAAGGGACGGGGAAGGGTGGCTAGACCCCTGGCGCCATGTGTCCTCTGGGCTGAGGACAGGTGTGACCCACTTTCCCCTGTGGAGGGTGCCCCAGGGCCCCAAGGAGATACACAGCTCCCCCTAGAACAAGAACAACAGCCGCAGACTAACAAGCAGCCGCCCAGGTGCCTGAAGAGCCAGGATGCCCAGGGGTGGCTCGGTCACTGCTGAACCGAAGCTCCTGGCCGAACCCGGGATCCGGCAAGAAACAATGGCCGCGCAGAGTCGGCTGCCTGGGACCACACTGCAAGCTGTCTGCGTGTCCGTGTTGGCGTCACCCCCGGGGCCCAGGGTTTACTTGCTGCTCTTCGTTTGTGTTGAGACAGCGTGTCCATGAGGCCTCCAGGCAGGAGCAGCAGCACACCTGGGTGTCCAGTCCTCTGAGCGCATGCGCCCTAAGCACAGGTACCCTCCTGGTCCCGTTTCTCCACCCCCTGCCCCGCCCACTCCGACAGAAAGGCAGTGAGCAAACTACATAGATCCAGAGACACAGAAGCATGGCACAGACTGAGGGTCCTCAGAGGGAGGCGGGGAGGGTGGGTGGGTGCCTGGGGAATGATTAAGTGGGGACTTGGATGCGCATGTGCATAACCCCTGGACACAGACAATAGTGTGGTGAGGGCCTGGGCTGGGGTGGGGGCGGGTGGGGGCCAGAAGGGGCCAAGGGGGGGAAAAGGGGACATCTGTAATACTTTCAACAATAAACATTTAAAAAAAAACACCACTTTAAGACCTTTCCAAGAAAATAATGCTTCAGGCCCATAATCACAAGTGAGCCATTAACAGGACACGAATAGTTTCCATTCTTTGGAAATAAAGCAATAAGAGCACCCAGACAACCATGGACGATTCAGAGCCTGAACAATTTTCCTTTCCTCATCTCTGTTGCCTAGAAACTTCTCCTTAAAACCAGTTTTTAGAGCTACCTTTTATGGGCCTGGTCCTATGGGCAAATTATCCAAATATTTCCTCTTTTATTTAAAAACAAACAAACAAAAAAAGTGTTTCACTTATTCTTGTCGATATTGCCACACCCAGCCCCTGGAGATGAATGCAGACAACTAACATTGGAAAGTAAAAATGGCTTCTGTTACCAACGTTCAGCATGACTATTATGAAATGTTGGATCTTTTACTATTTTTTTCCACATTCACATGCAGTGTTACGAACCTTGGCTCTAGCTGAGACCTGATTCTGCACTCCGCCTGCAGGGCCCCCTGTGTCTGGTCACCCCTGTCACTCCTCCATCTCCCACAGCAGCCCCCGAGCCAGCCACCTGCCCGCCCACCCTGCCCCCCAGGAGGAAAGATGGACAGTATCAGAGTCCAGCCAGGGCCTTCTGGTCAAATTCCAAAACAAGTCAGACTCAATGCAATACCCAGCTCAAATGGCACTGGCTGGAGATGATAATCATTTGGTTTAACTTCTTTATTTTGACCCAATCTATGATGCCTTATTTAGATACATCTATGCCAGCTAGCATCTCTCTCTCCTCTCTCTCTCTCTCTCTCTCTCTCTCTCTCTCTCTCTCTCTCTATATATATATATATATATATATATATATATATATATATATATACATACACACACACACACACACACACACACACACACACTCTCTCTAGGCCCAGTGCACGAAATTCGTGCATGGGTATGGTCCCTAGCGGCAGCCGGCTGGGGCCTTCCTTCATTCCGCACCGCCCCCTGCTGGTTAGCACATGTCATAGCGCGTGATCGAACTCCCAGTCAGTTGAACTCCCAAGGAGACACTTTGCATATTAGGCTTTTATATATATAGGTGTGTGTGTGTGTGTGTGTGTGTGTGCCCTTGAATCCATTTCATTTTTCCCCCACAATTTGCAGAGATAATAATATAGGGTTTCAAGTGTATGTATCAGAAGTAGCTGATTGGGAATGCTTCTTCTTTAAAGAAATCCTCAATAAACACTTTCCTCTCTTTATTTCACATGTGGCCCTCACTCTGGGTACTTGGGGGGAAAAAAGCTGAAATGCTTTCTGAAAGTAAAAGTTAATTTTAAAAATAAGTCAGAGCCCCTTGGTTTTTTCCTACGGCTCTGTAATGAGCTGCCCTCCTTACTGGGGTCAGATATTTTATTAACTTCTCCTCCCTGGCTTTCCTAATGCGCAAGTCTTGTCTCTCACGTTTAGAGAAATAATAACTTTTCCTGGCTCTCTCCGCCTTGAAGGCTAGAACCAACATTTCAGAAGCTGGTGTCTGATAAACAGTAGGGGAGGGGGATGCTATAAACAACAGGAGTCTGCCAAGAAGGCTAGAGAAGAGTAACAAAAGGTAAGATCAAATGTTGGGCCCATCCCAGCCAGCATGGCTCAGTGGTTGAGCGTCAACCTAGGAACCAGGAGGTCAGGGTTCAATTCCCGTTCAGGGCACATGCCCGGGTTGCGGGCTCGATACCCAGTGTGGGGCGTGCAGGAGGCGTGCGTGATTCTCTCTCATCATTGATCTCTCTCTCTTCCCCTCTCTCTCTTCCTCTCTGAAATCAATCAAAATATATCGTAGAAAAAGAAATATGAAAGCAAAACCCATCAGAAACCGTCCTAAAATTTGCAAGGTTTTGTCTTGGGTAAGAAAAACAACAGAAAAAAAAAGAGGGGAGCAGGGCGCTGGCATTTCCTCTTCATCAGAACCCTTCCAGCGCTAGTTGGCATCTTATACTACGGACACGCGCTCATTTATTAAAATAAAATACAATTTTAAAATTCAACCTCAAAGAGAGCTCGGCAAATGCAACGTGGCTCCACCTCATTAGTAACCAAATGAAGAGGCAAATTAAAAGAACAATGAGCTATCGCTTCCCCTCGCGAGGTTATAAAATGTGGAAGGAGTCATCGTAGAGAGTGTTGGCGCGGGTGTGCGGAAACGGGTCCCCAAACACTGGGTGGGGGTGTAGAGTGGTGCCATATTCTCAGAGGTGGGTGTGGCCATTTCTATCAGAATTTTTAAAATATGCATATCCTTGCACCCGGAAGTTTCACTTCTCGGTCCCTAACCCTAGAAAAGTCCTTGTCGTCGATGCAAAGTGGCCCAGACAGGGATTTTCATTGCATAGTCATAGCAGGGAAAAAGTTAGAATCATCATAACGGTCCATCAATAAGAAAATGACTTGATCGGCTCCGGCCCATTCACGCCATTGGAGCTCAAAGTACTGCATCGTAGAGGAGGTAAGCCTTCCACGTGTCGTCACGGGAAGAACTCCTACACACACATCGGTAAGTGAAGACAGCGAGTTGTGGGTTAGGCACAGTGAGATGGAATCGCTGTCTATCTGTGCAGTCTGAAAGGGCATCCTTGATTGCACACGGTGGCTGCCTCTACGGAGGGGACTCTGATGGGAGAAGAAAGGGAAGACCTGGGAAGAGAAGGCACACCCAAGGCTTCATCTAGCAGCACAGTGGGACCCGGGTTCTCGACCTTAATTCGTTCCCAAGGGCTGTTCTGTTCGAGAAGTGATTTGTTCGAAAACGGAATCATTTTTCCCCCCCCATTAGAAATAATGTGAATTGAATCAGTCTGTTCCGGACTCCCTAGGGATTCCCTGTTTTAACCTTTTTTTATCTACAGGGCAGGTCGAATGCAGTTTAATATATGAGCAAACACTTCTTTTCTGAAGTTTGTCGGACCACCCCCTACTAGCCTTACACAAAATCACTTTTAGCGCTGGGTCCGGGGGTGTCTTGAAGTTCAGCGGGCGGCATCTTTGCTGGTTCATATATCCCTGCCTCTCAAATGCTGTCCCAGGCTCACTGCTCTTCATTTACCCAAAACCAACAACAGCCCTTCTGCCTCTTCCGTGGCCGTGATCATGGATCGTTGCTTTCACACCCTGAGCAACACCAGCACTCCAGATGGCCTCTTTACATTGTAAAATTGTGCTCATCATTGATTTTCCAGCCACAAAAGCACCCTCGCCTTTGTTTGTTGCCTGAGAGACCCTTCCTGTCGGGCTGAGGTCTCAGCTTGAAAGGGTGGTCGGTTCGAAAACCGAAGTTTGGTTCGACAACCGAGACTCCCTGAACAACTTGGTCGAGAACGGAATTGAAATGGGAGACCTTCCAGGAACGACAAGGTCTGACTGTGCAACTTTAAAGGGTACTTACGAACAGATTACAAACTCAAGGAAAATGTCAGCTAAGCCATCTCCTAAATCAGTGGTTCTCAACCTTCCTAATGCCGCGACCCTTTCATACAGTTCCTCATGTTGTGGTGACCCCCAACCATAAAACTATTTTTGTTGCTACTTCATCACTGTCATTTTGCTACTGTTATGAATCATAATGTAAATATCTGATATGTAGGATGTATTTTCATGGTTACAAACTGAACATAATTAAAGCATAGTGATTCATCACAAAACCAATATGTAATTATCTATGTGTTTTCCCATGGTCTTAGGTGACCCCTGTGAAAGGGTCGTTCGATCCCCAAAGGGGTCACGACCCACAGGTTGGCGACCCACAGGTTGAGAACCACCGTCCTAAATTCAACAAAAGGTTTCAAGTACTTGAAGACGTTCCGGCGTCCGAGGCCCAGCTGGAATTCTATCCCCACGTGGAATGAGCAGGTTCCCCTCAGGGAGGTCACGGGCGTGTAATGCCTGCAAACAATCCCAGGCAGTGATGAAAACAACCTGTTTTTCACTTCATCTACTTTCGAAATGTTTGTTTTAATTGGATGATCAGCCGGTTCTGTGAAGGATGCGACGGCAGACATAAATTACCCTACACCGCACACAGCGCTAATGTAAACAAAGCCAAACAGAAAAACACAATTCCGGTCCAACTCTGCAATTACCGTCAGGACAAGATGCATTCAGTCCAGCGCAAGGGCAGCGAACCCTTTACTGGGTTGGATTCACCTGCCTCTCTCCCCAGCCCAGGGCCTACTTGACTCGACTCGAGAAACAACGGCGAGTGTTGCGTCTGGCCAAGGCGTCCTGGGGACGCGCACACGGGGGCCCTGGTTCGCAGCCTGCATTTCAGGCAGGCAAGGGCCTTGTTGCTTTGCTCCATTACAATTTTTTAAAATATATTTTTATTATTGATTTCAGAGAGACAGGGAGAGAGAGGGAGAGAGAGAGAGAGAGAGAGAGCGAGAGGTAGAAACATCCATGATGAGAGAGAATCATCGGTCGGCTGCCTCCTGCACGCCCCCTACTGGGGATCGAACCCGCAACCCAGGCATGTGACCTCCTGGTTCTTGGGTCGACGCTCAACCACTGAGCTACCACAGCCGCGCTCCATTATAATTTGTTAAGTTCAGACACAGAAGATGCCTGCCCCAAGTCCTTGCAAGCCAGCGAGGGCTGCCTGCAGTTGTTGCTGAACGGGGGTTACGGGGGTGGGGGGCGGGGTAGGGTGGGAGGGGAGGTAAAACGAGAAGTCTTTTCCCCTCCATCCAGCACAACGATCCCAGTCAGGACGGAGAGAACAGCGTTGCCCATGCCAAGTGCGAGAGCAGGGTACATTTCAGGAGGTCAGCGTGTAATTACACGGTCAGGAATTTCCCTCCTCTGAGCCCTGGGGGAATAAGACACCCCACTCAAACCATGTCAGAGGAAGAGCTGAAATACCCTGGCCAGGAGCCAGGAGCCAGGAGCCAGTGTGGGGCCCTGTCTGCTCTCCCTTGCACAGCCGGGAAGGGACTCTCATCAGATGAGGCTGGTGGGTGTGGAACTGGAGAGCAAGGGACGGGCAGTGTTTGCACGTGGGCCTGGGGTCCCTTTTGGCTACGCAGGCAGCGTTTGCAGATGAGAGGCAGGTAACTGCTCCCTTTTTTTTTTTTTAAATAAAATGCTCATCCATTGCAAATTGTACCCAAAACATCGCAAGAAGGAAAATTAAAAATAAAGAACCCCCCATTTCTATTGTCCTGGGCCACAAGGTCAAGCGCTCAAAATGAATTTTGCAAATAGCTGCTGCACCTTCTCAGGGCTTCTCTGTAAACGGAGAGGAACAAACACCAACCAACAGCAAAGAACACTCCGGGGCGAGCAATGGGGAGAGCTTGTGGCTGTGGCCCTGACATAACCGGACCGCTGCCGTGGGGCCCTCGCCGTGGTCTTCTCCAAGGAAAGGAACGTGCTGTCTAGGCACCGCGTTCTGAAATCGGCGCGGTTATGTTTCATGTGTTTAATCACCACAGCAGGCGCTAGGAGGCATGTGTGACAGGAGGGGAAACTGAGGCCCTGGCCAGCCAGTCCGCAGGGAACAGAAACAAGATACAAAACTCTGGTCGTGAGGACCCCACTGGAATCTCACTTACCAGGGTCAGGCGAGCGGGAGTAGCCTCCACAGCTGGAGAAGCTGCAGTGGACATGCTGGCGAGAAGCTGGAGGTCATGACATGGCAGTTCTTCCTTTCAGCAGCTCCAATGGGGGGGGACCCTGAAAAAATGATGCTCTACCCTTCGCTGTGGCCCCGCCCCTTCCTGCTGCTGGGCATTCTGTTCTGCCCCAGGCCCTGCCCTCAGCTGTGGCCCCGCCCCTTCTTGCTGCTGGGCATTCTGTCCTGCCCCAGGCCCCGCCCTCAGCTGTGGCCCCGCCCCTTCTTGCTGCTGGGCATTCTGTCCTGCCCCAGGCCCCGCCCTCTGCTGTGGCCCCGCCCCTTCCTGCTGCTGGGCATTGAGTCCTGCCCCATACCCGGCCCTTTGCCCTCTGCCTTCAAAGCCCATTCAGTTTTCCTCCCCCCACCTGTGGGTATTCAGTTCTTCCTAAACTCCCGCGTGGCTTCCTGTGGATGTGGCCACCCTCTGCCCAGGGTCATGGTTAGCTGTGAACCTGCCTGCATCCCCAACCCCTAGAGATTAACGGAAGGGCCAAGGCCTTCCAGGGTTTTCCAAATCTCATGTCTCAGCGAAGTCATCTGCATGTGTTGGGGGCGCACACGTTGACATTCACTGACCTGAATTGCAGTTGGTTGGCTGGGAGAAGGATATGTAGGTAATAGCACAGTTTTGTAATACTTAGGCTACGTACTGGTGATTTTCATCATCGAGAACACTGCAAACCTCAGGAATGGGGGAAAGAGAGGCAAAAAGCGAACATCTCCCTGGGGAACAGCTCAGGAGCCTTACACACCCCAACAGGAGCAAGGCAAAGGGCCCCACTGCACCCGGAAGTCATAGAGGACTGTCTGCGAGCCTCAAGTATTTCCAGGAGCTCACTCCCATACACATGCCAGACCCATGCTGAGCATCCCCCCTCGGGGACACCAGCTTCCCTAAGTCTGTTCCTCCCTTGTGCCTAATGAGTGTGTTTCTCCCGTTGCCGCTGCGGGTGCTGATCCGGGTGCCCTGGGTCAGTCTCGGGAAGGCCCTCTGCCGTTTCTGAGGTTCCTCTGTCAGACTGTTGTGTCCCCGTGTCCTAGGAAGGTGACCACCTCAGAGGAGCATGCTGTCATTGTGAGACGCAGCATGTCCCATGCCCTCCAGCACAGGACAATGCGTCCCCAGGGGAGGCTGTCCCGGTGTTACTGACCTGGGAAGCCTGGCTACAGGCAAGTGCGTGAGGGGGGTTGTCAATCAAGGACCTTCCGGACCTAGAAGTCCATACCCTTACCCTGTCCTCCGATTGTCTCCCAAGACAAATGACAGATAATGAGTCAGGAGGGTGTGAGGACAATCTGAAGGGCCTCCTAGGCGTTTGTGGGGGGTAGAAAGGGCTCCCGGGAGAAGGATGAGGTGGAGGGTTTCGGGTATGCGGGCGGGACCCACGGACTCTCCCTGCCCTTTAGCCACGGCCAGCACTGGACGACAGTGGCAAGGCCAAGCCCCCAGGCCTAGGCTCCTGAGGCACCTAAAATCCTACCTTGAGCAACATCTACTTTTGCCTTCAATTCTGCAGAGGTGTGGCCGCGGGAAGCCCCTGATGCAGAGGCAGCCGCCTGCTGGAGAGGAGCTAGTCCTTCCTCCCTCCCACGGTGCCGGGCTGCGTGGGAATCTGAGTCTGTTTTCACAAGGAGCCTGGAGCACGCGTCATACTGCGAACACTGCCTGAGATGGGCCCTTGGGGAATGAGAAATCCAGTTCAAGTCCACAGATGCCTCTTCAGTATGTGTTACGCGCCTGTCACCGCACAGGGACTTAAGGCACGTTCCGTTGAGACACTGGGGACCTTTGTCCCAGGCCCTTTTCTGAGCTTGGAATTTACGTGACCATGTGGCCAAGGCCAGATGAAAACTATGATTTATTACCAGGGACCAGGAAAGGTCAAGTGTCTGCCCCTTAGGTGGGCTGGCTGCTTTCACGGGGACGTAACCTTTGAGAAAGCTATATGGGCTTGTCACCACCCAGAGACACAGAAATTACACACTTCTTAACAAGTGACATGGCCCGGCCGGTGTGGTTCAGTGGCTGAGCGTCCACCTAGGAACCAGGAGGTCACGGTTCCATTCCCGGTCAAGGGCACATGCCCGGTTGCGGGCTCCATCCCCAGTGTGGGGCGTGCAGGAGGCAGCCGATGGATGATGCGCTCTCATCATGGATGTTTCTATCTCTGTCTCCCTCTCCCTTCCTCTCTGAAATCAACCAAAAAAAAAATACTTAAAAAAAGAATTCTCGGGTCCAAAGTATCAGCAGCGATGAGGTGGGGCAACCCCGACTTAAACCCTTCTACGCCTCGTGGGACTCTCATGAGGAGAATGACGGCCTGTGCCTCTTCCCTACCATCCATCTATACCTTTGAAAGACATAGATGGAAATGAGTCTTGGAATCTCATGAAAGGAAAACGTATTGTATGAAGAAGAAAGATATATAGAGAGAAAACTGGAAAAGAGAGGGGGGGTGCCTAAAAGCGAGTGTGCCCAAGAACCCCAGTATCTCTGGGCTACGAGGGTGTCCTAAGGGCGCGTGGTTATCCTACCTGGAGCACTCACCTGGAACGACTAGAGTGGGGGAGTTTAGCGAGGATCCGTGTGGGGCCATGGGACGGCACCAGGATGTGCAGCCGGAGGGAGGTGGTCCATCCTGTCCCTGGGCCCTGCCTCAAAGGATACACGTGCGCGTGACGTGCGGATGTTCTTCTGGGAACATCGTCTGGCCCCGCCGCCGGCCAAGGGTGCCCTTGAGCACCGTACAGGCGGTGTTCACCCTCAGCAAACCCCTGGCCCGGCTCCCAAGGTCACATCGGATCCTACGGTCTCTGCACAACACTGGACTTGACCACCTTCGACCTTGACCTTTATGTTCGACACCCTTCCCTGCTGATGTGAATACGTGTTGCTGACTTATTCCTGAAGGATTTCAAGGAGGGTGGACACGTTTTCCAACTGCGAAGGTGACGTGATCTTTGTTCACGTGTTTAATCGTCATTCCTTGACAGCCTCCAATCCAGGACCATGCTTACTCTGAATGGTTATCTAGTTGTATTATTTAAAGACTAGAGGCCTGGTGCACGAAATTTGTGCACTGGAGCGGGGGTGGGGGGGGGCGGGTGTTCCCTCAGCCAGGCCTGCACCCTCTCACTGTCCGGGACCCCTTGGAGGATGTCTGACTGATGTTCTGCTGTAATGGTCACTTAGGCTTCTATTATATAGATTGAAAATTCATCGCAATTAGGTAACAGCTTCACACACAAAAAATGTGGTCATTGCAAAAAAATAAAAAATAAAAAAAGGAACGAATCCAGTTCAGACAAGAGCACGGGTGTTTTATAACTTTATTTGAGAAGAGACCCTACATAAACTATGTCAGGAGGATACAGTCTACACACGATTTCATCACTCAGTAAATGGAGTCGTTAACGTAACACTGAAGATATGATACCATGAGGGAGACGGACGGACGGACAGATGGCCGAGGGGTATTTACAATGCTCGCACACGCTCTATTTATACCGGAGGTGGGTATATACATATATACATGTACATGTGCATATACATACATAGGGCCATACATACACACACATATATACATATATATGTATAAAATGTTTTCCGACAGAAACCAAGAAAAGGGTGTGCCTTCGGGTAGCGATTACCCACTGGAAAGTGAAGAATGGGCGGGTTTTCATGAGCTTCATGGCGTTAGGCCCCGCCCCCACATGGCGTTAGGCTCCGCCCCCACATGTCCCGCCAACGCCGATTGGTTCCCATGAAGACCCACGTTGGCTCAGGGTGGAAGCGTGAGGGTGGAGGATGGGGTGACGGGGGCGGGGCCGAGAGTGGAGGACATGCACAGTGGGAGGAATGACCTTTGGTGACACCATTACATCATCCTTTTGTATGAAACATAAGTTATTAATGCGATTTAAAAAAATAATTTTTCTGTTTTCTTTTGAGGTTCGGGGAGGACGGACAGGTGGGGCTGGGAACCCAGATGGGAGAGCTGTTGCCTTTTCAACACATCCCTCAATATGGACTGACAGCATGTCCCCCCTTCCCTGGGCCCCCCTGACCAAGGTAGAACCCACTGATTTCTGATTTATTTATTTTTTGCATAAAGAACACCTTTACACGAGAATTTGACGTTGCCCGTGAGCCTCTTCTCCAGAGGCAAATACAGTCATCATGTTAACAAAAGCGATTCTCCAAGACTCACCGGGATGCAAATAAACTGAGCACAGCCAATGGGGTTAGTTGTCCTTAAAAAAAAAAAAAAAAAAAAAAAAAAAAAAAGACATTCCCTCAAAGAAGGGGCACGATGGGTGAACCCCAGGTTTGCTAAAATCCTCAGCCGCCCCTTGTAAGTCAGTAACTTTGGGATCCAAATGCTAGGAAGCCAGCATGACCAACACTTTCCAGCAGCCTTGCGGGGGGGGGGGGGGGGCGCAGCAACAGGCCAGCATGATGGAGAGAGATTTCTCAGTCATGAAACCGAACTGAGGAACAATCCGTGGCGGTGAAAAGAAACGCAGTTGAGCACGCCTCGACTCTGCCCCGGCCAAGGTCAGTGCCAGTGAATGCCCGCTTGGCAACCGTGTGTCTTTCCACTGCTAAGCTTCTCCCAAGCTATGCCAAGTGGTGGTAGCCCTTCCTTCCTTCCTTCCTTCCTTCTTTCCTTCCTTCCTTCCTTCCTTCCTTCCTTCCTTCCTTCCTTCCTTCCTTCCTTCCTCCCTCCCTCCCTCCCTCCTTCCTTCTTTCTTTCTGAACTCTGTAAGATAACCTTGGCCTCAGAACCAGTATGTGCACGCGTCCCAGGCCCACATGCTACGCACACCATGTTCAAGGTCAGATGGCCAATATATGAATACGAACGTGGACACACACACACACACACACACACACACACACACACAGGGGATCAGACGAGAGAGAGTCACGTTACATATATTTAGTACAGAAAGCTTCGGGGTGGGGGTGGAAATCAGCTACGACGGCACCCGAACTCCATTTGCAAAATTGCTCTCGGAGAACACAGCGTCCGACCGGAGCGCGGAGCAGGTGCCAGCTGATTTGCCAGCCGCCCGAAGGCTGCTCGGGACATCAGCCTGAAGACGAGGGGACACGTGATGTCCAGTAGGAAACGAATCTGTGTACAGCATTTACAAGGCAATAAATCCTTCCTTTCCCTCCAAATGAGATATGTAAAGTAGCACTTAGTTTAAATACAAGTTTTCTTCTGCTTTTAGACCTAGCCGTAAAAAGCCATTCATGCAAAAAATTACCTCCAGTCGGCGCTGGACGTTTGAAGGACACTTCTCCTGAAAGCGAGTCCCTTTCGCGTAGGGAAGGGGGAAAAAAAAAATTCCACTCGGGACAGCCAGCCGCGGCTGGGAGTGGAAAATGCAAGACTTTGGTGTCTGTGGGGCATTTGCCTTAAGAGCCCAGACGTGTCGCTGAGCTCGCCTCCGTGGAGGCAGAGGGCTAGACGCGCCCTTGAAAATGTTAGGAATTGTCCAGAAAGAGTACTGGGAACCTCTCCAGGGGTTTATTCTCTAGCCTGTTCCCTCCTGAGGCTCCTATGGACATCCCTGCTCCTTCTAACGACGCAGCCCCGCCTCAGACCACCGTTCCCGGCCCGTGGACCAGTTGATTCCCATCAGTCAACTCCCAACTCCTTCTTCTCTGTCCTTCCTGTGCATATATACCCTAGCCTAGGTTTGTCCCTTAGTTCCAATAGAAAACAAAGCTCCTATTCTAAAGGACCCTCGGAGAGGATTGTTGACCCTGCCCTCGTCAATAATCCAGAGAGATGTGTGCCTCTTTCTCGGGGCGGGTGTGAGCGCTGGAAGGGGAAGCCCGCAAGAGGATGAGGGGTGGAGGAAGCATGGCGTCCGGCCCCTCACCCGCTCCAAGGTTAAACATCGCCGTTCCAGACCTTGGTCTCTGTTCTGCTGTCTCCACCTTACAAAGGCCCCCCATGTCCTGGGGGGCTGTTCAGAGCCCTGGGTGGTCCAGGGGCAGTGGGAGTGGAATCTACCTACCACCTGTAAACCAGGAGACAGAGGTTAAGATGCAGTGTGCAGGGACCGCCTGGCCTCCCCGCACGGGGCCATCCTGACACGAGCCGCGTATTACGGTGCGGGACAGCCGGGCAGGCACGGAGCAGCCTGACACCGGTGCTCCTGCTGCACTCCCGTCCTCAGTACGCCCGCCAGCCTGGCCCGATGGAGGCCCAGAGGGGCCACGTGCGCTTTCCCCGGATTGTTTAAGGCATGGTGAGCTGCTGGACCACATGCGTGAGGAAGGGGTGGCCGCTGGCATGCGAAGCAGTGCCCAGCCTGCGTCTCCAAAATGCCCCACAGCAGCAGCACGTGAATGCACAGAGCAAACAAAGACCTGCACGTGGTTGTGTGCATCAATCGTAGGCAGAAGGGGGTTGCCTGTAAGTGGTCCCCCACTGGGGAGGGGACAAGCCAAAGATGCCTTGTGAAGACTGTAGTTGGGGGGTGCCTGTGCCCAAGGGTGTCTGAGTGTCTTTGTTTCCAGGAGACCTCGGGGCGTGGCTTGGGAAAAGCTTAGCAGGGAATTGTCTGGGTGTGTGAGCCCAAACCCTGTCCTATTCCTTAGGAGGCCAAGAACGTGACAGAAACAGCTAAGCCCCCAGGCTTTGAATAGAATGCGAGATGCAGGCACTTGAACTTAAGAAGAAAGTCTTTTCGGAGGAGGCCCCCTGGACAGGAAGGGAAGGAAAACCAGGCCTTCCTTGCCCAGAAGGTCCATGAGGACAGCCAGCCTTGGGTGAATGGAGGGGTGGTCGCTGTCCCTGGTGCTGAACAGAGACCCAGGAGTCACTGAGAAATGGGAGGAGGGAAAGCCTGCCTAAGGAGCCCAAAGCTCTCAGCAGAGGCTGGCTCTAGGGGAGCGGCTCCCTAAGATGTTTGAGGAGCCTCATTTCGGCGCCATTTCCAATGGAAGCAGCCCCGAGGACACCCCGGTTTCCCCGTGGGACAGGGTTAACACATCATCCTAACGCAGATGGGGCAGCAGGTCCAACCACCTCCCCGTTCGGGCCCTGCTGGCACAGTCCCTCACGGGAGGCGAGGACCCCACGGTCTTAGAAAGGAAGCCTGTACGTGGACAGATTCCGCACCGGGGTCTGCAGACACCGCCCACTGACACCTGCTCCCCGACACCCACTGCAGACACAGGACTGCTGTGCTGCTGGCTGACCACACCCCGCAACTCGAGCCTCTGGCTCCGTCTCTGCCCTTAATCTTATTGTCACGTTCTGAGAAACGGAGCAGAGGTCTCACTATGCTCAAGAGAAAGTCCGACTTCATAACCAATTCCTTCCTACCTGCTGCACCCCCCCCCCCAACACCCCCCTCAGCCAATACACGCGAGAGATCTCAGAAAATCAAACCTACTTGAGAAAGAGTGCAGTTCTTCCCCTAACTGCTCCTGGAACAGAGAGAGAGAGAGAGAGAGAGAGAGAGAGAGAGAGAGAGAGAGAGAGAGAGAGAGAGAAAGGACTGCTGTTTTCTCTCACATTCAGAGAGAGAATTCTCTTGCCCTGACTTGCTTGCTTTCATTTCCTTTTGACGATGCCCTCAAGCTCACCCGCGGGGCCCACACACAGAACCCAGCAGGTCCTCTTCTCTGCGGGTAACAGAAGCTTCACGCGGGCCATTCTGGTTGCCTCCAGCCGCAATGGGCTTGCAGGAGCCTGGGCTTTTAGGCAGGAACTACAACCGATCTTTCCCAGCCTTGAGAAGAAAACATCCCGCCGGCAGCATGGCTCAGGGGCGAAGCCTCGAGCTATGAACCAGGAGGTCGCAGTTCGATTCCTGGTCAGGGCACGGGAGGCGGCCAATGGATGATTCTCTCTCATTACTGATGTTTCTCTCTTCCCCTCTCCCTTCTTCTCTGAAACCAAATTTAAAAAACAAACACTTTTTCTTTTTTTTCAAAGTCATGCGCAGCATTGAGTCAGTTGCATCACACCTGACTGTTGCTGGAAGAGCTAAAGGAAATGACCTTCCAGAGATTTAACTAAGAAGCCACCCCTGCCAGGTGCTTAGATTAGTGGCGGGTGACATCGAGGCTGTAATCCGGCCTCAGGACTGCTGGTCGGGCGGAAGTTCCCTTCAAGGGGGTGTGCTTCTCAGCGGGAACCCCGCCCACACCTTCGCTGGTGCTCAGGGCTATCAGAAGGGGGTTCGGCATCTGGACGCCCCGCTGATGATGGCCCTGGAAGGCACCTGGTACCGCTTCGGGCGCACTATCTTACTTATGGAGGCGGCTTCACGTGGTCTTACTTTAAAAAACATTTAGATGTGCACACCCTCAGGACAGCCACAGCGGGGGGCGTGGAGCTCAGTGCAGCAGGAGATGCCATTTTGCTACGAATTGTCTGGGATCCCAGGCGTACCAACAAAATCTACCCGCAGTCCCTTTTCAGTAAGAACCCAGCGGGCGGCACAGCCTCTTTCTGCGTGGAGTTTCGTACAGGTATTATCCATCCCTCAGAGAGGAAAGAGCCAGGGATGAGCTCGAGATTCAGGACTCCGGGGGAGATGAAAGGGAGGTGCACCTCCAAGCAAGGCACAGCCCCGCGGCGGCTGGCTCCCAGCTCAGCACGCAGCGAGCCTGCCTGCCACCCCACTGCCCAGGGAGGGCTCTCCGCAGGCCAGGCCCCGGGGAGCCCGCAGAGCGCGTGGGCAGCTGTGACCTCATCTGGGGCTCACACTTGTGCATGGTTTTCTTGTAGATGAAGAAGCAAGAAGTGGAGGGGCCACGGTCACTCGGCAGGGAACTGGGAGCTCAGAAACCCCTGCCTCTCCTCCCATGGCCTCCCCGCCACCTTATCGGAGACATTTAAAATGGACCCTCCCCTCCGCCGGCCCCGGCCGCCCTAAGGAAATGAGACTGAAAAGAAATTAGACATCACTTTGGAACTATTCGAAGGGACCAAGGAAAAGAGGCAACACTGAACCGGCCCCGGGCTTATGAGAAACAGAGTATCTGTAAGCAACAGGGGTTGGGCTGGACGCGATGAGTGTGTTTCTCACGTGAACGTGGCCAGCCCATCACAGTCCATCACTGGGCTTTTCACAGCCGAGCAAGGGACAGAGGCAGAGCATCCCTGGCTACACCACGATTTGTGGGATACGGGGTCTGGTCTCCCAGCTCCTCCTGTGACTTTGAACTTTCACTTCATTTTCCCCAAAAAGGAAGCATGTTCTCAGGCTCAACTGTGTGCTCGGGGTATAAACCTCTCTGTGCCGTCACCGTAAGGTCTCCTTTGATTGAAAAAACTCATGCCTGCAAGATGTGGCTGCTGCTGCAATTCTGTGTGCATTCCACAGCCCCTCCGCGAAATAAACACTTGGCTGGCGCGTGGCGGGAGCTCCAGTTCTGAGGGACAGGGTGCACCCAACTGGGGGGGGGGGGGCTGGGAGGAAAGAGGCCTGGTTTACCATATGGAGCAGCCGGGGGGTGGGGGGGACGGGAGAAAGCCATTGACATTGAAAGGAAAAGCTGTCTATGGCAGCTCCTCTTTTCTAACCAAGTCAGAAGGAAGAAAAGGCTCCAAAACGACAGACTGGGGCACTCTAATGGGCTCCTCCCAGGGTCGCCCCTGTGAAAGCAGCTGACCGGGTGCTAACGAGGAGCTAATCGCTTGGTCCAAGGGACTGGAGAGAGAATGACACAGGGGCTGGAAGAGCAAGGCTTTCCTCTCGGAAATTCAGGCTCCACGGGCTGGGGGATGCGAAGGCTCAGGTGGAGGACTGGCCAGTGTGGCTCTCCGGACTCTGCAGAGAGAGGATCCGGCTCACAGGGGTGGGGGGGGGGGGCCTGGGGACAGCAGACAGAGGAAGCGTTCGGAGTCAGGAGGACATTCAAGGGAGAGCTGCAAGAGATGCATGAACACAGAGGAAAACGGGGTTCGCCCTGTAGGCCTGGCTCTGAGCGTCGACCCACGAACGGGAGGTCACGGTTCGATTCCGGGTCAGGGCACAGGCCCTGGCTGTGGGCTCGATCCCCAGTGCAGGGCGTGCAGGAGGCAGCCGATCCATGATTCTCTCACATCATGGGTGTTTCTATCCCTCTCTCCCTCCCCCTTCCTCTCTGAAATCAAGAAAAACATATTTTTAAAAAAAATCAAAAACGGGCTGCATCTCCAGGGCGGGAACATTTGCACACTTGCTCTAGGTGAGGCCCGAGAAGTTGTGAAGGTAACTGATCTGCACAGCAGGTGAGAAACAGGCCGCTTGCCCCATCACCCGAACCAGAGAAGGGCCACGCCTGCTACCAGCCGGCAGCTGCCCGCTTCCTACTAAAGACATTTCCACGGGCCCAGGTAATCGAGGTGACTTAACATCAGGCACCCACCCAGCCGCACCCGGGCCAGCCAGCTCACTTCGGACCCGGTGCTCCCGTGTCCCGTGGCGCCTCAACTTCCCCAAGGAAATCTAACCCTTCCACTCCAAGTTCCAGCTCACTGTGAATGTTTGGGTTTTATATTGGATTGTTTCAGCCCCAACATAGGCCCAGCAACCATTTATAGTTGTACTATGCATTACTCAAGCCCAGATTCTATGCTTCCCCCCCCACCCCCCCACTAGAAAACTGAAGTGAACTTATGTTTAATTTCACCGAGTGCGACCCCTCTCAGCACAGAAAATTAATCCCATAAAATCTGCATCCGGGTTAGGCTGGGTTTTGTGTTTCTCCAAGAAAACGAATCCAGCCTTTACATGGGAAGGTTCTGGAAACTCGGGGTTCAGTCTTCCGTGAAGAAGCCCTCACTTTATAAATGCACAACATCAAAGACGGGGTGATGATAATTAAAAAACAAACAGTGAGCTACAGATCAATTTAAGAAAGCACAGGCCTGATCCACACTTATTGGTGAGCACACATGGGTGCGCGCATAAACACACACACATACACACATGAAGGTCAGTGGGAAAAACACACTTGCAGCACATGGCCTTGTATTGAAGCATTGGAGTGTAGAGGTGTGTGTGTGTGTGTGTGTGTGTGTGTGTGCGCGCGCGTGCGCACATGTCCACGTGTCATACTTTGCACTGTGTGAGCTTGAGCATCTAGAACATAATACAACGCTGATCGCTGCTGGTAAGTAAAGATCAGGTTTGCTTCTGCGCGGCTGCGACATTCCTTGGCCCAGACGTCTGTTTTCCTAGTCAATAAACACGGTGTCTTTGGCTGGAAGCTGCCATTGCTCCGAAAGAAAGGGCTAAGGCTGTACAACGAGATTCTTGTTACTCGTCTCCAAGACAAGAAGCAAAGTGGGAAATAAATTTCACAGAGAATCAGAATCGGAAAAGCCGCGGAGAAATCTGTGCTCGGGCCTTCGGGGTGAAGCGTTCCAAAACCGGGGCGCGTTTCCCCCAACGCCCGACACCGCGGCAGACCTACGGGCAGGAGGTTGGCCGCGGCTAAGCGAAGGGGCTTCGCTTCAGACTCCTGGTGTCCTGGACGGCCCTCGTTTGTAGAGAAGCTGTGACTCAGCTCTGAGGCTTCCCCGGGCCGCTGTGTCTCCTGGTGGCACCACCAGTGAGTTGGAAAGTGCGCTGGGGATGCTGGGGCCACCATCCGAGTGAGGAGAGAGCTGACAGCGGGGCCTGGGGGATAGCTGCATCCTCTGTCCCCACCAGCAGAAAAGAGGCCGGGCCCGGCCGGTGTGGCTCAGTGGTTGAGCACTGACCCATGAACCTGTCAGGGCACATGCCCGGATTGTGGGCTTGATCCCCCAGTAGCGGGCATGCAGGAGGCAGCCGGTCCATGATGCTCTCTCATCACTGATGTTTCCATTTCTCTCACTCTCCCTTCCTCTCTGAAATCAATAAAAAGTTTTTTAAAAAAGGAGCTGGGGCTGCCTTGCTTAGAAGGAAACACCTTCCAGACCAGGGCACGCTCTCTGCCCATCAGAACCTGACGCCCCGCCTGGCCACCTGGCTGCAGCCGTCACCTGCTGCACGTGGACCTGGACAAGCTGAGAGCCTGGGAGCCCAGGGCTCCCGGATTCCTTATCAACAAGGTCCCTTTGTGCGGCACTGGATACGCTGCAGAGCTGTGCGTCCTTGTGGAGTGGCACCGTGCCCTCCCGTGCGGTCCTTGCGGGGGAGGCCAATGCCATGACAACCACTGTCACCCGGAGAGAAGGCCTGGCCCAGCATGGCGCTCAGACAGAGGTCGGCGCTCCCCTCCTACAGTCACATCCCCACGGGGACTCCTCTGCCCAAGGTCCCGGACCCAGAGCGCGTGGGTGGGGGAGGGGGAGGCGGTGGCCCAGGGCGGCCACCAGGTTCCAGGCGGGAGGCGCCCAGGCCCTGGCAGCATCTCAGTGAGCAGAGCGGGAGGCTAATGGAGATGTCGGCGCTGTCTGACACCCAGGAGCCACCGCAGGGCAGGCCCCTTCAGAAGCCCTAATGCAGCCGTCAATCCCACCCGCCCGCAGGAAATGAGAGTTTTCTGCTCCGTGCGCCGGATCACTCGGCGCCAATTTCCTCCCTGTGTGAGGCCCACTCGGTTTGTGGTCCCGGCTTCACCTCCTGTTAAGACTCTCGCGGAGTCGGAGGGGCAGGCTGTCAGTGCCATGGAAGCAGGAGGATAGAAGCCAAAAGCAAAAAAATAAAAAAGAAAAAGAAAAAAAAGAAAAATGGAAGACAATCTTCTTTCCTGGGGTTCACTTTTCGGCGGCAGAAAGCAAAAGTCCAATCATCTGGACCAGGTTTGTTTCTCCATCCCCGGGATGAAGGTCAGGTAGCTGTTAAGTGGAGACGGGACATGAACACTTCGCCAAGAAAAACAACAAAACGTTGAAGGAAGCTGTGCGTTCCAGTGTGTCCCAGTAGTTAGCTTATTTGTTGTGCTGCTGTTCTTATGGCTCCCATGTGCTCTTCCTAAATGAAAGAATAGCCCCGGCCAGTGTGGCTCAGCGGCTGAGCGTCGACCTATGAACCAGAAGGTCACGGTTTGAGTCCCGGTCAGGGGCACAGGCCCGGGTTGTGGGCTCCATCCCCAGTAGGGGGCGTGCAGGAGGCAGCCGATCCATGATTCTCTCTCATCATTGATGTTTTTCTCTCTCCCTCTCCCTTCTTCTCTGAAATCAATAAAAATGTATCTTTAAAAGAAAGAAAGAAAGACTTCCAGACTCAGACTCCGGCGCTCCCATTTCTCATTGGGCCTCGGGGATGTTGCATCGGGAAGAACGTACAGGCTCCCAGCCTACCCTCAGACTTTCAAGGGCGACGTCTAAATCTGTCACTGTCCAAAGTGAGAGGAAACCAATCGCTCCCGTAAGATGTGAAGCTGAACAGCAAGACCCGAGTGCCAAGCGCCCCTCAGACATCCAACCGGCCTTTTGTCACTTCCGTTATCTTGACACATCTTCTGTTCGGAACGTCTGGCTTTGTCGGTCCCGAGTATCTCTCACGAGCTACGCGCTGGGCCGGGCGCGGCGCACAGAGCCACGTTCACCATGGTGATGGGGGAGAATTAGCAGAGCTTGCGTCCTGCCGCTGAACGATGGGAGTCAGCCCAGCCCACGGGGGAAGACCCCTTCGTGATGGCAAACTGCACGGCACGCCGTGTTGTAAGCTCGGATCTTAAAGAGGAAGGGGATCTCGTTTTCTTACTTTGACCGGGAATTCCAAGTACTGTGAGGAGCCCCCGGCCCCCCAGCTCCAGGGAGCTCCCCGTGAAACAGAAAGGTGTCTATGCCCGCACACCTGAGACCGGGGTGAGGCAGCTCCTGGTGCAAAGTATGGCTCTTGTGTAGGCACTGGAGGGGGCGAGCCTCCAGAGAATGCACCAGGGAAGCAGGCCGCCAGAAGCCAAGATGCAGGCCTGCGTGTGGAACAGCTGATGCTCACAGCCAAAGCCCTAACACCCAGCCCAGTGACGCTCACAACCAAAGCCCTGACACCCATCCGGTGACGCACAGACACATATCAGCGTGGTCGGCAATGCCTTTCAGAAACAGCAGGCGATGGCACACCTCTCACAGCCCCTCTGCCTGTCCCTGCCAGGGCCGGGTTCCCCCTGTAGTGCCAGTGACTGACATGCCAACCCCCCAATGGGACAGGATGTGGCAGGATTGGCTCCTGTGTGACCCATCAGACAACCAGCAAGAGTGGCTTCGGGATGCTCAGAGCGCTGTCGTCAGCATAAGCTGACTCAAGGGGCAACGCCTGACCCAGCTGCACAAGAGGACACGCTCCCCATCATGCCTTTCTGCGTGCCCCGAGGCCAGGGCCTCTCTGGCTGCCTCCTCCCCGGGAATCGCAAGGCCCACGCCGACCAAGCACTGTGGGATCGATCTGCTGCTGGCTGCACGCAGACCTTCATGGATGCCGTTCTGATTGAATATACAGATACAGCGTACAAGGCATGGAGGCCCACACCTTCGCTAGCGAGCGCTCCAAAGCAATCCCGAAACATCTCCTGCAGCTCAGACAGAGATCAGAATAATGATAAAAAAAAACTTGGAATTTTTCTTAAAACCTATTATGTGTTGGCCAAAAAAAAAAAAAAAAAAAGAGGTATTTCGTATTAAAAAAATAAAAAAGATTGATGATGATCCAGGGACCAGAAAACATAGCGGCCACAGCACCACGGTTTGGGTAAAGGTGCCAGTGTGCGTTAAGGCGAGTGCCAACAGGCTGGCCCTCCGCCCAGGCCGACAGAAGACTCCCGGGGACACATGGAGGCAGCCCTCCAGCTGCTGTGGGCACACGGGCTCGTTCAGCAAGCAGCTCTGAGCTGCTCCTTTGTTCCAGATGGTGAGCGGCGCACCGGGAGGCCCCCAGACCTCAGGAATGTCCTGGCAGCAGCGACAGCTCAAATCAGGATGATACCGCTGCTGTCTGGTTTGGAAAAGCGGGGCCAAGAAGCCATTCGTCGTTCCCGGATGAAGAAGAGCTATGGGGATAGCCTGCAACGTCACACGCAGCTCCAGACAATAGCAGGGAAAGGTAACAGCCACTTGAGTTCAGATGGGCACCAGAGCCTGGCTGGCGTGGCTCGGTGGTTGAGCGTCAACCCATGAACCAGGAGGTCACGGTTTGATTCCTGGTCAAGGGCACATGCCTGGGTTGTGGGCTCGATCCCCAGTGTGGGGCATGCAGGAGGCAGCCGATCCATGATTCTCTCTCATCATTGATGTTTCTCTCTCTCACCCTCTCCCTTCCTCTCTGAAATCAATACAAATATATTTAAAAAATAAAGAGCAGGAGAATGGAGTCCCTGGCTTATCTGCCCAGCTCCCCCCGCCAACATCCCTCAAGACTAAGTCACGGAGCCTTCCTCCTCCTCACTTGCCTTCTACAATCCATTTCCTGCCGTTGGTAACCTTTCTTCCTCCTCCTCATCCTTACCCATCTTTCACTTTATCTTATTTCTAACAACTTAAAAAAAAAAAAGTGGGACCAGAACGCAGAATTGTTTTTAAACCGAAAGGGACTCTAAGAAAACCTAGTACAGCCTCTCAAATGTTTCGGGTGAGAAATCTGATCATCGGAGAGCTTAGCTGACTGGGCCTGGGTCACCGGGTCACTCAAAGGGGAGCCGGATTCTAGCGGTCTTTCCACCCCTCCACACCCCACCTAACTCTCCCCACGCGTCCTGCGCTCTCTGGTGTGACCAGCTCCCTTGTGCTTCTGAGCTGAGCCTCGCGCAGCCCCCTAAGCTCTGTCAGCTCTCCTGTGGGTGGTGGTTTCTGTAGGATTTAGCACCAAAAAGATTTGCACTGGTGTCGTCTGCGAGTGAGCATCGCGAGGAGAAGGGGACCGCTCAGCCTGAGCTGGGAGGACCAGGGCCCTTTCAAGGCTCGGGGAGCCTCATCCGGGGTGATTTGTGCGTGATCTCTGCTGAGCGGAGGGAGCGGCAAGTCCTTGTCTCGTCTCTAAAGGGGGCTCAGTGAGCCTCCAAATCCCACTTCCAGGTCAGGGCTGCGATCAGAGGGCAGCACATGGGTCAAGTCCAAAGTAAGGACCTGGAGTGACCCTGGGCTGTGGCACCCTCCTCCCGGGTGGGCACCCAGCTGCAGGCCGCTCATGCCCCGGCCAGGAGGGGGCCTGGCCGGGGCGAACAGGAGCAGCCTGCAGCTGGCGGGAGGCAGCTCACAGGAGGCTACACCCTCGCAGCCCCTCAGGCACTTCCTGTCGGGCTGCAGATGTCGGGATGCAGTGGCCTGCTGTGGCCCCGTGAGCCGAAGGGTGGTTGTTTCAAGACTCACTCAACCACAGTAGGCGCTTTAAAAATAAATAAGTGAATAAATAGGGGAACCTGCGCCAGTGCTTTTCGGGTGCGTAGAGAGGCTGGGAGGGGCGAGGAGGCCAGAGACGCGCCCTGGGCCTGAAGTAGCCCCGGGCACCTGGGCCTCGGGATGGCTCGCAGTGATGAAGGTGGGAGGGAGAGAGGGCGTCCCCTTGGAGCCCAGCCCTGCCCAGGCCGATGGACCCTCAGAGGCAGTTGCCTCCCCCCCCCCCCCCGCCCCCATCAAGGCCTGGGAGAGCCATCCTGGAACTCCAAGAGGGACTGAGAAAAATGCCACAGTGACAGCGCTTAGAATCCAATGGTTTAAGAGGTATATGGGGCCAGAGGTCAGCAAGCACACCCCTCCTCTTGCAGGTGGGGAAACAGTCACGGCACGATGAGTCCACGCCCTGTCTTGCTACAGGAGGAGTACGCATGCCCCTCCCCCTCCAGAGCCCCCCAGCCCCCTCCATTCCCAGCGCTCTCCCCACCTCCTTCCCGATCCAAACCCCTGGATGGTTTCACTCCTCAAGGCTCACAGGCCACCATGTAAAGCAGACTCTACACAGCCCAGCAAGAGCAACAAGCGTGAGGCGCCCCCGCCCCCCGTCCGCCACCCTTTCTCTTCTGCTCTCACGACAGGCAGCTGACACTTTCCCTCGGGCCCCGGTGACCCGGTCCAGGCACACATCGCCCTGAGCCACCAGCCCGAACCCCGACTGCGCCCTGCGTGCAGCCCCACCAGCCCCCAGCGCCCGAGGCCTCCCGTGGAGGGGGTCACTGCCACAGGACAGCAGGGGAGTCAACCCAAAGCGCGCCCCTCAGAGGCCCTCAGGGCTGGGCAGCGGGCACTGAGAAAACCCCCGGCAAGCTCCAGCACCCCCCCCCCCCCACGGCCCAGCTGAGCAGCCCCTCCCCACCCCCACAGCCGACAGTCCGAGCACAGCTCTTCTGTTAGAATACAAACATGTGTTGGTCTAAAAAAAGAAGGGAAATCACAAACACAGAAGTCAGTCCCGAGCTCCACACCGGAGGCCCACGCTGCAGCTGACCAGGCACCCCGATGAGGATGGTCCCTCCGGCGGACGGGGCAGGGGCAGGCCAGAGGCCCCCGGAGGCCCCGATGGGCAGTGGCCAGTCCGTGAGGTGGATCTGTGCTTGGGGTGAGGTGTCCCGGAGGGGTGCACCCTGGCCTCCCCAGCAGGAGGCTCCGTGGGGCTGTGGTCCCAGCTCTGTGGCCCTCAGTCCTGGACAGCAGCAGCCGGGAGGGCAGGCAGGGGAGCGGGCGCCGGCCCAGGCGTCTCCTTCTGTCCCTGAGCAGGGCTCATCAGGACGCAGGGCCTGCGGCACTGGCCACGCACTGGCCTCTCCCAGAGGATCCCCGCCCCCACCCACCCCACCCCCACAGCGGTTTCTCAGTCCCTGGGCATCCACGGCAGCTCCCAGGCAGGCAGACACACCAATCCGCCCAGGGCCCCGCACGCGAGGAGCATGCCAGGGCCTGTGCCACGGGTCCACCGTGGACTTGGGAGACGGCCAGGAGGTGGGGCCGGGATCCGGGGGAAGCAGAGGACCCAGAGGGGTGCATCTTATCAGGACCAACAAGGACGAAGTCTCCCGCTGCTGAGACCCTCTGTATCCACGTGTGAAGACAACACGGGCACGTCCCTGCTCTGACCCCAACGCCCCGCAGGCCTGAGTGTGGGAGGCGGGGCCCGGGAGTCCTTCGGGTGATGAAAAGGCAGCGCAGTGCCTCGAGGTGGGCTGGGGTCACAGCTCGCTCCTCGGTGGGCCTGTCAGTCCAGAAAGCCCGCCAGTTCTTGATGCTCCGAGGACAGACGACACCCCCCAGGGGGTGGGTTACACGGGAGACGCTGTGGCCACCCGGACCACGTGTCCTTGTTGCTCTTTGCTCAGTGTGTGGGCACCATCGCCGGCTCCCGGAGGCATAGGGACGACACTTTCCAGTAGAAACAGGGTCTTTGGAGGAGACGAAGGTCCCGGGAAGAGGGAAGGCTTGGGGGCGTGGCCAGGGGAGAGGGAGGCCCAGGTCGGGCGCGGGTCCTTGCTGAGCACGGCCGGTGCCATCCACGCAGGCGCCCCCCTGTGCAGGGGATCGGGGTCCACCCAGCTCCTCCCAGCCCCCGTCTCTGTGCATCGTCCAGGTCTTCCGCCCTGAAAAGCCAGAGCCGAGGAGGCACGGGCCACAGCTTAAGTCAAAGGGAACTTGTGTCTGTGTTCGTCATGTTGACGATTGTCTGAGTTGTCGTTGTAGTCCTGTGGTTTCTGTGTTAGCAGCTTCTCTGGGGATTAGAGAAGGGATCTCTCTGTAGATATAGATAGATAGTAGGTATATAAATATATATATTATATATCTATATACATATAGACGCCAACTGCCTTTACAGGGTTTCTTCTTTCCGTTTTTCAGTGTCGTATGTGTAGCAGGCACTTGAGTTTATATGAAGATGTTCGCTTCAGTCAAGGGCGGGGAAGGGGCTGTGAGGGGGCAGGGGGGGCGTGTGAGGCTGGAGAGAGGAGGCAACAGGCAAGACTCCGTGACCACAGCCGTCGCGGGCCTAGCCGAGGATGTCCAGGTAGATGGGGGTGGCCTTCCCCAACGCATGGAGGATTTTGTAGATCTCCTTGATGTTGAGCCGCTGCTGCGGCTCCCTCTGCCAGCAGCCGAGCATCACGTCGTACACCTCCTTGGGGCAGACGCGGGGCCGCTCCAACACGCGGCCTTGGGTGATGCACTCAATGACCTGGAAGAGCGGGGAGAATGGGGACGTTACATCGGAGCTCGGCCGGGCCCCCGCCGGAGGCCGCGGCTTCCCTGGTGGGTGCAGCACAGGGCCCGGACCCACGGCACAGGCCGCGGGCGGGGCAGGGGACAGAGCAGAGGTTCTCGTCAGTCCTGTGTGTGCGGGTGACGAGGACAGGGGCTGGTGTGGCATCGCCAGGGGCGCCCACAGATGTTCCTGGCACTCCGCCTCCCGGCCGGGCCTTCCTGGATAGACTCCCAGTGCCTCTCCCCTGACCTCGCGCCTGAAGCTGCTCCGGACGACCCGGCTGCTTCATTGCCCAGGAGTGGGACTGGCCTCTGACCTGCCCCTCCCCCTCTGATGAGCAGCCCGACTCTGAAACCCCTTGAGGGAACCTGGGACCACCTGGCCCCTCCATGGCTGTCTCCCCCTGGGGTCCCACTTCCTGGGGAGCTCCTCTCAGGCCCAGCCTCTGTGCCCCTCGCCAAGAGTGCCTCCACGCCTCGACAAGGCCCATGCTCCCTGCTCTCCGCACTAAACCACATGTGCCATTTAATTTAAAGTCCCCAGCACAAGGGGGGACTCACAGGGCCCCGCTGGGCGGCCAGTGCACGCTGGACCTCACAGGAGCTCAGCACACTCACCTGCGCGATGGGACCCACTGTCTGCTCTGACCGCCTCCTACCAGGGTTGTGGGGACCAGGTGAGAACAAGAAGGGGACCACATGGCCCCCATAACGCAGGGAACGCCACAAAGAGGAGTCGGGGAACGCACAGCACGAAGGGCTGGCCCCACCCCAGCTGGGCATCTGGGGACCGAGCCTGTCATCTGTGGTGCATTTTCAAGTCCTCAAGGACCTTCTCCGCTGATGCTGAACATGTGAATCTTCAAGGTTTCACCTGCCACTTCTCAGGTGGTTCTAAGGGTTAGCTCTCTCACTACTAGCTCTACCGCCATCTAGCCTGGGGCACGGCACCTGCCCCGAGCTGCAGTTCCCTCACTTGAAGATAGGTGGCGCTGACAAAACACACAGAAACCTCGGGGAGCGCCTGAAGCCTCTGTCTTGATTTCTCTTTCTATCTCCCTGTGGCCCCGTGTCACTCTGATGACCCTGGATGGCTTGGCTTGTCAAGCCCTCGTACATCTCCTTCTGGGTCGTGTCGACCCCGGAGTCTGCGATGGCTCACTTCTCGGCCATCCTGGTAGGACTTCGGCAGCTCACGTCCCTACTCTTACGAAAGCCATTTCCACCCACCACCACCTGTGACCCCAGGAAAAGGGACCCAGTTCAAAGTGCAGTAGCAACTGCTAAGGCCAACGCCTATGCCCTCAGCCGGCTCTCCCCCCCCCACCCCCCCCAACCCCCCAGTGTGGGCTGACCAGGCGGTCAATCTCCGTAGAGAACCCGACTGCCAGTGATGGCTGCTACCTGGCTGCCGGGGCTGGTGGGGAGGGACAGGGGATGGGGTAAGACGCCTGCTTCAAGGCCGAGGCCTCGCCAAGCAGTTGGAAAGGACCAGAGACACACTGTTGGCTACCAGGCCAGCCTGGATGTCCAGGGCCTCTGCCGCCACTCAAACCCTCAGCCCAGGTTCTGTCTCTACGGGGCCACCAGACGACCTGAGCTGCGCTCAGGGCACACGTCTGTGCATGTGTGTGTGCACGTGTGCATGTGTGTGCCCACCACCAGTCCCACCCCCAGGAAGAAAGGAGCAATTTTTTAAAACATCATAACAAATGGGTTCGGACATACACACTTTTATTTTTTTTAAAGGTCATTAAACTGTTTTGTCCTATTTTAGAAAAGGCGTTCAGGACCCGTTCAGCTTATCAATGATGAGATGTCCCTGAGTTAAGTGGCCAGGGCATAAGAAAGCACAGATGAACACAGCTTCCAAAGAAAAGATAATTTCTTGGGTATTTGGATACGACTCCAATCTGAAAAGGCCCTGTGTGCACGTTTCTCCGGAAAACATTAGGCCATGGGGATGAACGCCATCTCGCCTGGGTTTATTGCGTCGGGAGACGAAACCCCTCCCTGTCTACAAGCTGCACTGAATCGTGGGTCGGCCCGGCTCCAGGGCCAGCATAACAGAACGGCTTTGGGAGCAGAAGAGGCTTGCGACTTTGGTCTGAGCCTCCCCCACGTTCTAGAAGCTCATGCCTCTGAGACCCTGGCCAGGCCATCTCAGGACCCCACACGGCCCCCCTCCCTTCCTTTGTCCTGCGCCTCAACAGGTGATTGTGTGAAAAGCACTGAGTCCACACATCGCGAAGGTGCTTGGAAATTAAATGTGGTTTGTATTCTTTAGGCTTCGTGTAAATTAGAAGCACCCCTGGTGTTTACTGTTATTGTGTTAACCGTTAGAGTTCACTGTGTCCCATGAACAACACGGGCTCTGCCCTCCTCCCTCACGGCCGGCACTTCCCCGCCTGGCAGGCCCGGAGCCTTGGGGACGCAGACGACGGGGGCCTACCGGGCGGGGCGTCCTCACAAGATGGCACAAGTGAAAACCTCGCAGTGGCTCTTTGTCATCCTTGTCTTTCTTGGCGAACAGCGGTGGTTTTTGAGAGCAGCCCAGCACAGAGAACCGTGACTTGCGTCTCAATTCGGAGATCTGATTTCATGCTCTGGGTAATTAGACCTCATTTCCTACAGCTATCGTTTCGTCCTACCAAGGAGCTCTCCCCCGCCCCTTCTTATGCCTCCTGCTTCATGCTCTGCGTCTGAGTCTTGGCCTGAGCTCGCACCTGTCAGCCTCAGCCCCCCGCCCCCCGCCGAGGCCCCCCGAGGCCCCTGTACCTCCGTGTTGGAGAGCTGGAACCAGGGCTGCTTGCCGTAGGTGAAGATCTCCCAGAGGATAACCCCGAAGCTCCACACGTCGCTCTCCGTGGTGAACTTCCGGTACATGATGCTCTCGGGGGGCATCCAGCGGATGGGGAGCATGGTGTGACCTCCGACCTAGCAGGGGTGGAGACAGAGGTGCACAGAGGTGAGCCGGCGGCCGGAGTCAGCCCCGTCTCCCTGCACGCTTCCCACGGAGAGGCACCCGATGCATCTTATCCTAAGACAGACACCCCTTCGTGCAACTTGCTCAGAGCCTATGAGAGGAGACCTGCAGCAGCGAAGGCGGCTAGAGGAGCCATGAGAGGGCACACCTCCAGGATGGAAAGGCCCCTGGCTGGAGGGTAAGGAGAGATCGCAGATGATTTCGGGAGGAGAGACGGTGTCAGGATCTGGGGCTACGGGGCACCTAGCCGTGAGAGGGAGTCCAGAGTCGCTGAGCGAGGCGTCAGGTATCGGAGTATCTGCAGGCCTCGGGTTCGACTCTGTGGCCAAGGTGGTTCAGACACAATATGGCCCATGTGCATCTGATGTGCCTATCACTTCCACACAATCACCCTGATGTTCTCTCACCACGACCTAGGGCTCCGTGTTTCCAGGGAAGGGGACGGAGAAGTTCAAAAGTATGGAAGACCACACGCTAATGAGAAATCACGGGGCCACAAGAGAAGGCACAGCAGGTCTTAGCAAGAGCTCACAGGCCAGTGAGGGGAAACTCTCAAAACCGCCCGAGGAGGACATCAGCCATTGGGGGGGGGGGGGGCAGGCCTACGGATCTGAGAGTCCAGGGCAAGAGGATGGGACGGAAATTGGGGTGCCCCTGGGAAAAACATTACGGGGACCCTCACCGCTCAGCAGGTTGCTGGCATCAGCGTAAGTGAAGTAACAGTCACAGGCTGTTGTAGAACTCGGGGCCTAAGTGCATCATTAGTACAGGCAGCCCTAGCGATGGGAACTTCCGGCTGATACATGGGATTTGTTGTTAGGAAACTGATTACCGCCGATAAAGAGAGCTCTCTGTGAATTCCTGATGAACTATTAATCAGAAGAGCCACTGCCAGCGTAGACCGGTTGGAGGAATCCTAATAATGAGCATTTAAGGAGGATGACTTATGGGGGAGACGGGCAATCTCGCTTCTCCAAAGAGAAATCACGTTAGCCTGGCCCACTTGAAGGAATTGAGAAGATAAATGATGACATGGATTTGCAGAAGTTGTTTGCGGCCTGGGATTTTATAATCAAGACAGCTCCGTAGCAAGTGTAAAGACAGAAGGTGATGTAGCCCTCAGACAAGCCAAGACTCAGAAACTTGACCCCTCACAGCCTTGACAGGAAATGAAGAAGCAAAAAGTAATTGAGGCTGTACTACAGGAAAACAGAAAAGTGATGTTAGAATATACACTGACTCGGGATACAACGGTGCAAAGCAAATAAGCCACACAAATGCAATTTAAATCTAAATAAATGGCTGCTAATTTGGTAGCAAAATGGGGTGCAACTACTAATAAAGGCTTCTATTAAACAAAGTCATAAAGTAAATAATAATACTAATAATGCTAACAGTGTTACCACTGCCACTATTAGCAATACTTATTTGGAATGAAACTTCTAGATAATTTCAGCCATAAGTGCATAGAAAATGAGGTAGAGAGATAATTAAAAGCCTGATAAAGTCTTTGTCCTTACAAGGGACCGAAAGGGAGCTCACAGACAGCCATCAGCTGTTGATTATAATGACTTAAATTTAAATGAGCTTGCTACAATTTTAAAGTAGCTTCTAGAAGAATAGATATAGAACATATAGCTTCCAAATCAGTTTTAGGAAAATAGGACCAAAAAACCTCTAATTAATAACAAAATAAGTACACAAAGGAATGGGACAATGGTGAGTAGAAAGCACAAAATAAAAAAGTTTAAGGAATGTCACTATAGACAGTAAGTACAAATACTATCTGTTAAGAAAAAAGTATATTAAAAATCAAATGCATGTTCTTTATAAAAGGTATATCTAAAAGGAAATATCAGAAAATATTAAAGATGAAAGAATGCAAAAATATGAGAAACAATAAAAGAAAATATGAATATATGTTGACTATAGACTATTCCATGTACATGATAATATATATTAAATAGATAATATATTGAAATTAAATATATATATGAAAAATTTCAGGATGCCAAGAACTATATGGCAACAAAGTGACTTATAGCATATTTAAAGATGGTAAATTCACCTTTATGATAATTATAAAGCTTTATGGTCCAATTAAGATAGCACCAAAAATGTATAAAGAGTAAAACAGGTTATAAATAAAAGGGAACTGACACCTATAATTAGGATGGGAAAATAAAACACTCTTCCACAAATTAACAGATCAGGAAGACAACGTAAGTGGAGATGTGTTTTTAAAATACAAATAAGGAGTTGTCACTGTTAGATGTGAGTGCCGTGTGTTGTCAGGCCCCCTAAGAGGTTGCATATTATTCTCAATTATCTAAAAATCATTTACAAACACCAATCACTATGTTATACCTCAAAGGAAATCTAAAATTCCAAGGAGGAAAAAAGGTAAATAAACTGAAAGTAAGAAACATTTACTGTACCAAATAAAATACAATAGGAATGAAGAACAAAAGGTTAATTTTTAAAAGGTTCTCTTTGGTCGATTAAAAAGAGTACTATTTGGCAAAGAAAACAATTGAAAATAAAATTTAAAACTATCATAATAATAATAATTACAGTCCTATTAGTTGAGAGCTATGAAATATTGCTAAAGTAATTTTGGGGAAAAACTTATAGCACTTAAGCACTTATTTCTAAAATAATTTAAAGTAGATTTTAACTAAATAAGAATTCTATTTTAAAAAGGTAGCAAAGATATACAAGGCAAACTTATAGAAAGCAAGAAAAAATAAATAATAAAGATATAATGAGGAATTAGTACAAAACAAATCAAATAAACAATCAAAAGGGCAGAGGGAAGCAGACTACTAGTGTATCTACATAATCAATTGCTAGTTCTTTCAAAAGTAACATAAACCTTTTGCAAGGTTAATACGGACACAAAGGACACAATGAAAAAATGTTAAGAACATTGCAACAATAAAATTTGAAGTATAGATGCCATGATTGAGTTAATACTCGAAAATATTAATTTTAAAAAAGGTAAGAAAAATAAAAACTTAAATACAAAACCAATTACAATTGTAGTAAAAAAAAAAAAAAAAAAAAAAAAAAAAAGCAATACATTAAAAATATGTACCAGGACCAGTTGGTCTTATGGGTGAGTTCTACTAAAGTTTTCTATCCTATTGATACTTTTCCAAACCAAAACCAAAACAGGAAGTAAAAGAAACTGCCCCAGCCACACTCTGGCTCAAATTCCCTATTGACCCAATCAATCAAGCTTAGCAAGCAGCCTTTAACATACGAATACAGACACTGTCTAGGTAACTGATCTACACATGTGTAAAACATCTCTGTTATGAACATAGTCTCAAAACCTGAATAAAATAGTATCTTATCGAATCAGCAATAGGTTATAATAATTCCACATTATAACTCAACACGTTTTATGTACTAGAAATAAAAGAATGCCTCAGTCTTTTTAAAAAAAATCTGTTTAATTTACTAAAGTAAAAGGAGAAAAGCTATCCTTTTCCAACACCTTTCCCGATTCAAAGCTCTGGTTCATTACTAATAGAAGGTCATGTCCTCCATGTAACACACCAACGATCATATTTACTCGTGACACATTAGAACCATACAGGTATCGTCTACCACTGATTTTATCAACACCGTTCGGGTGAGGTACTAGCCAATGTGATAAAGCAGAATTAAAACAAGGTAGAATATTTAAAAGGCAGAGTCAAGCCCTAGCCAGTTTGGCTCAGGGGATAGAGCATCGGCCTGTGGACTGAAGGGTCCCAGGTTCCATTCCAGTCGGGGGCACATGCCTGGGTTGTGGGCTTGATCCCCAGTAGGGGGCGTGCAGTAGGCAGCCAATCGGTGATTCTCTCTCATCATTGATGTTTTGATCTCTCTTTCCCTTCCTCTTTGAAATGAATAAAAAAAAAATTTTTTTTTTTAAAAAAAGGCAGAGTCAAAACTGCCTTTGTCTGCATATGATATGACTGTTCAAGACGATTCATTAAAAAGCAATCAGAACAATTAGATGCTTTAGTAAGCTACCCAGGAGTAAAATGAGCATCCAAAAATGAAGCCATTCTCATATACACCGACAGCAAGGGCTTACTTCACAATTCAGTAGAAAATGAGATTGTTTGAAACAATAGCAACAGGACATTTAAAATTCCTAGGCTTAAACCTTAGCAGAAAATATAGAAGGTCTAGCTAAAGAGAAGTATTGAAAAACATAAAGGAAGACCTCCACAACTAGAGAGACATGTCTTTTCCTGGAATAGGAAGACTCGGTATCATACATCTCCTAAATCTCCCAGGCCTCTCTCAAATTAGTCTAAAAATTCAACACAATGCAAATAAAAGCCCTAATGGAATGATGTGTGGGGATTGACACAATGATCGCAAAAGCCGTCTAGAGAAGCAAATGCCTGGTAAAAACTAGGATACACTTGAAATAGAACAACAAGGGTTACTTGCTTGGTCAGATAGCAGAACATATTATCAAACCACAGCAATGCGTACACTGTGTTATAGGTGTAGGAACAGACAAATTTCGTTGATCAATGGAACAAAATAGAGTCTAGAAACAGACCCATGGGTAACTATTGGCATCAAATACATGAAATGATGGGTTAGTAAGCAAAGCATTGGGACAATGAACTGTTCATTGAAAAAGTACACGTAGATACCTACCTCACACCATATACAAAAATCATTTCCAGATGGATTAAAGAGCTAAACATAAAAAAAACAAAACAATAATAATATTAGAAGAAAACTCAAGAAAAGTATTTGTATAACTTTAGGAGAGGAAGACCTTCCTAAATAAGACACATGTTCAAGAAGCCATAAAGACTAGGACTTAGAGATACAACTTGTAAAAGTAAATACTTTTTTGCATGGCAACAATACAAAATAAACATAGCTAAGACACATGACAGAGAAAATATCTGCAATATATACATATAACAGACAGAGAATTACAATCCATATATTATAAAGCGGCCCTTTAAATTAGTTTAAGAAAACAACCCAGTGGAAAAGTGAGGAAAGAGTGAGAGCAGACACGACCCACAAAAAAGCTACAAATGGCCACGGACACATGAAGAGATGCCAATCGCAGCAACAAAGAGACACATTTTTTTTTTAAATGTCACGTGAGAAAAATGGAAAAGACCGATAGATACTATCTGGTGCTGGAGAGGGTGTGCGGAAAGGGTGGCTCTCAAATGCCGCTGCTCAGGGTAAGGCGGCCTCTTCCAAGGGACCTTTGGCAGAATCTGCCCACACTGGGGATGTAAGTGGCCTCTGAGCCAGCGATTTCATTTCTAAGAGTCTTACAAAAATACTTGCTCCTGGAAGCAGGAATCCTTGGTTGAAGATGGTTATTTCATTGTTTGTGAGGGCAACACGTTGTCACTAAATGTAGATGCGGTATATAAAGGAATATCGTGTGGTGATGGGGAATATGCCTAGGAGATGTGACATGAAAACTCCAGACATCCAAAATCTGTATCAGCATTCTCATTCATGTAAAAATACGTGCACACAAGCCAATCACATATCCCTGGCAATAATGTATCACCCTATAAGCGCACAGGAAAAGGTCCAGAAAGATAGCATTACATTACACCAGTGGCTTCCTCTAGAAAGGGGGGTGATGGTGAGCCCTGATTTAAAAAAATAAAACAACACCCCTCAGGTTTCATTATGAATATTTCAAAATTTTATCTTGATCATGTATCACATTTGTAAATTTAAAAACAATAAAAGGGAAAAACCCTCTCCATGAATAAAGAGAACACAGCGGACTTCATTTAAGTTCTGTGCAAAGATGACGTTTTTGAAAGAAAGGTACATTTGTGATCGAAGCTAGTAGAATGTTCTGTTGTACCCGGGTTCTTGTTTTAAAAAACAGAAGTCAGGAATTTAGGAACGTTTCTCTTAATACAACATTGGAAAGAACAGATTCCTCCCCACTGGTTCTTGCGTTTGCCCCGCGGGATGGTTATAGACACGATCCACGGTCAGTGTGCCACGTTGAAACCTCCCCCTTCACAAGGAGGGAGGAATCGAGTGAGCGGGTGTAAACTTCGATGAGCGCACACGCGTGAGACGGGTATGGACTGGCTGTCAATTCTCCCACCGAGGAGAATTTGTAGTGTGGGTGTGTTTTGTAAAACGGAGAACCCCTGTGGGCCAGCAATCTTCCTTCTCAATTACATTTGGATGCGCGCACGCGAGCGCGCGCACACACACACACACACACACACACACCCCTACCTGGCACCCTCAAAAGGAAAGACCACTCTCTTGTTCATTCTCAATCTCTGGAGAGAAAACCTAGAGTACAGATAAACGCCGTGAAATATGGGTACAGTTGTTGAAATTAAATGTCTCTGGCGGCTGGGGAATAAATGGTTGTGCAGTCGGGTCGTTTCCAGTTCTTTTCAAACAACTGATCCAAAAGAATTATCAGTCGAGAGAAGATTAAAGAGGAATTTTGGCAAGAGAGCCGTATGAGATTTTAGGCAAGTATCTAGATAATAGTGTCAAGAACGGAGTCATGTGTCAGTAACAAAACCCGTTCCTTTCTCGCCTATTTGTCTCTTGTGAATAGCACTTCTCATTTCTGATATTTGTAAAAATGAGAAAGAAACAGAATTGATCCGGAACCTTTCTTACTTTAGCAATAAATAATATTTATTAATAAATACATGAAGTGTTGGAAATATTATACTTGTAATTTCTCATATTCATCAAACGTTGGCATGTATGCGCACTATGTTGATCCACTGCCTATTTCTGTATATTACTAATAATTGTAATGATAACTCAATCCAAAAGCTCTTAACATCTAGAAACTTATGGTTATTGGACATTAAAAATTAAATTTAGATCTTCATACATACTTTTGTCATAGTAAATTATGACAGAGTGGCCAATAAAAGGCTTTCATGCATAGAAACATAACACATAAGGATAAAACTCGGTAGGGTAACTGGAATGAAAATATAAATTCAAGAAGAAAAAGAAAGCATGTAAAATTGTTTAAGGACTTGTTCATGTGTTTAATAGATGCTCTATTAAATTTTCTGGTATTTAAAGTTCATTAGATACATTAAAGAAATAATGTATCTTTAATGTCACTATTTACTACATTCTGAAAATGGCATCACTGGCAACTGTTTTAAAATTATGTTGAAAATTTTAGATGGCAACTTAAAACATGCAAGGGGCAGACATGCTTTTGAAAAAATATATATTTCTATTCATTTCAGAGAGAAAGAGAGAGGGAGAGAGAGAGATAAACATCAATGATGAGAGAGAATCATGGATCAGTTGCCTCCTGCACGCCCCGCACTGGGGATCAAGCCCGAAACCCGGGCATGGCCAGCGTGGCTCAGTGGTTGAGCATTGACCTATGAACCAGGAGGTCATGGTTTGATTCCGGTCAAGGGCACATGCCCGGATTGCGGGCTTGGTCTCCAGTAGGGAGCGTGCAGGAGGCAGCCGATCCATGATCCTTTCTCATCATTGATGTTTCTCTCTCTCTCTCTCTCTCCCTTCCTCTCTGAAATAAGTAAAAATATTTACAGCACACATATACATACAGGTCAAGTGTTACGACGTTTAAATTTCAGTTGGGTTACTTCCTGCTCTCCACCCTGATGCACACAGGCTGTGTGTGGGTCACCTGGCAGAACTCTGTTTCCCAAGTTTGTGGGTGGATGCCTGGGGGGTGTATTCAGCGGAGTGCCTGTCTGACTTAGACCTACAGCATGTGTGTGTGTGTGTGTGTGTGTGTGTGTGTGTGTGTGTGTGTGTGGTGCAGCCACAAGCACACGTCTGTCCGTGGCTTCACCGTTACGGGAATTCCGTGGATGCCACCTTCACACAGGGACTGAGGTTTTCTGCAGCGACATCAGACTTCTGACTGAATAAGGCAGACCTGCTTGCCTTCTGTGCACCTCTCTCCCTTCTCTGAACAAGGTAGGGCCAACTACTGTAGACGCAGTGGAGACCTCAGCCCCAGGTCTCAGGGATGCTGGGGACTCTGGGAGGGAAGGGGACAGAGGGGGCCACCAAGCCCTCATTGCAGCCTGCTCCCTCTGAGCAGGGCTCTGTGGCAGCTTACGCAGAAGCAGCCACTTAGCAGCGTCTCCGAGGAACGGCTGTCTCAGGCTGAGCCCGGAGGCCCAGGATTAGGCAAAACTCTTGGAGTCGCCCCAGAATGCAAGGAGTTTAGGAGCCAAGCGTGAGCAGTGAGGGCCTGGAGGATGAATCGCCCATTGTGATGTCCCCAACTCACTCACCGGTGCCACCTTGGCCTGAGCAAGTTCTGGGACGGAGGCTCGAGAGCACATGCCTTTCATAGCGTCCTTTTGTCTTCCTGTTCAAGTCCTGCCTAAGTGCTGGCGCTCATTCGAGACCTCACTGTCCCCTTCGGCCCTGAGCAGTATATTCTTTATAGAGCAGACACTGCAAGTCAAAGACGTGGTTGGAAAAACAACTCGGCCCCATCTTCCTTTCGGAATGCCTAGACGGGGAGCCTCCTCCCTGCTCTCAAATCTCCTCGTGAAAACAAACGCTAGAGAAGATGTTAAAAGGGCTCAATTCACTGAACAAAGCTGGAGGGCTCAGCTCAGATGCACCATGGTCCACACGGGCCTGGACCGGTCCTCACGCACCCCACGTTCTTGCTCAACACGACCGGGTAAAAGGCGTCAGGAGAATAAAGTCTCCTGGTGCTAAATCTAGATTTGCAATTAATCTGTACAACTCGGGTACTGACAGGTTTCAGTTTAGATTCAGGCTAATTTAACCAAAATAAAATATTCCCTTTGAAACCTCTGGAGGCCCCTCCCAGCGCCGGGAGAAGGTTGGGGTTCTGAGACGCCCGGGTCCCGCACAGCCCGCCTCTACAGCAGGCCCCAGGGCGCCGCTCTGCAGTGGAGCGTGTGAGCCAAGGGCAGTCTCGGATGAAAGGGAGGGAGGAGCTGTCCGTCCCTCCATGCAGCATCTGGCATCCCAGGCCATGCTGGGGGCGCTGCAGCTGCAGGTGGCTCCTTCTCTCTCCAAAAACAAGCCCTGGCTCTTGGCTCCCCCTTCAAGGTCAGATGGCGGGAGGACTGCTCTGCAGATGAACCAGGAGAAAGTCTTAAATGCAAAGCCAGTAATCAGTTGCATGATCTTTTCAAAAGCATTCCTACTCATTTAAAAAATATATATATATTTCAGAGAGAAAGGGAGAGGGAGAGAGAGAGAGAGTCATCAATGATGAGAGAGAATCTCTGATCAGCTGCCTCCTGCACGCCCCACACTGGGAATCGAGCCCACAACCCGGGCATGTGCCCTGGCTGGGAATGGGACCATGACCTCCTCGTTCAACCACTGAGCCACGCCTTCCTACTCTTACTAGTATACACATTCACGTCTCCAAGGGCGCAGAAGGCAAATCAGAGCAGGTCACCTGTGATCTTGTTCCCAGGGTAACAGAACTGGGAGAAGATATATTTCTCGGAGTCACCTAGAGGTGGCGCCATGTAAGGCTGGGGCGGGTGATCCCCGGGGTAGCAGTCCTCATCTTCATTCACTTAAGCCTCTGCTTGCTTCCATAGAGCAGCAGAAGGAGATGCCCAAAGTGGAAGGCTTGTCCCAGGGAACAGGGACACAGGACCACAACCTTGTGAGTGTTCAGGCCAGTGGTTCTCAAGCTTCTGGCCCTTTAAATACAGTTCTTCATGCTGTGACCCAACCATAAAATTATTTTCGTGGCTATTTCATAACTGTAATGTTGCTACTGTTGTGAATCGTAATGTAAATATCTGATATGCAGGATGGTCTTAGGCGACCCCTGTGAAAGGGTCGGGTCGTTCGACCGCCAAAGGGGTCGCGACCCACAGGTTGAGAATTGTTGGTTTAGGCGATGCCAGGAGGGAGGGAGCAAGGGCTTAAGCAATTTAATTGAATTAAAAAGGCTGACAAGTCAAAGATCCAAGCCTCACACCGAAACAGTTCTGATTGCAGGGCGTTCTCGCACCCTCCCACCGAGAGAAGGCTCCTGTACATATGCTGTAAGCGACATGCATTGACGGGTGGGAGCGGCAGACTTGGGAAAAAGTGATGGAGATCCTGGAATCAGATTTCCATGAAACACACACCCGTAAGCGCAGAAGGAGGGTTGTCATTCAGAAACATCGAAATCTGCGTGCAGATGCGGGGAAGGAAGCTGGGCCCGACACGGGCCCCGTGTGAGCTCATGACAGTGACCCCAGGACACAGGGTCCCTCCCCAGACAGAGGGAGAAAGCGGTCAGTCCTGGGCGTGGCCCTCAGCCTTCCTCTGTAGGCTGTGCTCCCCGGAAAGCCTGGCCGACTCCTGCAGACGTGACAGGGGTATGTCAGGCCTGCTCAGCGGGCTGTCCGTGGCAAGGCCTCTCTGAGGAACACCAGTCTTCCTTTCTGACTTTCAAAATGCATCAGCCTTGATTGTTTGGAAATCTCTTTCCCATGAATGTCTCTTTCTCTCCGATCGCCGTCTCAGGCAGGAGGAAGAGGAAGACAGAGAGACAGAGGGAGAGAGAAGCAGCAGAGGCTGAGGCCGGTGACTGATTTGGGTCTTAGAATTCAGCTGCCCCAGAAACATTCCCTAAATCTGGATTCGGTGACTGTTGACACATACATTGTCTTTTCTGCTTAAGATAGCTTGGGTAAGGCTTTCTGTCACTGCAGCCGAGAGAATTTCCATAAAACCCTGCAAAAGCCAACCCTCCAGTTAGCCTGTATTTGTAGGGCTAACATGTCGATTTCTAGAAGCGAACTTAGGAAGAGAGACGCCGAGAGATCCCAGGGGCCCAGCTGGAAACTGGCGTGCTCCGCGAGGGCAGCACTGCAGCCTGCCTTCTGCCCACCCTTCTCCCCTTCCCTGCCAGCAGGGTGGCACCCGCATGCCAGGGCTTCCCCAGCCACAGGGCATCACAGGGCCTGGCTGACGGCATGTGGCTCTGAGACCAGCTCCTGAGCGGAGAGCCACCTTCTCCAGCCAGGAGGTCGGAGGCTGCACCAGGCATCCACCAGCCATTAGCTCAGCCCCAAGTACCAGCAAAAATCAGAGGAACTGTCTGATCCTCAGGAGAGGGAAAGAGCAGCCCAGCAGGTCCTGGCAGAGGGCAGGGCGGACTCACATCATCCCCCCAGCGCCCAGAGAAGGTCCTGTCACAGACCTGCAGACGTCTGAATTGCTCAGGAGTCATCGGTCCCCAAGGATTGTGGAGGCAGACAGACTTGACAAGCTTGGAGGTGAGATTCAGAACAAGGAGCTCAGAAACTCAGCATGGAGACTGGAGCAACGTTCCCAGTGAGCAGCCCCGGGACTCTCTCCCCTCCCTGTCATCCCCCCCCCCGCCCCCACGCCCACAGCCACTGGGCAGAAACCTGAGCCCCGCCCATGCCAGGCCGCCCTTGTCCTGCTGATCTGAGAGCATCAGAGAGCGAAATGCGGAGGGAACTAGGAATTCAAAGATTGATCACCATTCAATGGGCAGGGCTCCTCTCTCAGGATAAACCTCCAGGTGGGAACCCAGAGGCCTGGCCCCAGGACCCCAGAACCCATTTCGCTGAACTTGTAAGGCCGCAGCAGCACATAACGAGGAGGCCTCACCCACAGGAGAAGGGGTTGGGGTCTCCCCAAAAGACCAACCTCAACCATCTTGAATGGCAAGGCTTGGAAACCACTGTCTGCAATGCCGAGGCTGATAAATGATGTGGGTTTTCCCTCCACCCGAGTCCCAGCTGTTTTAGAAACCTCTCCAGCTCACAGCCACCTTCATGGCAGCCTAACCTCCCCAGAGCTGCAGTGGCAGCTGAAACACACGGGCATGGTCCCTGTGCGCCTTGGGCCTGCACCGAGACAGGCGTGTGTCCTCAGGTTCCTTAGGAAAACTGGGTTCATCTGGGTGGGGCGTCACAGCCCTGGGCTGCAGGCACGCGGGTGTCAGGGCTGTGCCTAGGATCGGGCGGGTTCCTGGACCAGGCACGTTCATGACACTAGCCTCACAGACGTGCGTTGAAGGCCTGAAAGGAAAGCACACTTCGTGTGTGTGAGTGGCAGGTGGGACTTACGTGACCAGGGGAAGAGGAAATATCCTTGTTAACTTGAAATACAACCTGTCATGTCTAATCTTTACCCCTGTTCCCACCGCGGCTCCACAGGCACAGGGATGCAGAACAGAGGAGCGAAGGGATGTTGAAATGGGCTAACATTGCAGAGAAGAGCTGCTTTGCTTGCTGGTGTGTTTTTGTGGGGAGGGGACCCGGCCTGTTAAGTCAGGTGAGTGATGCCGGGCCCCTCAGCTCTGAGAATCCCAGGGGTGGAGGGAACAGACCGCAGGCCACGCCGTAAAGGACCAGCGCCTGGCGGGGTTGCCATAGTCCCACAGTCAGAAGACTGCAGTGAGGGACGTTCAAGTGCCTGGAGTATATTCCTAAGTGACACTGCCATTGCGATGGCAAAGAAAACCCTTGATAGATGACAGAGTAATAACGTCTTTCTCCCCGTATGACACATGTCGTGAAACTGAGAGACACGGCCTGGACGTGCACGGAGACCGCTGGATACGTATGTCCCAGGAGTCTGGGAACTCACAGTACCGCGGGTGGAACAGCCTCCTTCAGCATAAAGGGAAAACTGGGGAGAGCCCTGGCACCCCCAAATAATTCCTCACTTTGCGACAGCAGCTCTCTGTGCCTGCAAACGGGGGTCTGCCTGCCACGTACGCTTCCTAAGAGCTCATCTTATCCATCAAATAAGATGCTACCTAGTTTTTTTCCTGGAAAGTCCATGAGTGCCCATCACAGAGAAACACAGGTCCCACAGTGAGGATGATGTTTAGCAGAACCATAGTAGGTACGATGTGGTCGAGGGACATCCTGCTTCCTGCTCATAGCAGCCTCCGCTGGGACGAGGTCAGGCTGTGGCTCCCACCCCAAAGGCCGGCAGGAAGTCTAGGACTCCCTTCAAATGCAGTTCTTCACTCCGACCCCTGCGGGAAGTCTCTGCCCAGTCTCAGGCCTCAGCATGCACCCCCCCACCCCCATCCTCTACACACAGACCCATGCACCCCTCCTTCCAACATGCGTGGCCCAGGCACTCGGATGCACCAGTCCAGCTCCACCTCCTCCCAGCATGGAGGCCACAGGGGAGCCTTGCTATCACGCCCCGGGATATTCCATGCCCAGCCCCCATTCCCGGGGACAGGGACACAGGGAGAGGCGGCAGCAGCTGCTGGGCCTTCATGCACACTCAGCACGGACAGCAACACCCACCCCACCACGGCCCTGCTCCCAACCCAGCCATGCAGCTCAGCCTCCGCGGGACCTCGGTCACCTGGCGAGTCCTGCCTCCCTTGTCTCCCTTCCTCCCGCTCCCGCCATCTGGTATGTCTGGACGGATGCGGAGACTGAGGAGTAAAGACAGGGCTGCCCACTTAGTTCAACCTGGGCTGAAATCCTGGCCCCTGCTCTACAGCTCCGTTCAAACATCAGCGTTCTCATCCCTAGCGGGACCCCGCTAACGTCTTCGTGGGAACAGTGTGGATTAAATACATTAACTTGCTCAAAGCCCCTGGCAAAGTCCCTGCCTGGTGTGGGGCCTCAGCAAATGTAAGTTGTCATTCCTTGTCATCCCCAGGGGCAGGATATAAAAGAAGGAAGGATGGCCCGGCCAGTGTGGCTCAGTGGTTGAGCGGCGGCCTATGAACCAGGAGGTCATGGGTTCCATTGCAGGACAGGGCACATGCCCAGGTTGCAGGCTCGATCCCCAGTGTAGGGCGTGCAGGAGGCAGCCGATCCATGATTCTCTCTCATCATTAATGTTTTTTCTCTCTCTCTCTCTCCCTTCCTCTCTGAAATCAATTATATATATATATATATATATATATATATATATATATATATATATATGGTTCTCAACCTTCCTAATGCCGCGACCCTTTAATACAGTTCCTCATGTTGTGGTGACCCCCAATTCCATTGTTACAAACTGAACATAATTAAAGCATAGTGATGAATCACAAAAACAATATGTAATTATATATGTGTTTTCCAATGGTCTTAGGTGACCCCTGTGAAAGGGTCGTTCGATCCCCAAAGGGGTTGTGACTCACAGGTTGAGAACCGCTGAGATATATATATAGTAAAAAAGAAGGAAGGGCTTGTGACAGCCTGGATGGCCAATGGAGTCAGAGACTGACGGCTCCAAGTGGATGAGCCCACAGCGTACCCGCCTTCTGACGCCCGGGTCATCTGTCGGAGAGGAAACCACATTAATTACCAAGCAGGCGCGGGTGCTGCCAGGCATGGCCCCCTGACTCGCCCTCCCCTACCTCTGTTACCCCGAGGTCTGTGTTTCTTGCTTTGGACTCAGAATTCCCAGATCTGACTTGTTTCAGAGACTTTAGCCGTGAGAGCCCTCCTTGGCTAAAGTAAATAAGCGAAAACGCACTGTTCTTCAGGCAACTCAAGCGCTCTGACCTTTCTGTCTAAACTGCGCTCGCACGCCCCATCCCTCCCCACACAACACCCATCACCACCAAAATCTTCCTTTTCTCTTCTCTGCTGTGTTTTTCTTCTAAGCACCTATTGTTCTCACTATATCATCGACTTCGTCTTTATTTTCCATCTCCCTGACGAAGGGCAGAGCTTTCTGCCTGTTTTAGTCACAGTTGTATCTCTAGCGCCAAGCACAGCTCACGAACACGAGTGGAGTGACTGTCTGTCCCCGCTGACCAGGGAAGGCTCCCGTCTGTGCTCACGGTCTCTGTTTAATTAGTAGCAGCTTCCCGTGCCATTCTCAGAGGTGACCAAATTCAGACACTCAAATACAGAGCTGACTAGTAGCAAATATTTGTTGAATGTAATTGATCATTTAACCGATTTGATACTTGCATGAAACCAACCCGTCAACTCCTGACACCAAGGTTTCGCCCGGGTGTGAATGAAATGCATCGAACATTTCGGGAGCAGGAGAGAGGGATGGGCCTCTGGTAAGGGTGCTGCTTTCACAATCTCACAGGGCCAGCAAACGCGCTCATTCTCATCAACTCCGGCTACTCGCAGGCTGCGCACATCAACCCCAGTCCCAGGCCTCCCCCAGGAGTCCACCTGGAGACGCTGCCACGGCTCCCCAGACGCCGTTATTAGTGCCAGTGCCAGGAGGAGACTCTAAGAACCTGGTCCCGGGAAAACCCGGAGGCTCTGCTGAATTCCCCTCCCTCACCAAGAATGAATGAATGGGGATGGATGGAGCTATAGAGACGCCATGCACCCAGCCTTCACCCTCAGGACGGGGTTGCGTGTTAGAAACCGAGGCTTCTCACTCCCAAACGAGCCACCGCGTGGACAGCACGTGGCCGGTGGGGGCGGGGGCGCATCTTGGGTGGTAGCAGGACTGGCTCTCCCTGGCCCGGGCGGAACTTACAGGTCAATGTCGTGGTTCTAGTCTCCCACGGGGACCGTTCCCCACACAGAGGGAAAGAGCCCGCCCCCCAAGCACACAGAGAGGAAGCCCTCTAAATGGGGCTGATGGTGGAGCTGAGGCGGACGGAACGTCACTGGTTCTGCAGCATGTCCATCTCCAGGCCAGAAACGCCCACAGAAATCCACCTGGGCAGGGACACAGCCTGCCCCACGTCCTCGGGGGCTGACCCCGCCAGCTCTACCCTGGACATCGAAGCTCCTAGACCCACTGCACCTGGGTCAGCAGGGAGGCCTCTGTTTGCTCCGAAGCGTTCGCCTACCTCCGGGCTATCTTAGTCCCCTAAAGCGGGGCAGGCATCCACTGCGTCCTCAAACGCAAAGGCACACACACTCCTGCAATGCAAGAAAGCAGCCAGACCGGGGTCCATGCAGGGCCTCCCGCCTCCACACACCAGTGGACAGAAGCCTGGCAGCCACGCGCCCGGCCTTCTCCCAGGGGCGCACCTGCTGTCAGCCGCACGGCCCCGCGCCCCACCATGCTTTCGCCACGAGACATCCCAGCACATCGATGGCTTTGGCAGGAAACTTCCATGGAAGTTGAGTGACGCCCCCGGGGGGAGAGGCGGGAAGGAGAGGCGGGAAGGAGAGGCGGGAAGGAGAGGCGGGAAGCAGCCCCCCATGGACGTTCCTCTCCAAAGCCCGCCAGCGGCCAGTCTGTGTGTGGCTGCCCTGCCCGCCCCTCGGCCCCGCAAAGGAACCCCGGACTCACTGCGGAAGCTGCCGGTGCCGCTAGCCTCTGGCGCTGCCACGACACGCTCGCCGGGCCCCTCTGGCACGGCCCTTCCTGACCGTGAACGCAGGAGAGAGCAGGGCAGGGGGAGAGAGAAGAGAGGGATGAAGGAGAGGAAGGCAGCACGGAAGGACAGAGAAAGGAAGGGGAAGGGTGGCAGTGTGTCAACTGAATGGCGCGTGTCCCGGCCACACCTCCGACGCCTCTCTGGCCCCACGAGGGAGAAAGGCTGAGTACACCAATCCTGGTCCGCGGGCTCACTTGGGGGTTCGCCCGGAGAGGCAGCCCATGGCTCAGCACACGCACCATCACCGCTCCTGGTACACGGCACCCCGCCCGCCGCCTTGGTGAGCCACCAGCAGCCAACGCTCCCTCCGCGGCTCAGTTCTGCTCCCACAGGACCCCCAGCCCGCGACCACTGTGAAAGGAAGTGGACTTCATCTAGAACCTTCCCCGCCTTAGGGCAGACGACTAGCGCCTTCCCAAAGCTGCTGAGGGAAGATTCGTCCCTCCTGTCCTCCGTGGGAAAATTGCTCAGTTCACCACCTCCTCCAGGCTGCCCACCCAGATGTCCTGCCCGGCCGCCCTTCCGGGTTGGAAAGGAGGTGAGCTGGCCAGACGCCGCCTGCTTGGAGGAGCCTCCGCCCGCCCCCTCCACACTGACAGCAGAGTCAGGGGTACGAGACCCGTGACCCTCAGGAAAAACCTGCTCCCTCCAAAGGCCTCGGAGAAGTCAGAGGAGGGGGTACGGGGCTGCTTAGGGAGGGGCTGGCGGTCACTGAGCAAGGACATCCCTCCGGCACCTTCCGGGTCACGAGCTGTGCATGTGAGACAATGGACATGGCCCTGCGCTCGGTCTCCCCGGGGCGGGGGCGGGAGGGCAGCACGGAATGACCCGAGAAAGCAGCTTATGAAGCAACACACCCGGGTGTGCAGCCGACAGAGGGATGCTGAGCAGACGTGTGGAGACGATGAGAGGGCTGCTGGGTTTCCATGGGGGTGGGGAGCAGATGGAGAAAGGACAGGAGGGAAAGGAAAGAGAGAACAGATGGGTAGTTGGGACCAGAAGACGTGATGGATTATGTTCCCCTCCCTTAATATACTACATGGACATCCTCACCCCAGCACTGACATGTGACTGTCCAGGGAGGCAGGGTCTTTAAAGGGGTAACCGAGGTAAAACGAGGTCATATGGGTGAGCCCCAATCCAGTATGACTGGTGTCCTTCACAGAGGAGGAAACTAGGACCCAGCCATCTACAGAGGGAAGACCCTAGGAGAGCACAGGGGGAAGGTGGCCGCCTGCAAGTCAAGGAGGGAGGCCTCCGGAGAAACCCACTCTGCTGGCACCTTGGCCTCCAACGTCAGCCTCCAAACGGTGATACATGAGTTTCCGTTGTGTTACCCATGCGGCAGCCCTAGCGAGTGCATGCGGCAGGCCTCAGATGACAGTGGAAATGAGCAAGCACCATCGTGGAAGGGGGCACAGACTGGCCGGGGTGGCACTGAGGGGCCTCCAGGGGGTGGGTCGTGAAGGAGAGTGGCAGGGTGCTCAGGAGGGGAGATGAGAAGAATCGCTCAAGGCTCTTACACCAGCAGGAGGAATGGGGGGGAGCCTAGGGACCTGGAGAGGCAGGCTCCGAGCCTGGCCTGATCGGGGTGCATGTCACGGCCGTTCCTGACTACGTGCAAAGAAGAAGTGACACTGAGGTGTGTTAAAGGCACAGCAGGCCTGGTCAGTGTGGCTCAGGGGTTGAGCATGGACCTATGAGCCAGGAGGTCACGGTTCGATTCTAGGTCAGGGCACATGGCCAGGCTCTGGACTCTTTCCCCAGTAGGGGGTGTGCAGGAGGCAGCCGATCCATGATTCTCTCTCTTCATTGATGTTTCTATCTCTCTCTCCCTCCCTCTTCCTCTCTGAAATCAATAAAAAAAATATTTTTTAAAAAAGAGGCACCGCAGGGTGTGGTGAGGAATTAGGCCCAGGGGATGGTGGGGGGAGGGGCAGGTCCAAGGTTGACCGCCCTTTGCACTTCAGGGAACCTCCCAAGGATGTTTAATGATGTGAGTGTCTGAGAAGCAGGAGATGGTTGAGCCGAGTCTTATTTCCAGCTAGCCACGTTCTGATGGCTGCTGATCTCTCCAGGGGAGACCTACTGATGAAGGGATCAGAGAGAAGGGAGGTGGAGGCTAAAACTTACATTCAAACAGCTTCTGCATAAAAGTGTTATAACCAGGCGAGTGTGTGAGGCTCCCCAAGTAGATGTCTGACACAGCGGCCCCTGAACATTAAACGAGGGGAGGGGAAAAGGTAAGAAACCGCCTGGAAGGGGAATGGACTGTGGGGCGAGGCTGCCTGGGCGTGGAACAAGGTCACGCGGTGGGGAGGGCAGAGGTGGGAGAGAGGACAGCTCAAAGGAGGACTTGACTTTCTAGAGGAAAGTCATTTGAATTTTGCCAGGATGAGATAATTAGTGACCCCAAAAAAGCAGAGTCGATGAAGTGGTAGGATCAGAGGCCCCCAAATTAAGACAGAAGAGGAAAGCGTCCCATTTCAGCAGTCAAGGACACAAAGGGGCAGGAAGGTCAAAGGAAGATGTTTCTTTAATGGAGAAGAGATGGTGGATTTCAGAGGAGAGAGGAGGGAGGCAGGCTCCAAGGTCTCAGAGGGAGACGAACAGTCACAGGGAGGTGAGCTGGCGGCGGGCAGGTGGCAGAGGGCGAGGCGGGAGGGAAGTGGGAGAGAACACAGGCCTGTCCACACGCAGGCGTGGAGAGGGTGAGTCTGGCCTGGTATTTCAGAGCATCACGGGGATATGTCCTTGTCACAGCTCCTCACACTGCACAGCAACTGCTCCTCCCATCGCCCGTCCCCTGGGCACCCACCTAAGCACTTTCTGTTGCAGAGTTGACTCTGAGGATCTCAGAATTGAAAACAAAGCGAAACGTTGATGCTGTCAGCCACACGCTCTCAATGCATCTCCGTGCAGCTCTGAAATGTGGTCAGCTGGGTTCCTGGAAGGTCCCTGGGGTGGAGAACCCGCTGTCTCGCTGGGTACTCCGTTATATGTCACGTGACGGAGGTACCTGCCCCGGGCACTGTCTCCCTCGCCTGCCCTTTCCCATGCTGCCACCCTGGGAGTCAGGGGCGGCTGCAGGGCCCAGTCACAGGCCGAGTGATGGAGGACAAGCCCCCAGAGGGTCTCTGTCTTTCAGAAGGGCACTGGCCGGTCCCAGGGGCCTGGAAAAAGGTAGTCATGGGATTGGATGATGGCAATGCCTGTCCCCACCTGGCTTGGGTCACAGGAGAGAGGGAGGTTTAATAAAAGTTCTGGAGTGTTTCTGAACCTGATGGGCGGCTGAGGAAACCCTGGCATCAGATGGGCAGGTCAGTCTGGCTTAGCCGATGGCACTGGCCATCCGACTCATCGGAACCGTCTCGAGATGAGCGGGACCCACACAGGCCGCCCCCTGGGAGTGACGCTTTGGTCAGATGGCTTCGCACATCTGGTCCCGTGTGTATTAAGACACAGTGCTCAGGGTGTTTTAATGATGGGTGATTCCCTCAGGCCTCATCCTGGGTAAGTAGGTGTTTGGGCCTTTGATGGGGAATCAGGCCCAGAGATGTCCCCTTAGCTGACAGCACTGCATCTGTCAGACGGACCTACCCAGAGTCCCCACATGCTGACCGCTGGTGTCTGGCAAGGAGGGACCTATGAGGATCCATGTAAAAATGCCTATGCCAGTGGGGGCATTATTCCTTACTCGTTACAGACATCTGACATAAGATCATACAGTTTTAATTAGTTTTACGAAGCACTTTTTATGAGAAAAATCACTGTGATGAAAACAGAATGGATTCCTTTGTGTATGCTGTAGAAAGCTAAAGGACATGCATATACCCAATGACTCCAAGACTTGAATGAATGAATGAATGAATGAATGAATGAATGAATATAAAGACCAGGAAGTTGGGGATGGACCCATTGGGTAAGGACATGATCAACTTCAAGAACAAACTGGGCCACAAATCAAAGGTCCATCCCAGCTATAGAAGCTGAAGAGCATAACCCAATGGGGGAAGAGGTAGCCAAGGTTGTCATGGTAACTGCCTGATATGGGGGATGGCATACTGACCACCCTGCCAATCTACTTTGGGACCTTGAGGAACTTGACTCATTTTTTCCAGAATGTGCATGATCATCTAATAAGAGGACCACACTGGTGGTGGTGGTGGTGGTGGTGGTGGTGGTAAAACCAACAGCACCCGAGCCAACAGTTCACGAAGCTCTCGCGTATCGTTGTCTCACGTTAGGCACAGGAATGAGCGGTGGCCAGCCTCTTGCATGGGACAGGAGAGAGGAAGGACGGAGGAAGAACTTAAGCCGGCCTTGCCTCTACCCCAAAGCTCTAGGGCACATGACCCTGAAGTCTTCCTCAGTAGTAAGAAGACCTGGAGAACGGATCTAACGATGAAGACACTTGTCTGTGGGAGAATTCCTCGGCTCCAGGCACCACAGGGAGCCCCTGGTGGGGCCCATCAGTTCCACAGTGAGCAGGCTCTGCCTCGGACCAGCTCCAAGCACCCTCTCCTTCCGGCTGGGCCGTGGACAGACCAACCTGAGCGTGAGGGGCTTTGCTTTTTATTCCCCCGAGTCCTGAGTGGGCTCGTCTCCCTTCAACGTGAGTATCCAGCACCAAAGACCATCCTGGGCAACGCCTTGGCTTGTAACTTCAAATCACTTAAAATTTCTTACATATAATTTCTACCTTATTCACTTACAAAGAATAATAATTACCATCTATGGAGTGCCTAATAGATACCAGGCAATTTGCATACATTATCTGATTTAATCTGCACCACACAAAAAAAATGTTTTCTCTCTTTCTCTCCTCTCTCTCTCTCTCTCTCTCTCTCTCTCTCTCGCTCTCTTTTTCAGATGAGGGTCTCAGGTTGAGAGCATTTAAGAAAACGTCCTACGGTCACAATAGCACATAAACGGGAGCTCAGGATTCAAAGACTATCTCCCTGTGTCCAGAATTAGTGGGTGTTCTGCCCACTCTCTCAGGCTCTTCCCCTCCCCGCCTCTAACTGTCCTGTGGGATTAGCTAAACCAGAAAAAAAAAATTTCTGATGCTATACTGACCCGGCCCTCCATCTCTTGCTCCTGCAGTTTAGACACAGACAGACCAAGCACTTGGGTTTCCAGGATGAGGGAAGAAATACAATTCCCTACCAGGAGGAAGTGGGGGAACACACTGCTCTCTTTACATGCAAATATCTTAATTACAGCTGGTAAAGAAGATATTTGTATGGAAATTTATGTATCTGTATATGTTATAGACTCAGGTTCCCTCGGAATAAATAAAAGCCTTTTCCACTTGAGGGGCCCAGACAGGGTGTGCGGTGTAATACAGGGCCCTGCCAGGGGCGAAGGTGCTCTCTGTCCCGCCCTCCCCAGCAGCCAGAGGAAGGGAGTCAATCGACCCGCCATGCGATGGCCTCCCACCGCCTGCTGCTCCCCTCCTTTCTGGGGATGAACTCCAGTGCACACACGCCTCAAGTTCTTGAGCTTTTCCCATGGGGTATCTCCCTGTCTTCTTCCCCAGGATCTGTCCTCGTGGAGATGGTGCCTGCGCCATCATCATTGCCAAAAGAAAACAACCAGATTTCAAAATGGCAGGGAGATAAAATCATGTGCAAGAGACTGCTGGAATCTGGCCGGTGTGGCTCAGTGGTTGAGCATTGACCTATGAACCAGGAGATCACGGTTTGATTCCTGGTCCAGGCACATGCCTGTGTTGCAAGCTCGATCCCCAGTAGGGGGCCTGCAGGAGGCAGCCGATCCACGATTCTCTCTCATCGTTGATGTTTCTCCCTCTTTCCCCCTTTCCCCTCTTCTCTGAAATCAGTAACAAAAATCTTTTTGTAAAAAAAGAGACTACTGGAAACTACTTTCAGAAAGAGGGTATGAATTTTGGCTGGCAAGGGACCGAGATGTTTTTATTCCAGTTTCCCTACCAGTGAAGCTACAGCCCATGAATAAAATACAACCAATTACTATGAAGTGCAGGAGGCCACCCTGGTCTCACTGAGCTTCCTTGGTTTTCCCGAGTGCTATAATGTCGGCCTTACAACATCCATCATGTTCATCGCCACTTAGGACAGAGGATGAAATAGACATGCCTGCAGCTGGTGGGACTCAGGCTAGACATAACGGAGAACTTCCCACTTCCGAGGGGTGTTACAAATCACAAAGGGAAAGACAAACCTCTCACTGCTAACATCTCCCCTTGGTCCCAGCTGGAAGGGGCAAGGGAGCCTGCGGGTCCCCCGAGACGCACCGAGTAGAGCGAGCGAGCCATCTGTCTGGGATGGTTCGATGCTGTGCTGCCTGGGGCCACGGGTGAGGCAGATGACATTTAAGACTCTTTCCAGCCTCATGTTTCTTTCAAATGGAATGACGTGGCATTTGTTCATCTGTTTCGAACACTCAAGGGACGCAGAACGTGGCCTAAAAGGTGCATTTGTAGCAAACCCACCCTGACCCTCCATTTCACTGTTACTCCTTTTCACGGTTACAGTCCAAAACCGAAGAGGCTCTGAGCGCCTAGGCCCTGGCCTGGGGTCACCTTCCCAGGCCTCCCCTCCACACTCCACGCCAACAGGGCAGCAGGGGCCTCGTCGCCTCTTCCCAGGATCCTGGTCATGGCCGGCCTTCGCCTTCGAGGCCTCGGTTCCCATCCTACGTGCCACTGCCCGATGGCGTGTCCTCACACCCGGCCTCATTTATAGGGACACCGGTGACAGGCCTCCCATGATGACCCAAGTCGGAGCAACTGGCCCCGCACCCAGAGCCTGTGGGGGACACACTCCAGGCAACTTCCTCACCTCACTGCTAGGGTCCACTGTTTGCACATCACCCTCCTCTCCAAGTCACCTCCACACCAGACTGCGGCGTGTCCCGTGGCTCAGTACCCAGATGCCACCCGTATTCCCTTCTGCACTCTGTGGAGCCGATGCCTGCGCGGCAGGTGGATATCCCAGCACCGCCACTGTGTTTTGACACCAGGTATGATCTGGTCCAGGCAGGCTGGGGTCTGGAAGGACTGAGATAGAGGGGGGGAGGCCAGGTAATTCACATCACTGAAGAAAGTATCAAGGAAGTCTACCCAGTAATTCTTCCGCGCCCCCCCCCCACCCCCGCCCCTGCCGGCTGTATTTGGCCAATTACCCTGAATGGCTCAAAGGAGACGAAGGAGGAAGAGCAGAAAAGCGAACTTCCGTCGCTGAACTAGATCGAGGGATTGTGGGAAGAGCCTCTTTCCAACTGGGGGCTGTTGCTTGTTTTACCCAGAGGGGAGGAGGGGGTGGGATCTGACCAGCTGGGTCTGGGGCCTCGCAGAAGCCCGAATCCGGAGGCGGCCTGGGCTGTGTTCTCACACTCTCACCCTGTCTCCTCCTGAGGAAATCAAGCCTCTGCTCACTGATCATCCCACACGGAACTTAGCCCCACAGAAGGCAGAGCCTGAGAGACCACAGAAGCTGCGTCCAAGCTCCAGGCCTGACTGATGAAAGGGAAGCCGCTAATTGGCCACACGGACACAGAGCGGACGATGCGACCAGGTGCCCTAAAGAGCAGTCCTCTCCCTCCGCAGACCCGCGTTCCAAAACGTCTGGTATTGTGTAGATAATTAGTGTGCAAATCCTCCGGCTTTCGTCGAGGAAGCAAGGATGTGATACTGTAATTAGCACAGACTGTCCTCCACACCTCTCTCCGCGTGGCTGCCCTCTGCAGCGTGTGCAGCTTCACAGGGCTCAGCACTTACGGGGTTTTGCAAACTTCACTCGAGATGCGAGCAGTGTGGCACCGAGCCCTGCACAGATGCCCGGGCAGCTGAAGCTCGGAGCCTGCCTGGGTGTCTGCTTCGTGGCCGTGTCTCCGGTCAGCACCAGCCACCCTCTCCCACAACTGGAGAACAGGCCCTGCCGGCGTGGCTCGGTGGTTGTGTCAACCTAGGAACCGGGAGGTCACGGTTCCATTCTCGGTCAGGGCACAGGCCCGGGTTGCAGGCTCCATCACCAGTAAGGGGCGTGCAGGAGGCAGCCGATCCACGATTCTCTCTCATCATTGATGTTTCTCTCTCTCTCTCTCCCTTCCTCTCTGATATATACATGCATGGTTTATAAGAGCAAATGCATGGTTTAGGGACTGGGAATCCAGGAGATCGAGGCCTCCCCTGGCCTCCTAGCCTTCGCTCTATCACAGACAGTGAACTGCCCTCACTTTGCTGATATGACATCAGACACGGGAGGATGACGCACTGCTGGAAAGGAGTGGGAGAGAGAGGGGTTTCCTCCACCCACCCTGTGGCCGAGGGTGCCTGCTGCTCATTCCCATCCCCCGGGGGCACAGCCACACTCCATTCCTCAGCCCGCCTCACAGATCATGGGGCCAGGCGCGTGCCCAGGTTCTTACTGTGAGGAGAAGGGACAGGCCTCACCGCCGGGTCAGGCCCGTGAACACATGCCTGAGGCCCCGCCCAGTTGACTGGAATGGGGATGGGTGCCCAGGGTGACCAAGGACCCCCCACAGAGGAGAGGGTCGAGCACTGTCAGCCTGGGTGCCCGCACGGCGGAGGGTCAACTGCTCACACTGTGACACGACCCAGAAAGGCCTAGAAACAGGCTTCCATTTGTGTCGCAGCCATTCTGTATGGTGGCATGAACCTGTGAGGACAGACCGCCGGCCCACCGCCATGCATGCACTTATGTGAGTGCTGTTCCCACGCTGGAATGGGGGAGACCGCTGCATTTTAGCCCCAGTGATAGAAGAGTAGTTAATATTTCTTGAGCATCTGTTTCCCTAAGAACTTCACGTTGATGAACACTTGATCCTTACAGCAAGTGCAGGTGCTTAGGGGCGTGTGGCCCCATTTTACAGCTGGGGGCACAGAAAGGTCCAATAAGTTGCCCAAGGTCAAACGGTCAGGAATTACAGGAGCTCAGATGCACACCCAGGCAGTGTGGGTTCAAGAGTCTGCACCTGCGTCGCTGCCACGGGGGAGCCGTGACATCCACAAAATCAAACATTCTATCAGCCAGATCAGCTGGCTCCGAAGGATTCCCACACCCGGCAGGTACCGTTGTCCCCTTGCACAGGAGTTTCCAGGAACTGTGACCTGCAGTCTCCCGTGAGGACCCGGGGCCTCGCTATCGGCTGCCGGACCTGCCTTAGCTCCCCCACCTGTGTTGGCCTGGACTTGACCTAGGTCCCCTCCTCGTCTCCTGGACACTTGGCTGTGTTATGACTCCACTCTGACTTTAACTGAGTAACTCCTGACTCAGACCTCCCCTCCCTGCCTCCTCTGGACACTGTCCCAGATATTGCCTAGGCCAGCGATGGCGAACGTTTTGAGCTCGGCGTGTCAGGATTTTGAAAATCCCTAATTTAACTCTGGTGCCGTGTCACATATAATGTTTTTATATTTGCAACCATAGTAAAACAAGGACTTACATTTTTGATATTTATTTTATATATTTAAATGCCATTTAACACAGAAAAATCAACCAAAACAATGAGTTCGCGTGTCACCTCTGACACGCGTGTCATAGGTTCGCCATCACTGGCCTAGGCCATGGATTCCCACATCGCCCGCAAAGATGACACCTGAAAGGGGGGGGGGGGGTCTCTTTGCCTGTCCAGGCTGCTCTTGCACAGGCCTAATCTGCTCCCTGCCTCATTTCAAACTGCCATTCGGACCTCCCTCATCCACATTTTCACGGGGTGTCTACACGTCCTAGGCTCTGTGCTCGGGACAGAGGAGAGGAGAGTGGACAGAAGGCAGCCCCCACCCTTCAGACAAGTCAGATCAGAGCACTGAGCCCCTCAAGCCCTTTCCTCCCGGATCTGAGCGCACGGCCTCCCTCCCTCTGAAAACATTTCTCTTCTGGAATCCCAACCTCTCCTCCTCCGAACTCTCGAAGCTTTCTTCAAAAAAAAAAAGTGTTCTTTTCTAAAATTGATTTCAGAGAGGAAGGGAGAGGGAGAGAGAGAGAAACATTGATGATGAGAGAGAATCATGGATCAGCTGCCTCCTGCACGCCCCACATTGAGGATCGAGCCCGCAACCCGGGCATGTGCCCTGACCAGGAATCGAACCGTGACCTCCCGGTTCAGAGGTCGACACTCAACCACTGAGCCACACCAGCCGGGCTCAAGGCTCTCTTTAATTCCAGATTTGCACTGCACTGCAGCCTCTGAGTGCTGTCTCGCGTTCTGAGAAGGGCATCGAGGTGCCAAGCACCGTGCCAGCGCCGGTCTGAGGCGAGCTCAGAAGCATCGCGTAGGCGCCCGCCGGAGGAAGGGTACACCATGGGACGTGGCCTCACGAGGAGGGAGCACCGGGCTCTGCACCCCGAGGCAGAGATGTGTGCTGCCCTCTCTGAACGTGTAGCAGGAAATCAGGCAGCTCACCTTAGAGAACTGTTTGCATACCGCCCATGCCTGAGCCAGATGGCGCCTGTTTGTTCCAAGAAATTAAAAATGAAAAAGGAAGAACAGAAGGTGGAGTTTATCTCTACCTCCCCCCTGCCCTCCTAGACACAGCATGGGATCTGCCCTGGGCAGGTGAGTACAGATAACACAGCACACATGTGCGCACAGACACACACACACACACACACACACACACACACACACGCCTGGATTCTCAGCATTCAGCTGTATTAGTCACCAGAAACCTGCAAGCTCCTAGGCCCGACAGACTCCAGACCCTGCGGTAGCAGAGAGGAGAAGGCCAGCCCCGGGTCAGCTTGCAGAGAGCCCTCAGCGCCTGGCCCTCTCATCTAACAAATCACTGCTCTCCCAGGGCGTCGGCTGGGACATGGAGCAAACACATCTTTCCTAAATCGCCGGGCACGGGTGTAGCTCGGAGATCCATGACAGGGCCCTGTAAACACTGACCAGCACAGGCGAGCGCGACACCCCAGTGTTTCTGTCTAAGATGAAACCCTGGGAAGGCACCTTTTCAGAGGTGGTCACCTTCAAGGCCCTAGCCCTTTGGGGCAGCTGTGTGACCCGTTTATTTCCCAGCGTCCGGAGATTCCTCGCTCTGACTCAGGAGTGACCTCTGGAATGAGACTGTCCCTGGGGTTCTCCTGTCTGGGTGTGCAGGGGACTAAGGAATATAATATACATAACAATTTATCCAGGAAGGAGTGTGTTCCAGGCTCCTAGCGCTAATGAACTTGCTTAACATCAAAACAACTCTGTTAAGAGGCTATGTTTGTCCTTGTTTGTAAAACGGGAAAATGAAACAGGTGAGGAAGGTGCACGAGGTCCCATGGCTGCTGACGGTGGGGTCGGGATGGAAGCGCAGGTCAAATCAGGCTCAGATGCAGAATGCCCGTCTCCCTGATGCCTTCCAATAGGATAAGAGGACTTCCGGGTGCATTACTGATGTGACCGCTGGCCAATGGCTTCCTTCCTTTTTTCCCTGAGGGGGAGGGGCTATGCATACATTAGCACCTCGTGAGCACCTGAGCATGAAGTTGGGATACAAGCTGCTCTTTGAATGTGGATAGTCTAGTGCCCACCCTCCATCAGTGGATTGTGCAGCTTTCCAGGGGCGCCCCGAGTTCTTACTGCGACAGCTACCCGTTCCGACTTCATACTTCCTGGGGACTGAAGGCGCATTTTCAAGCCAGCTGGCCTCAGCTGACACCTGGCTTGGCCTGCATGACAAAGGCATTGTGGATGCCTGGCACGTGGACAGCCCCACCTCCACCCCCCGGCGCCCCCCGGCTCCCCGTTCCTTAATTCCAGTCTGCCCTGGTGCCCACGGAAATGAGACGGATTTACTCCTTGGCGCTCTCCCAGGAGGAGAGAGCAGCAGTGCGCAGTTGTTAAAGCAAGGGCGCAGCGGTATCACTTGAAGATGTGATTTTTTTCCCCTCTTTGAAATCAGAATCGAGAAATACCAAGTGCACTCCTGGAGGCAAGTCTGCAAGCCGAGTCTGCACACGTCCTGGTCAGATGCTGTTCCCAAGACCCCGGTGAGGCCGGCAGAGACCAGACCGGCATAATCAAGCCTCTTCCTCGCACAGAAGAACAACGAGCCGCCCCTTGCTTTTATCAACACCAACACAGCCGAGCGCAGCCAGACAGGCCAGCAAACCCCATTACGCGGAGTGCAAAGGCAATTAAACGGTGCCAGCTCCAGCGAGACCCGAGAAATCTGTGACCCACGGGCCCCGAGGAACCACGCCGATGCCTCTCTTCAAAATGACTGGAAAACACGGGCCTAGAAGCTAAAGAAAGGCTCTGCTGGGTTATTTCCCGGCAGGCCCGCCCTGGCATCCGTCTGTGGCGACCGCTGCTCCCTGCTCCTTTTCTGTGTCTGGGGGTGGTGGACAGGGCACGTGGCTCGAGAAACCGACCAGTTTGCTGCCGACACACACCCTCCCCCCACTGTCTGTCTACTTCTGCTTCACATCCTCTCCTGATGCTCTGTCATCTGCCAGCCTCTGTCTGTACCATGAACAAATTACTTTCTAACCACAAAGAGCGTTTCTCAACCATCCTGTTTTTCTCTAAGCCCGGGCTAACATGACATGTCTTGAGTGACTGGTTTTATCGTCCTGCTTAGACAAAGCCATCAGGAGGAACATTCGGACAGAGCTGCTCTGCAGACGCCAAACCCCCAGCCTCTTGCAACACGCTCGAGCCGACGGGACAACCGTGGGCTCTTTACTCTCAATGTGGTCATTTGCTCCTGACAAAGATGAGACAAATGGCTACCATGCCTCGGAGACACTGCCCCACCCTCTCCCTGTACCACACATCCCCAGTCCTCGCCCCTTCAACGTCCCGCGAAGTCAATTTTCCATATTTTCGAGGCAACCGACTTGCAATCAGTTTGCAGAAGTGATTCCATCTCTGTATCTCAGGTTGCACCTATACTCCCTCCCCACCCCACCCGCCCCCCGCCATTATTTTTTGAGTTAAATGACACTGGTGCCCACTTTCCCTGGCAATAATAACACTGTCAGAACCACTCAATGATCCATGGGGAGATAATTCACGAAGACTAAGGGGGAAGTCTGGGAGCAAAATAAGACACCTGATCATGTCGACAACCGCAGGATGTGAAATCGAACGTGATGTCCCCTCCCCCAGTCGGGGAGCTTTTCCTAACCGGCACCCCTCCAGCGCTGGCAGTGATAACCTGCCTCCTCCCCTCGTCTTTCCTACGCCGCGTGGAGAACTGCGCTCAGCACGACAGTAACCACTTTGCTCCTTTACGGTGGGCTCTGGCTTCTCGTCAAGAACTGCCTTTGAAAACGAGCTGCCCAGTCAGCAGATAATGTCAGAGAGGCCAATGCGCTGTGGGCGGGGCTGGATCGGGGCCTGGCTTGGAGGTGCCGAAAGGTAGCACCCAGTCGGGTTTGTCTGTGTGTGCACTTGCGGATATACATGCAAATCTATACACACACACACACGTGTGTGTATATATATATATGTATATGTGTGTGTGTGTGTGTGTGTGTGTGTATGTATATATATATATATATATATATATATATATATATATATATATAGTTGCACAAAGAGTGAGTGTTGTTAATGATACATGTGAGAACACAATGCATATGGCATTTCAGTGTCAGGGTGCGGTTGAGGTAAACATCCAAGAGGGAAGGAGGAGATGCCAGGATGTAGGCGTGGCCAGAGGACAATCACTAGTGCAGGTGTGGGCGTGGTGTGTCTGCGAGTGCTCCGAGTGACGGGGTTAATGGACAATGACGAAGACATGTAAGCGAGGCGCGAGCTCGGCCCTGGCGTCGTGCCGTGGAAAGGCCCCTTACCCTGTAGTAGTCGGTGCTGTAGACGTCCCGGGACATGCCGAAGTCTCCGATCTTCACCAGCAGGTTGGCCCCTACCAGGCAGTTGCGGGTGGCCAGGTCCCGGTGCACGAAGTGCTGGGAGGCCAGGTAGACCATGCCTGAGGCGATCTGGCTGGCGATGTGCAGCATCTGCGAGAGCCCCAGCTCGCCTTTCGCCTGGCGCGGCTGCCCGTCCACAAGGATCATGGCGTCTGGCCCGTGGGCCCTGCGGGGGTCGGGGAGAAGCGAGGGGCAGAGAGAATTCAGGAGGTTTCTGGAATGCTCCACGGCAGTGCATGCCATCTCCCTTCTCAGCCGACTACGGCCTATTTCTGTCTACAGCAAAATGTATTGTGTGAGTGTAGACGTGGGCGAAACACTGATCCAGATTCCACCCGGAGATGACAGCAGATGGGCTCCAGGGGTCAGGGAATGACCCTTCTCTTCTAGACTCCTTCATTTATACCTAGGGTTGCCCAGGCTCTAGAGGTCTAATATAGAATATTAATAAAACCCAGACTAACACTTACATGGCCCTTACTCTGTTCCATGCACTGCTCCAAGAACCTTAAATATATTCACTCACTTAACGCTCCCACCTCAATTCTGAGATAAGAAATCTGAGGCACAAAGTGATCACACCACCTGGCCAACGTCACAGATCTCAGAGGGAACACAGGGGTGAGCAGGAGAGAGGAAGCCAGACATGGCTCAGGAGCATCAGGAGGGCTTGTTAATCAGCTCCCTGGGCCCACCCCCAGGATTCTGATTGGCTAGGTGGAGCTAGTTCATTTGCATTTCCTACAAGCTCCCAGCAGTGATGCTCTGGGTAGGAAGGCTCCTGAGTCCATTCTCTGGACCACACACAGGGCCTAGGACTGGGGGACTCTGTCGGTGGCTGGTCCCAGTGACAGAGCCCCCAGGCCTGGGGCTCCCCAGGCCTATGGCCCCAAAGCAAGGATGAAGGCCTGAATCCAGCAGCTCAGGAGCTGATGCAGAAGAACGGAAGGCTGCTTCTCACATCTAACCCCTGGACCTATGTGCTCACAGGCACAAATATAACTGCTGGTTCCAGAGAGGATGCCCGGGGTGGGGGGTGGGGGGAGGGGTCAGGGCTCACCGCAGGAACTTGTTCAGGTCTCCGTGCTTCATGTACTCAAACACCATGATGAGCGGGTCCCCGTCGCCGCACACGCCATAGAACTTGACGATGTGCTCGTGCTGCAAGTTGGTGAGCAGCTCCGCCTCCCTCTGGAAGTCCTTCCGGGCGGCCAGGGTGGGGTCCTTCAGGGCCTGGGAACGAGGCAGGACAAAGGCGTTTAGCAACCAGAGGACAGGGATCTGCCCGACCCCCTCCTGAGAGGGAGCCTGGTGCTCAGAAGAAAGGCCTGCTTGTGCCCAACGAAGAAGATTGTTTTGTTGTTGTTAATCCACCCAAGGAAATTTTTCCATTGATTTTTAGGGAGCGTGGAAGGGAGGGGGAGAGACAGACAGAAACATCGATGTGAGAGAGACCCATCGAATGGTTGCCTCCCGCATGTGCCCCGACCAGGGCGGGGACCGGGCCTGCAATTGAGGTACATGCCTCTGACCAGAATCGAACTTGAGACCCTTTAGTCCACGGGCCGACACTCTACTCGCGGAGCCAAGCCGGCTAGGGCCCAACGAATGAGATTTTAATCGGGGTTTAAAGGCCACAAGGCCAGGCCTGACCCTTCCACCTTCAGCACTGTCATCCCTGAAGAACCAGAAACCAGTTTCCTGACACCACCCCAGACACCAGCCAATGACTAGCGTGAAAGGCGGAGGGCGGGGCTGCGAGGTGGGAGGCCTGACAAGCCCTGTCCCCTCAGGTTCCCTGGAAGAAATGGTCCCTCAGCTGAAATAAACAGGGGAAAACCTGCCCCAAGCACTTTAGCTTCGTAAGGTCGCCTGTGCCAAGTTTACCCCAAACCAGGCAACTTAGTCCCCTGCCCTTTCTATTCCGTGACTCTAGATGGTGACAGAGTGTATATGTGCAGAGAAACGTCAATGGCACTGTGTCCTCCTAGGAGGGGCCGAGGGAGCGTTTGGGGTGGAGGTCAGGGGGCTGCAGCCATGGGAACAGCAGTCAATGGGAAGAAGAAGCCTTAGGATCCGTAGGACCAGGTAAAGTACTGCAAAGTCCCAGGTAGGATGGCAAGGTGGGCACCAGTGGCCACCCAGATGCCACCGCTCACAGCCCCTGTGGGAGTGGGAGACCCTGGGTGAGGGGTAGGCGCCAGACCAGGCCACTCGCCCCAGGTCCCAGAATGATAAAAGGAGGAGGGGTGGTCAGTTGTAAATGCGGGTTTTTGGCACCAGGAGGGGAGGGTGAGGCCAAAGCAGGGACCCTGCTAGGGCCCGGCCATGGGGATGCGGTGCTGGCAACCGCCATGGAGCGAGCTGTGAAGGGGGGCGGGGTGGGGCAGTGTTTCTGCAGGAGGAGCAGCTGGGCAGGTCACTCACACCTTTCTCCGGCCTCCCACCCTCCCCACACCTGCCTGCTTCCGCTGACACAGAATAGTAACCTCAACAGACACAACAGGAGGCAGGGAGGGGGGAATGTGATGTTCTTGCACCATTTTCAGGTCAGTGAGAAGCGAGACACGGGGAGATTGGTCTGCAGAGTCCTCTCTGCCATGACCTGTCCTTTTCTGGTCATGTGGGCAGACTGACCTCCCTGTAGAATGGAGATTGTGCTGTTACTAAAAGGCCTCCTGGCCAGATCTCTCTCTCTCTCTCTCTCTCTCTCTCTCTCTCTCTCTCTCTCTCTCTCTCAGCAGCAAACCCTTTATCTGAAATCCACACGGCTGCCTGGGCTTACAGCACTTCAGGGATGTGAACATGCAAACACTGTACCTAGGAGGCCCATCGACGCTGTCAGTCATTAGCATACATTAGAGACCAGATGATGGACCCTCAGCATGAAAAAGGCCTAAGGTGTCGTCTGCTTTCACCTGCTCAAGTCTCAGGCTGGAGAAACTGAGGCCCAGCCTTGTCCGGAGAGCAACTTAGATGGCACGTGTTCAACGCCAGCTGGGCTGAGCCTCAGCCCTCTCCTGGTCTCTGGTCTCCAGGTCAACGGCAAGGCCTTTGGAGGGCTCTCTTCCGAAGGACCACGGTCTCCGGACCAGAGGCCAAGTCCCACTGCAAATGCCACCAGCACCACCTTTCCTTCTTTTCAAAACAGCTTGATTACATGGCCCCGCGGCTGACCAAAATGCTGGGCGTCATCTCATGGGAACTTTCCCGTTTTACAGGTGGGAAAGCGGCGGTCCAGCAGGAGGCGGTGACTCGCTAAAGACCACGAAAGGAGGCCTGGCTGCTTCGGCCCCGCACGCCTGCCTGGACTCATGTATCAGGCGGAGGAGTCACTGGGCAGGGCCCCAGAGGAACGGTGGGCAAGAAGGTAAAAGATGGGGAAGAGGGGAGGGCGGGGGAGGCTGAGGACTGTGGGCTCCAGCAGAGGGGCTGGGCCCAGGAGGATGCCAGGCTCGCAGGGCCGGCCGAGGCCCATTGCTCATCTCCCCAGCGCTGAGGCCAACAGCCAGAACAAAGGCATCTGCAAGATGCTGTGGGTGGGAGAAGGCCGAGGGCGCCTCTCTCGCTGACCCAGCCCCTGGCTGCGGCCCTGAACTCCATGTGCGGGGGCGTGGGGATAGGATGACTGCCAGTGATTTATTTATGTTCATGAAGAACAAGAGGAGGAAAGGAACCCGGCATGGGTGGGATGGGAGAATACAAAGATTTATGTGAGCCCTGGGTTTGTGAGAGGGAAAAGCAGATCACATCTGGGGCCAGCCCAGTGGCCTCTCTCCATCCCTGTAAATCATTCTCGCGCACAGTCCTGGAGGCCAAAGGCGGCCGTTGGATATTTCCGCTCCCGGCACTCCAGCAGTGCCCGCCAGCGTGCCTGGGCTGGCACCCTGCAAGGCACCAGGAGATGAGGCACAAGGCGACCGCGATCGCCCGTAGTCTGCCCACAACCCTTCACCACGGGATGTCCAGCTCCTGGGTCACACCTGAGTGCTTATGTAATTGGCAAAGGGTCGTGCTCAGCGAACGGGGGCCGGGGGCCAGGATTGACACCACTGGGACAGAGATGACCTGAGAAGGAGAATTAGGAGGAAAACCACTGACACTCCCCAGCCCCTCTCCAGGGGGTCCTCTTCCGAGCAAAACTTCAAAATGGGTCACCAGTTGGCACCGGGATTCGGGGAGATGGGTCAGGCTGAGGGGTCTCTGAAGCCCTGCGAGCAGGATCCGCAGAACAAACAGCGGAGCCGGAATTCGGCCCCTTGTCTACCTCTCTTACCCCGAGGTTTGAGGACTCTGCCCTTTCTGGGCTTCCCCTCTGGGCATCAGCTCCCTTTCACCCCAAGTCCTGGGTTTTGAGGGTCTGTTCAGTCAGATGGGAGGGAAGCTGTCTAAATGGCCAGAACACTAGCCCAGCAGGCGTGGCTCGGTGGTTGAGCGTCGACCTATGAACCAGGAGGTCACGGTTCAATTCCCGGTCAGGGCACATGCCGGGGTTGCGGGCTCCATCCCCAGTAGGGGGCGTGCAGGAGGCAGCCCATCAGTGATTCTCTCTCATCATGGATGTTTCTCTCTCTCCCTCTCCCTTCCTCTCTGAGACCGACAAAAATAGATTAAGAAAACCAAGGAGGTATTTAGCAAAAACAGGGAGAAATAAGAAAACAATAAAATTAAGACCCAATTAGATATCTTGGAAATAAATTACACAGTCACTGAGGCTAAAACAGAAACTGCCACAGAAGAGACGCAGTCTACACTGGATGAAACCGCAGGGAGAATCGGGGCTGAAGACGCTGAGGTGCCCGGGACCAGAGCCTGGAGAGGCAGAGGGGGCGGGAATGACAGTGGCCAGGGTCTCACTCCCTCGTGGGTGGAGGGGAGGAGTTGCCCGGCTGTGAGTTCACTCCACCACCAACCCCCCTGTCCCTCGGTGCCTCCCTGTCCTCTGTACAATGGGACCGTGACCGGGCTGGCTCTGAGCTTGTTGTGAGAACGAAGCATGAACCGGCACACGTCACCTACAGGAGGAACCCGCTGAGTCCTGTCTGTCAGATGCCGTTGTCATGGTCACCATCACCACCGCCGGGCCCACGGGGCACCCAAGGGTGTGGCATCCCAGAGCGCCCATCTCCTCCGGGTTCCCAGGCCCAAGGGGAGAAGGAAAGCCTTTCAAAGGGAGGAAAGCAGAAACGCATTTGCTGCATCACCCAACGCCGGGCCCTGCGCGGGAGTCAGTTCCCAGGGTTTCAGGCCATCACTTCATTTCCTGCTCAGAGCCCAGAAACACTCCGTTTCTCTGCCAGTTCCCAGACGGCGCTGCAGCGCCCAGCGGATGAGTGTCACCCTATAAATTAGGATTCAGGGCAGCGCGGACTCTAAGTTTAGGGATAAAATGAGAAACGTTCCCACATCCCTGGTGCAAGCCACGCGAAGACCCCTGTCTCTCCTCTGACCATCCCGGGTCTATGGAGACCCACAGCGCAGGTCCATTTCCAGGACGTCCAGCAGTAACCACCACTGACCTTCCATGGGGCAGCACTCTGCTTCCTTATTTAATTCTAGAGCAGAGCTTGGCAGACAATGCCTCATTTTATTTAAAACGTTACTGGACAACAGCCATCACCACTGGTTTACTCAGCCTCGGTGAGGTTACTTGACTTTTTTTTTTTGGAAAATTTATTTTTATTGATTTCAGAGAGAAAGGGACAGGGAGAGAGAGAGATAGAAACATCAATGGTAAGAATCATGGACCGGCTGCCTCCTGTACAGCTCCTACTGGGGATGGAGCCTGAAACTCTGGCCTGTGCCCTGACCCAGAATCGAACCGTGACCTCCTGCCTCATAGGTCAACGCTCAACCACTGAGCCACACCAGCCGGGCTTGACTCTTGTTTGTGCCAATCATGTTCAGCGATTTGTCCAACACTGATTTATGCAGGAAGACGCAGGGGGCGGGCAAAGGTGCTCGCTACAGCTCCAGGCGACGCGGCTGGAGCTGCAGAGCTGGCTCAGCACAGAGAAGCCCTGTGGTGAATGGACCCCTCCTGCAGCTGCCAGCAGGCAGTCACCCTCAGGCACGCCGCCCTCTGGGCTCGGCACCTGGATCCCATGGGGGCACTAAGAATCCTCTCCACCCTCACTCACTGCTCTCCCTGCTCAGTACCTGCCACCCTCCCCTCTCCTGTGCCCAGTGACGGCTGGTGCCCTTGAGCAGCGGCTCCAGGGCGTCTCGAGCCCACCCTCACCCAAGTCTCCTCAGAGAAATGGTCAGGTGACTTTCCAGGCCACTGAGGAGGGAGGAGGGACACCCTCCTGGGGACGGGAGCGAGCCCCGGGCGTCCAGAATGAAACCAGGGCCTTTCCAGGCAAAACCTGCTCCTTATGTGTGTGACAGCTCTGGACTTGGACGCCAAAGCAAGTGGGTGTGGGTCCCAAGGGCAGTTCACTGACCTTGGAGCAAGGGCCCGATGGCATGTGAAGGAGGGAGCCTCTCCTTCCTGCTCCCCAGCCCCCCCACCCCCACCACCACCACCTTCCTGGCCCCACAGGCGCTGGGGTTCACCTTCACGGCCACCAGCATCTTGTCCTTGGTCGGGCTGAGGTTGTAGCACTCGGCCAGGAAGACCTTCCCAAAGGCGCCCTCGCCCAGCTCCCGCTTCAGCACGATGTCGCGTCTCTTGATGTGCTGCACGTCTGTGGAGGGACAGAGAGGGGCGGCCGAGTCAGTGCTGTCCTCCTTAGAGGCCCGGGGCGGGGGAGCAGGGGGGCTAGAGCAGGGAGCCCCGCTTGGGAGTCTGCGGCAGGATGGGCAGGCTCAGGCAGCACCCCGCCCTGGGCGGGGAGACGGCTTCTCACTGTGGAGTGGAAGTCGGACCCGGAATCACATCCCAGCTCTGCCTGACACCCCCCTAGGTCTCTAGACCGCAGATGGGAAACAGCCCACGCCATGAGCGCACAGGATTCTGGGGGCGGAGCTGTGGTGACTGTGACGGGATGCCCTGGGCTTGGGGCGGGTCCCGGCGCAGGGGGCCTGAGCATCTGCGTTTCAACAGACTCCCCGGTGAGGTCCACGTGCCCTGGGTCCATAGGCTGCACTGCGGATTGTGAGCTCTCTGGGGTATTTAAGAGTCGGGTTTGAATTCTGGCTCCGCCTCTTCACTCGTTTCTTGAGCTTGGCATCGTTATTTCCCCCCAGAGCCTCGATTTCCTCGCCTGGGAAATGGGATCAACACCAACACCTTCCTTCCTTGCTGAGCTTTTGCGGCGATGAAGCGAGCTAATCCATAGGCAGAGCCTGGCCCAGTGCCGGGAGACACTAAAGGCAGCCACACCTGCACACACACCCGGACACAGGCTGGCTCTTGTTATAATGGCAGGCACAACCCCGACACAAGGTCGGGACTGAGATAATGACTGTCACGTGGCAGCTTGTACTATTTGGGGGCAGCCTCTCCCTGACGTACCCTCCTCGGAGGGAAAGACCAATGAGATCACGAACGCCAAGTCCAGAAAGAGAACCCAGAACCAGGGTCTGTGCACAGAGCGGGCTTGCCAGGGCCCCGGCTCATTTAGCAGCCGGGTTAAAGTCTGCCTGCCCAGGGGAGTAGGAGGGGACCTCGGCCCCCACCTCTGTGGAAAGGCGCTGGAACAGTGGTTCTCAACCTTCCGGCCCTTTAAATACAGTTCCTCATGTTGTGAGCCAACCATAAAATTATTTTCGTGGCTACTTCATCACTGTCATGTTGCTACTGTGATGAATCATCATGTAAATATCTGATATGCAGGATGGTCTTAGGCGACCCCTGTGAAAGGGTTGTTCCACCGCCAAAGGGGTCGCGACCCACAGGTTGAGAACCGCTGCGCTAGAAGAAGTGGCCGGTGAGGAAAGGCGCGAGCCAGGAATTGCTCACCGGCCTCTGGGTGACCTGTTCAACAGGCAGGCGCCCATTAAATGCCCGTATCAGCGTCAGGAAGAGCGTGGCCGAGCCAGGCAAGAGGACTGGCTCAAATGGCCTGGCCGAGAGAGGACCGTAGAAGACGGAGGCCCACGGTACACTGTTCCCGTGAGTTTTAGGAGACACAGGACAGGGACAGGGGTGTGGCTGCGAGGCTTCGGTCACTGTTTTGGTTGGCTTTGGCGATTCCTTTCAGAATAGACTGTAAATTTCTCATTCCCTACCAGAGTTCCTGGTGTCCCCACCAGGGCCGGGATGGCCCGCGGGTGAGGAGCTGTGGGGGCAAGTGGCTTGGCTACCCGGGCACACGCTGATGCTCTGGAGTCTGGTCCCATCTCAGCCACCGGCTGGGGACTCCTGACTTGGCCCTTGCTTCCCCTTCTTGCCAAAGCATGCCAACAGCCATGAAAACACCAGAACGCACTGGTATCTCAGAGGACGTCAAGGGTTACAGGCCTTTACACACGCCAGCTGACTGTGGGCCGGGGAGCCCGAACGGAACAGGGGGCAGGTGTCCACGTGACGAGAAAGTTGTCTGCTCTCGGCAAGCATGAAGCAGACCCCCCCACCCCCCACCCTCACGGACCCCAGTGCCGGCCCCACACCTGCAGGTGGATCGTTCCACAGGGAGGAGCCCGTTCAGAGACGTGGAAACACCCAGCAGCTCAGAATAAAAAGCCTGCAGAGGGAAGTGTCTGTAGAGCAAACCCTGAGCTTGGGCCACACGGGGGTGGGGAGATGTGAGAGGGGGCAGCAGGAGGACTAGGACGTGAAAACCGACTCCATCCCATCGTAAGTCCCCCCAGGAGAGAACTTCCGCCCAGCCCTGGGGGGGAAGAGGCTCCACGAGGTCCCCACGGGCTGTGGCAGAGAGACTGGCCATGGGCCAAACACACCTCCCTGGGGACAACCCCACATGCCAATAGGACTCCGGACCCCAGGCCACTATTGCGGCAGCTGCTTTCCCTGAACTTAGGTAGGAAGAAGGTGGGTAAAGGGAATCCATTTGTGCCCAATCCTACCACTGGCTCAACTTTCGATTCTCATGAGAGATGCGTGTTATTGCGCCCCTTTTACAGATGGAAAGATGGAGGCAGGGGTAACGTTCCAAAGTCCCCAGAGCTAAAACACGGCTAAGGGCTCTTTCTTCTTCTCGTGGCTCCGAGCCTGCGTTCTTTCCATTACCCGAAGCTGCACATCCTGTGAATTCCTTCTTTGTGGCCACCAAGAGGACACGGTCCACAGCAGCTCAACCCTCCATCTCCCCTGCTTCTCCTGCCCAGCTGCTCACCTGCGCATCCTGGGACTCTGGTGCAGCATCTGCCCGAGGGGAGGGGTGGCACCCTTCCTGGAGGCCCAGGAAGGAGGGGGTGGGAGGAAAGAGCGTGGGAGGAGAGGCTGGGGTGGGCCGTTTCCATTTCTGACGTCCAAGCGTCTATTCGGGCCTCTTTCTGCGCTTATTTTTAGCTCACGCAGTACTGCTCCGAGCTGCCCCACATGCTAGAAGTGATGGATTTTCCTGGGAGGAGAGGGCATCAATCTCCTTTTACTGCCCGGCTGGCTGGCCCACCAGAGTCTGGGTCACAGAGCTCAGACGCCGGGACACTGGTAGGGGAGGAGGAGAGGGGGCCGCACAGCCCAGGCGTGGGAAGGCCTCCCAGTCTCCAGCAAGGCGGGGTGGCTGGAGCGAGAACAGGCCGGCAGACAGGGAGGAGGTGTCTCGGGGAGATGAAAGGGTCTCTGGCACTTTGGGGCCCGGCTTCTCCCAGACTCCTTTTTGCAAGAGAGCCACGGACTGCGTCCCACCGGAGGAAGCCACGGGAGCGCATCTCGTCACCATCGGACAGCAGGTTCATCGGACAAATACGGAACGAGAATTTCTGCGTCTCAGTCACTGCTCCGTCCGAGGGCCAAGATGACGATTCTGTGTGTGGGGGAGTCACTCTTGGGAGGTCGCCCAGGCCGGAAGCAAGCCTGGCCGAGGGCTGGGTCGCTAACCCAAGATGCCACCAGCCACCTCTGTACAGCAGACCTCGGAGCCCTGAGAGGTCAGAGGGCAAGCTGGGGTCACTCCCTCTCCTGCCTCTGTTCACCTGCAGCACCTCTGTGACCTGCACAGGTTAACCCACTGGACAGACAGACGTGGCCAGAGACACAGGTGACCGCTGTCAGCCTCACTTCTATGTTCTTAGAAGATGGAAGTGTGACAGGCAGAAATTACTCAGTCCTGCTGACCAGGGATGAAGAGGCATAACGTCCCCACTAAACGGTACTACCGAACAAGTGAGGACTGGGGAAGAAGACAGGTCTGTGTTCAAATCCTGACCCTGCACCGTATCCTCCCTCCAACTCTGGTTCCTGGGAACATGAGTATCTGTTGGCAGAGCTGTTCAGAGGATGGACTTGTGACTTTTAGGTAACAGATAACAGGAAGTATCTGAAACATAATGGGCATTTAACACAAGTAGGTTTCCTTCCTTTCTGCGATATTTTTGTCTAAACTAGGAGATAAATGTACCTCCGAACAAAATGGTGGCTTGGAAAGAACCTTAGACAAGGATGGTGATATTCCCTGGAAATAAAGTGGACTGAGGTTGCTCAGAGGGGAGCCAGCACCCGGCCGGTGTGGCTCAGTGGTTGAGCATCGACCTATGAACCAAGAGGTCACTGTTCAATTCCCAGTCAGGGAACATGTCTGGGTTGTGCACTTGATCCCCAGTGTGGGGCCTGCAGGAGGCAGCCGATCCATGATTCTCTTTCATCATTGATGTCTCTCTCTCTCCCTCTCCCTCTCCTTCTCCCTTCCTCTCTGAAATCATAAAAATAAAAGTAAAAAAAACAAGAGGGGAACCAGCTCCGACTCAAGGGGTCCTACACAGCCTGTCCAAGCCTGTCACCGCCATGTCCCACCTCCTCCCCCTTCATAGGTAAAAGCAGGTGCGGGAGGACGTTGGTCAGACAATGGGATGAAGCCATCAAGACAGAGACAGCCGCCTGCCAGAGACGGCTACTGACCAGCAGAGAAACCAGCTTTCCCAGCGTCGGCGACTATAAATAATGGCGGGTCGGACGCGGCCGTACGTCAGGAAGCAGCGTCAGTCCCCACAGCCGCCTGCTCCCGCAGGCAGGCCCAGGACGCCGTAGCAGCAGGTCCCTGGCGGTCCTGCAGCTCTGACGGACCATGCGTGCGGCAGCCCTGAGCTGGTCCTCCCCTGAAGTCTGTCCCCTCTGGGACCAGATGCGGGCCCTCCCGGCATCCCTACGGCTGGCCAGGTGCTCTCTGCCCTCATCCCGACAGGCTCTCCTAAGCTCTCGCCTTCCCCTCGTTCCTGGACCACTGTAACTCCCGGGCTCGAGGTGGGTCCCCGCCCCTTGCTGAGACCGTTCAGATATTTCCCCATCGACTCTACCTTCCTCTGGGCTTGCCTGTTTCACCTTGTCATTTCCCCCTGGTGCCCTTTTTATAAAAAATATTGATTTCAGAGAGAAAGGGAGAGGGAGGGAGAGATAGAAACATCAGTGATGAGAGAGAACTATCAATCCGCTGCCTCCTGCTCGCCCCCTACTGGGGATCGAGTCCACAACTCGGACATGTGCCCTCACAGGGAATCGAACCGTCACCTCCTGGTTCATAGGTCAATCCTTAACCACTGAGCCACGCCTTCCAGGCCATAGTGTCCTTATTAATAACAAAATAACTGCCACTGAGTGAGCACGTTCCCCGAGCCAGGCACCAGGCTCAGCTCTCAACGTGAACGGCCTCATTCATCTTCGCGACTCTCTTAAACACAGCGTGTTGCTACCCCAAGCGCCACAGCTGTGAAGGCTGAAGTTGAAGGGGATGGAGTACCTTGCCCAAGGCCCCCAGATGTTAGCAGTGGCCCACGGGACTCTGAAGTCCCGCCTGAGCAGGCCGTGCCACCCTGCCCTCCTCCACGCCAGCCTCCCTGGCCAGGGCACCTCCTCCCGGGAGAGAGGCGCTGCTTTTGAACTGGCAGCAGTCCTTGGGGGGAACCAAACCCATCTACAAGGACAGAGAGAAAGTCATTTCCCACGGAACCTCCTTCCGCCCTTGGTCATCGCCACCGGAGCTCACCACGAGCAGAGAGGATGCCTTCTGGAGAGGAGGACGGTACCCAAAGAGACCAACGAAGACCCCAGCACCCACGGAAGAACGGAGGGTCTGCACAGCCTCAGGGGCCCTCCCATCACAAGGCGAGGCCTGGGGATGACTGGGCGAACGGAGGAGGGGGGAGATTCTTGGCAGAAGAGAGGGAACAGGGAGAGGAAGGGAGGGTCTGGGAGAAGTGTGTGTTTGCTTTACACTAGCCAGACCCTCGGGTCTCGGGCTGCCAAACTTGCTCAGGAGAAAACATTAATTCAATCCCACACATTTAATTACACATGAAGTGGAATGTCTTTAAACGGGAAAGAACAACATTCCCAGAGCTCCGGCTGAGGGTTTGAAGTGGCAGGGGGGAGACGGAGGGCGGGCTCCGGGTCTGTGAGGGGGCAGGAGGCCGCTGAGAGGGCCGGCCCCGCCCCGGCTGGGGGTAGGAATTCCTCCTGCCCTTGCTCCTTCTCACGGCCCCACTGGCTATGTCTCGCCTCCTGCCCCGGTGGCACTTGGAACTGGTTTCCCTTTGGGTATTGCATCAGAGCGTGACCAGGTGAGGGCGCCCCTGGACGGCACAGACCCTGTGGAGTGGCCTGCGGCCAACCCAGCCGCTCCCCCTGCCCCTGGACGGAGCAGAGCCTGGCTCACTGTCCCAGGAGCGGTGCTTGCTAAGCCGCCCCTGGGGGACTTACAGGTTACGGAAACAAGGGGTCGCCCTGAGCTCACGTCCAGGGTTTTCTAGGAGAAGACATTTCAAAGGGTAGAACTCTACAGAGCTAGGAGGTCAAGAATTTAAAATGGGTCCCCAGGCCCTGGCTGGTAGCCCAGTTGGTTAGAGGATCATCCAGGTTTTGGGTTCAATCTCCAGTCATGGCACATACAAGAAGGAATCAATGAATGCATCAATAGGTGAAACAACAAATCAATGTTTCTCTCTCTCTCTCAAAAAAAAATAATCAATACAAATGTGTCCCAGTTACTAACTAAATGGGGGTAACAATGATGTGGGGAAAAAATCTAGGTTGAATGAACACCAGTGCGGTCGGCCACTGTCCCTATCCCGGGTGAGGGGACTCAGGATGGCCCAAGCAACCAATGTTCCTGCTGGCCAGGCCGGGTCCCACCCCAAGGCCCTCCTGCTGGACTGGGGCTGCCCCCATTATTTCCAGAATTTGATGGCTTTGCGAAGAGGCTCTCGAGGGTGCTGGCAGCTGCTCAAGCCAAAGGCCAGCGCCACGTGGTACTGAGCTTGTACACTGGGCCTAGCACAGAGCCCAGTACGCAGCAGGCCCTCACTAAACACTGGATGGGTGGGTGGATGGGTCAGAGCGCCCTCTAAGCACCGCTCCAGACTGGAGCATGAAGAGCACTCCAGAGGGGGAGGGGAGGCGGGAAAGAGGAGTGAGAATGGGAAAGGGTCCAGGAAGCTCCGAAGAGCAGCCTTATTTATGTCTGGGCTCTAAGACTGGCCCCCAAATCGGGATCACACGGAACCACGCAGCTGAGACCCGCATCTGACCCTCAGTCTCTGCCACTTAGACCCCTACGCAGAGTGCCTCTGTGGTCTGCATCTGATACGGCTGGGCCAACGCCAGGTCTCCACTCCAGGGCATGCGGGCACCTTAGGGTCACGCCCAGGATGGAGGTCGCGATCAAGGATGGAGACATGTGTTCCCACACGCTGAATAAGCAAACAGGAGACCCGGCTGTTGCTGGGAGCAGCGGAGAAAGAGGATCAGCAGAGGACGGCCTGTTCTGGGGCGACTTCCAGCTCACGTTTCCGGACACGAGTTCAGAGGAAGAGGCTACGAAGTTCCGACGTGTCCCTGCCCCAGGTGCTGCCTCTGGGAGCTCCATCTTGAGCTCAGACGTTTGCTGACACAGAGCCCCTGACATCACACGCCCGCTTCCTTTGTCTCCGCGTCGCATGAGCCCTTGCGTGGTGAGGGGACCCCTCTGGCTCTCATCAAGCGCTGACTGTCTGAGCCAGAGCGCAGAGCAAGCCTCCCGGGGAGCATCTGGAAGTGAGACGCTAGGTGCTGAGCGATAAAGCTCAGGCTCCGGCTGGGAACCTGTCCCTCCAACAACCTGCCGGCTCCCCAGCCCCGCCTCTCCCGGCCTGCATGCTTCCTCTCCAACTTAACTGGGACACACTCTCACTCCAAACGCCCATGCAAGGGGCTCCCTCTGCACCCAGGCTCCCCGGAGGCCCTTCCCCTGCGTCTGTCTCTGTCCCCCAAGGCTATCTGGTGGCATCATGGTTCCTCACCAGCAAACCCAGAGCTTACTATGTTCACGGCCGTTCTTTCCAGCTGTGGAGCTCGGGGCTTCACCCAGGAGGTCAGAGAGCAGGAGTGCCTATGAGAGCCACAGGGTGGACCAGAGGGCTGACCCAGACCAGAATCACCCATTGGCCTTGACCACCACCAGCTACCGTGGCTCCACCAGGAAACGAAGCCCCTCAGAGACCTGTGCAGTCAGAGGCAGCAACACATCAAAATGTAGAAAAGCAAACACACAAAGAAGAAAGGACGAGAAGGAGTTCTCAGTCATTCACCCATCCACGGGCCTTGTAAGTCCACGCCAGGCCCACAGCGAGGGCAGTAAGGAAGGGCGCGGCTCTGGGTGGAACCCCACACGGGACACACCTGAGGAGCAGCATTGGACCGTTCACTGCACCAGACTCAAGCCCAGATGTTGTCAGGAGTGAAGTTAGAAAAATGTCCATCTCACTGAACTGTCCTGAGGGTTCGATGACGTCATGTGTGTCCAGGAAGCATACGAAGCACCTGAGTGACCGAATGACCATGAAGGCTCACAGAGGAACGCGCCAGCTCCTCCTGCCACCAACCCGCTACTCCAGCCTTCGGCCATCCACCCCGAAGGCTTCATCTCTCTGTGCCTCAGCTTCCTCACCCGTAAAATGGAGGCTTAAAAAGGCACCCAGTGCACGGAACTGTGGTGCCCTTAAATGCGCTAAGAGGTACTAAATGCTGCCCGGCTGGTGTGGCTCAGTGGATGAGCGTCAACCTATGAACCAGGAGGTCACAGTTTGATTCCCGGTCAGGGCACGGGTTGCAGGCTCGATCCCCAGTAGGGGGCGTGCAGGAGGCAGCCGATCAGTGATCCTCTCTCATCATTTCTATCTCTATCTCCCTCTCCCTTCCTCTCTGAAATCAAAAATCTATTTTTTAAAAAGGTATTAAATGCTTAGAACAGCGCAAGGGCACACAGTAGGTACCCCATACACATCAGCTACAGTGTCCATGCCTTTGGGGCCGTTGTTAGTCTTAGTTCTTAGTCTTCATTCTTCGCTCTGATATTTGAGAGCTCTGGCCCAAATCAGCAGGCTCCCTCCTCATAAATCCCTTACATAAATGCACAGAACAGAGACAGCGGACGGACAGGCTGGTCATTCACCGTCGGGGGTTCACCCCCATTCCTCCATCTGGAGTCCCTTCCCGCTTTCACCAGGAGGCATCAACCCACACCCCAAGATCAGCTGTAACCCCACATTCTCCCGACCTTCTTTAAAAGATCTTGCTCTCTCCTCAGAACATCTACTCCTAATGCAAACACAGGCGCGGCAGGACCACCTCCGCTCACTCTGCTGTTCCCCAGCGTCACCTCGACCCGCCCCAGAGTGGCTCGGGGAAAACAGGCTCTCTCTCTCTCTCTCTCTCCACAGCACCCTGCCTCGGGGGAGCCAAGGGCATGGGCAAAGGCCAGCATTATGACTTTTATGTAACAGACACTGAGGCGGGGAGTGTGGCTGCTTTGTGGGGCCTCCGGCTCCCTCCCTCCTCCCAGCTCAGCACATACACATCCCTCTCAGCCCCATTGGCACAAACCGCTCTGCTGCTTGCTCACCGCGTGCCCGCCCATCACTCCCAGCCAGGCTCCCTCGCCCGGCCTCGGGGTCTCACCCTCCCAGGCTGCAGAGGAGCAGCGGGGAGTCCGCAGCTGGGCTTCTTCCAGGGAGGATGTTCCTGTTTGCAGCTCCCACTCCTGCAGCTCAGACACCTGCCAGGCCTCCCCCAAACCCCTCCCCGCCCCTGGCCGCCCTCTCTCAGCCTCTGCTCTGGTCCTCGCTCTCTTCAGCTCTGTGTCTGATGGGGTCCAAGGTCAGAGGTCCGAGCCAGTGGGTCTGGGCCACGCAGGCCCTGGGCGTGGGCAGCCTGAACTTGGCACGGCCGACAGAGTCGTTCTGCACAGCCTCCCGGATCCCGGATCCCGGATCCAGCCTCCCCTCCCTCTGCCAGGTGTTTTCCCACCACATCCTCGGAGCGGACTTCCCAGAGTCCCCCCACACCAGATGTTCCACGCATGGGCCCATGTTTCCTGGCCCGTCTCCCGAACCTCCCCCTACTCTATTATTCTTTAAAAAAAGAAAAGTCAAAACCGGTGGGATTCTGGGTCCCCCCCCCCCGGAACCCCCCGCACGCTTGGCAGCTCAGAGGAGGTCTATCCGGGTTCACCAAGTTCCAAGTTTGCTGCCTCGTGGGCACCCACTACAAACCCTTCCATGGGGCCTCAGATCAGAAGAGCATTCTTTCTAGCTCTCCTGGTGCCAAAAGAAACAGAGCCACAGGGAAGTCTGGGCTTTGACTACTGTCAACATTTTTTTCTCTCCAGAAGGAAGGTGCCAGAAGTTGGGGTCAAGGGGTCAAGGGCCTATCGGGACTTAGTGGAGAATCGGGACAGGAGAGAAGGCCTCACTGGACATCACTAGGCTTACGTCGGTGACAAGTAGCCACCTCTCCTTGTAAGGGCTGGACACCCTCGGGTGGCTTCCGGGACATCAAGATGGGGCCTCGGGGGCACCTGCCTTAGGAATCCATAGAAGACACACTTAGGGGCCCCGCAGGAAAGCGTGCTCCCACCCCCACAAGGGCCCCAGAGCCCACTGTCCGCCGGCCTTGGGGACTCCTCCCCTCGTTTTCCAAAGGAGATGATTGCTTGATGTGGAGACAACTGTATACCTTCTATCTGCTGCAGCCGCCTCCACCCTAAGCCACCTCCACTCACTCTCCTGGCCCGTACACACCCCTTTCATCTTTCTAACCCCCTTGCCCACCTACCCCTTTTCTGTGTAGGTGGTTGGCCTTCATCTCTGGCCTTTATACTGCCTCTGCAACTGCTCTGCTCCTGTCCAATCCTCTCTCTCTCTCTCTCTCTCTCTCTCTCTCTCTCTCTCTCTCTCTCTCAAATAGACCATTGCAGACTCGCCAGGCAGGTGTGAAAGCTCCTCAAACCTCCAGGGTGCAAAGCTGGGCCCACAGGCCGGGGCTGCTGTCCGTCTCCCGCCAGCTCTCTGAGGCCTGCCTCTGAGCACAGCCCCTCCTGGCCCCAAGGATTACAGCCAAAAAAACTCTGTGACATGAGACATTGACCTCTTTTACCCTATGAGCGGGTCCTTTCTCTCTGTGTCTCTTCTCTGGGAACTTAGCCGTTTTCTCACTTTCAGCACAAAAAGCACAGAGTCTGAGGATCCAGGCAGCTGAGGCCTGGCCCGCAAATGTGTCCCGTGTAATGGCACATGGATGCCAAGCTGGGTAGCGTTTCCGTGTCTTTGAGATACTGGAGCAAACACGTGTGATTCTCCAGTGCCTGCAGGTCATGACTTGGGCAGAATGGTTTAGGAAATCCAAGTTATAAAAGCAGGAAGACATTAAATATTTGGAATGAAGACCAGTCATGGGAGGAAAAGAAAGTTATCTGCAATAGAGCACAACCGCTTGGTAAATGCCTCACTACAGTAAGGCGACACCCTACAACAGCTTCCCGCAGAACCTGCCCTCGTCACCGACTCAGCACGCGGCAGAGGCAGGCGCCCTCCTTGCCGGGTGCTGTCCCTCCGTTTCAGTTCAGTGGAGGTTGGAAATAAAGAGATTAATGAATACAACCACCTAGATGTGTATTCCTAAGTCTCCCGACAGGCACAGGGATCCCAAGGGGTCCGATTTCTCTGTGAGTCCTTTCATTTCTCATGAGCAACTCTGTGGCCATAGATGTCCCAGGGGTGTGGCAGGGGGAGCGTGAACCTCAAGACTATAGTTTCCTGGTCCCTCGGGGCTGGGAAGTGCTGTGACCATTGGCATCCCGGCCACGAGGGGCTCTTACCTGGCAGGGGTCTCCTACCTGAGCTCCCAGCCTGCCCCTCTCACTCCATCCCTCACCCCCGGCTCTGGAACATGGCCAGCCAGCGAGGCTCATCTTTAATAAAAAGCAAAGTAGGAGGCCGGCCAGTGTGCTCAGTGGTTGAGCGTCGACCTATGCATCAGGAGGTCATGGTTCGATTCCTGGTCAGGACACATGCCCGGGGTTGCAGACTCGATCTCCAGTAGGGGGTGCGTAGGAGGCAGCCAATCAATGATTCTCTCTCATCATTGATGTTTCTCTCTCCCTCCCTCTCTGAAGTCAATAAAAAAAATATTCTAAAAAAGTAAAGTAGGAACCTTGATGTTTCTCCCCTAGTTCAAATCTGAGCTTAGACAGAACGCCGAACTTGCTTCATCACTGCTTACAGGATCTGATCCAGACCGCGCCCCCCAACGTCATCCACAGCCCCTCCTCCACCACCCTCCACTCCACCCACTGCCCTTCCTTCTCTTCCCACACTTTCCGAGTTCAGTGCCACTTCACGTCCAGACAGCAGCCACCACCTGTCCCCAAACGAATGCCCACTCTGCAACTGTCCCACCGTCACAGGGCACCGCGGTAATGCTCATGGAAAGCCTGTTGCCATCGGGTCGCTGTCTCACCGACTCCTGTGTCTGTTTACCAGCTGGTCTCCCCGTGGAACGCACGCTCCCGGAGAGCTGGCTCTGTGTCTGTCAGAGCCGTGCCCCAGCAGCTCAGCGCTATTAGTTGGACAGATGAGGGACGGCCGGCGGGTTTATCATCATTATCCCATCGGCCCCCGTGACTCCGAAAACACCGAGTGAGGCGATCCGGCACCGGCCGGGGTGGCTGCAGCTTCAGCAGAACTGAATCCAGAAGCCAAGGAGACAGAGCAATGACTAAACCGGGGCAGTGCCCTGCAGCAGGGCAGTCGCAGCTCTGAGTTCATATGGAGCGGGAGACCACGGTCCTCCGGGCACGGAGTCCACCAGTGAGCACGGGAATGTCAAAGCATTGAAAACCAGGCCCCCAGGCTCTCCATCTCCCCTGAAATCCTGATTTCTCCTCCACCGGAGGCCCTGCCCTCAGACGAGGGCTTGAGCGCAGCTCTAACTCACCGAACCCCAAACGGCTCCCTCACCCACTGGGAAGGCCTCAGCTTCCTTGGCAATCAGGTGGCCCCCAAGAGCCTCTTTCGAAGGTGATGGCGAGGGACAGGCAAGGTGTGGGCGCACTCAGCTCTGGGGCGCAAGGTGGGTGTGGGCCACGGGGCCGCCACGTTCTGCCAGGGCTGCCAAGTTCAGTTCTCAGCGGGATGGGGCGCTGAGGACGCAGGAGTTGGCCTGCTACACTTCCCAGGGGGCATGCCGCCAGGCCATGCGAGGAGCAGGCCCCGGTGAAATGTGCAGAGAAACTGAGGTCCGCTCAGGCTCCCAGTGGGAGCAGGGAGCGTCGGCCTCTGAGGACTGAAAGGCCATCCATACCTGGACCCCTTCCTAAGCAAGTCTGGCCTGGGACCTCCTCCCAAGGGGACAACAGGTGCACTGACTCCCTCTCTATTCGCGAAGGAAACAGAACGAAATGACCTCAATGCCCTTTCTCTCCCGATCTCCCCACCTCCTTTTTATCCCCCGTTGCCTTAGAGCAGTGGTTCTCAACCTTCCTGATGCCGCGACCCTTTAATACAGTTCCTCATGTTGGGGTGACCCTCAATTTCATTGTTACAAATTGAACATAATGAAAGCATAGTGATTAATCACAAAAATAATATGTAATTATACATGTGTTTTCCGATGGTCTTAGGCGACCCCTGTGAAAGGGTTGCGACCCACAGGTTGAGAACCGCTACCTTAGATGAATTGATGGTTCTTTATGCCAAAGTCAACCCCTCCACCCAAGCTTGCGGGGCCTGTTTCTTCCACCCAATTTTGAATCCAGTGTTTACCTCTGTCCTCCCCACTGACATGTCACCTCCAGGACAAGGTTTCCTCAGCCTCATGAAAAGCAGTGCGTGGCCCTACCTGCCCTGGAAATTCCCTCGCCCCCTTCATCACCAACGGGCGCCAGTTTACCTTCTCCCGTGCCATCTGCCAACCTCTGCTCCCTACGCGTTCCCAAGCCTTCACCCTCTTACCACTTCCCTCCCTGACCCACTGGTCACAGAGTCACGGATCGCCTGAGGCCCCAACCGCCCTGGCTTTTTCTTAGTCCTCACTCAACACAGATGCATCTCAAGTCCTTCAGGGCCTGGCCAGGCTTCCCTGAGCTCTTGCGACACTAGCTGTCTTGCATAGGAGGAGGGATGCTCACGTATCATCAGACACAGGTATGACCAGGATTCTGGAATCCCAGACACACAGGTGTTTATCACGATGCTGCGTGTGACTTCATTGTGCCTATAGCCGCGGCCAGATCTGAACCACCTTTGGCACCCGGATGCACAGCCCTGCCCATTGCAGGATGTTTAAACAGTCATTAAGTCGCTGTCGTTAAGAGAATGTGTGCCACTGAGGCATAAAGAACCCTCAGTCGGGGTGTCGATCGTGTGGGTGAACTTCCAGGGAAACGGGAAACACTCCTTCCTAAGAGATCTTCAAAGGGAAAGAAGGATTTAATGAAGGGCTTGGTTAACAACTTTTGAAAACGAAACAGCTATTTATCTGGCAGCCACCGTGCCGGGCGCTGTGGCGTTAGCAGATCTGCAGACTGACTCCCAGCGGCAGCAGGAACAGGAGGCGGGTGGGGGTGAAGCCGGCAGGAAGTGAGCCAGCTCTGAGTGGCTATGGTGACAGGTCTGGCTGCACTGTGTTGTCTGCGAGCCCCGCTTCCTACCACGGGCACGGCGGGAGGGAATGAGCAGTAAATGGGCACAGGTGAGTGGATGAGGACACCAGGCCTCCCTCTGGCCTGGCCTTCACCAGCAAACTCCTGCCCCACTCACTCACAGCGGCTTCTCAACAGTCACTGCCAGGAGGGAGGAGAGCGGGAGCTCAGAGTCCCTTCCACCCTGTACTTCCTTCATTCCCAGCGCCCTGGCTTCCAGGAGATGCCAGAACCTCGGACGGTGGCCACACACGCCTGAGTGGGCTTCCAGGGCTGGCGGCCATGGCCCCGCCCTCACCTGGCAGCCAGGAAGGACCAGCCCCCAGGGATCCTGGAACACACATGGCACCTTGGCAGCCGCCTCTGACAGATGACCAACAACAGCTTGCCTGGGCCGTGGGAAGCGACACAACCTAATTGCACTATTGGTCTCGACTTCACTGCTCCTCCCAGGCCCAGTTTTTTCCCTCCTCGGTTGCCTGCGGATCTGAATCCTTCATGCCGCCCCCTATGCCTGTCTGTGCCCAGGATGTCTGGGTTCCTTCTGCGTCATCTGCTGTGTGGTCCATGCATCTTGCCTTTCCCCGGGGCCTGGTCTCCAGCAGAAACAGCCCAGGAAGACGGAAGAGGGGCGGGTAAATGTCTCCTGCCTGATCAGTTTCTATCCCACGGTCCCCCCCAGAAGGACACGAAGGGCCCTTTTAAGTATATTTTTATTGATTTCAGAGAGGAAGGGAGAGGGAGAGAGAGAAACATCAATGATAAGAGAATCATGGATTGGCTGCCTCCTGCATGCCCCCTACTAAGGATTGAGCCTGCAACCCGGGCATGTGCCCTGAGCGGAAATTGAACCATGACATCCTGGTTCATAGGTTGATGCTCGACCACTGAGCCACACCGGCTGGGTTCTAAGGGCTCTTTTAGAGAAAAAAAGGAGGAGGCATGTTGGAACCCTGAACATGGGCTCTGCTGCCACCACTGAGCACTCCAAGAGAGAAAACACCGCTATCCTTGGCCTCCAAAGCTGCCAGTTTGGATAATCTCATGACCAACCTCCCTACCCGCCCCCACCCCTGCCCATCTTCTTTCCACTGCTGTTCCCTTCTATTTGCTCTAGCTGCTGACTTCTCTCCAGGGTGGGCCCCTCCTCCGCCTGGAGCCCAGATCAAGGGTTGGCTGCAAATGCCTCACTCAGAATTGTCTGTGGCCTTTTTACACCAGCGTCACTCGCTATGGCTGTGCCCCAATCAACGCATTCCTGGGAGGCCGCCTGCTTAAAGGCCAGGGCGGGAGGTCGGTATGCATCGGGCATGCCTCCCAACCCTCACTCTGACCTTGAGAAAGTCAAGGGCCACGCTTGGTTAGTCATCTGTACAACACACAAGATTAGCAGCTCCATTCAGAATGCCATTAACATTTCTGGACTAGACAGCTCAGAATCCCCAGCCCTAAAAATCAGTAAGGCTCTGGCCAAATCACCCATGGGAGTTACCTGGCCCTGTATTAGTATTATATTTAGGCCCGGCCAGCGTGGCTCAGTGGTCGAGCATCGACCTACAAACCAGGAGGTCATGGTTCAATTCCTGGTCAGGGCACATGCCCTGGTTGTGGACTCGATTCCCAGTAGGAGGCAGCTGATCAATGATTCTCTCTCATTAATGTTTCTATCTCTCTCTCCCTCTCCCTTCTGCTCTGAAGTCAATAAAAAAATATATATTTTAAAAATTATCTTAAAAAATATTATTCAGGTTCAACCCACGGCAATTATACACAAGAGCAAAATACTGTGAAGAAATTAACTGAATCTGGATACACCAATCAATGGCATAGTAGGTATCGCTACAAGAGAATGAGGAAGTTCTCTCGTAGCGGCTCCTTCGGCTCTGGCTTCTCTCGCTGTGCGTACTGTCTCTGACGTCCGCCCATGTGGCAGCATGCAGCAGCACCTCACTGCTCCTTATTACTGAGTAGTCTTCCATCATGTGTGTGCACCATAGGTTTTTCATCCATTCATCGGCTGATACACATTTGGGCTGTTTCTACTTTGTGGGTATTCTGAAAAAGGCTACTATGAACATTTGTGTGCAATTTGCACGTGTGTGTGTGTGTGTGTGTGTGTTGAATATATCACCAATACAAAAATGTTTATGTTGCAAAAGATTCGTTAAATGGCACATGCAAACACTTATGAAAAAGGAAGTAGCAGCATAATGTAAGTGTGCAGGTGCGGGCAGAATGGCTCGATTCTGGTAAATAATGGAATATGTACCTAGGAAAAGCTCAGAGGGCAGGAAGCTGCACATGGTAATCGCGCTCCGGGGGAGGGATGGTCGGATAATTTACGTGTTTGTGTGCTTTTCTGGATTTCAACAGATTTTCTACTGTGACCATGAATTACTTTTATAATCAGAAATAAAAACACCACCACCACAATGTTATTAGAAGGGGGAAAAACCTTCCCATTCAATTTCGCCAGGGTCTTTACCTCTCTGTGACAAAAAGCTATCCTCCCAACAGCCCACGAATGAGGGAGGGCAGGGTGCAGCCCATGCCTGTCTGTCTGTCTCTCTTTCTCTGTCTCTCTCCCTTCCTCTCTCTCTCTGTCTTTCTCAGTCACAGCATCTAGAAAACTGCAGATCCCCAATAAATACCAATCAATTTTGAAGGCCTCAGGGTCAGTCTCCATGGCAACCTGACAAGGGCATGCCGCTGTATGAGCGCTGCCCAAGCGCGGACATGGTCCAGGAGGAATGCCTGCCTTCAGCAGCCCGGGTTGCCAAAGGACCAAGCCGGGTGCCAACGGGATTGGGCTTCCCAAAGCTGCAAGGAATGGACATCTCTCTCAGCAAGGGAACGCCTCAACTGATCATCCCACTTGTGGGGTTCTCTGAGCTGCCATTTCTATTTACACAGCTGCAAACAGATATCATGATTCAGTGATTGTAAGAGCTACATTTAAGCCCAGCTGGCGTGGCTCAGTGGTTGAGTGTTGACCTATGAACCAGGAGGTCATGCTTCAATTCCCAGTCTGGGCACGTGCCCGGGTTGCGGGCAGGGTCCACAGCGTGGGGTGTGCAGGAGGCAGCCGATCAATGATTCTCTCTCATTACCTATGTTCCTCTCTCTCCCCTTCATTTCTGAAATCAATTAAAAAATATGAACTACATTTAAGAACCTTCCTCCATGCTCACCTCACACGTGATTCCATCAGACTGCCTCATAACTACTCACTTGTCTGCACCAGGCCTGTCCCTTACACGCCTACATCACTGGAAGCGGGGAGCAGAAGGGAATAACTGGGAAGACCTTTCTGAGCGGTAGGTAGGTCTGAGAGTATAAAAATAAGTACATTTTCAGAGTTTCAGAACAGGAGTGTCACTGTGACATTTTCACTGCAGAATGTTCTCTAGGTTCTTGGAGGTAGGAAAATAAGTCTGGAGAAAAAGCAGAAGTGTTAGTGTTTGCAATAAAAGCAATGCCTCCTAGAGACCACGTTGCTTGTTTGAAGGTTTACGGATGGTCTGATTTGCATGCTGATTAGTGTCTCCTGAACACCCCAAATGGTCCCCAAAGTGGCTCCCTTTGAGCCTCCGAGAGTGTCAAGGGTTTGCAGAAAGAATTAGTGGGAGAGGGACCAGGACACTGGTATCATGTGTGGAAAGGGAACGTAGGGCATCCGAAGCTTGTAATTTTAAATTGAACTGCAATTTGGAGATTATTAGTGGATTTCAATTAGCCATGCTATAGAATCAGGGCATGATTATCAACCAGAAACTTTTTTTTTTTCTCTAACATTTAAGCAACATCACTGACCAGCATAAACAGACAAAAAGACCCCATTCCTGCCAGCTTCACCACCAAAACTTTCCCCTTTTAATTTCTTTACCTCCCTCTTCTCCCCACTCACATGCCATCACCCCCAACTACCCAGGTACGGAGGTGTTTTGAACACGTGGTATCCTTCATGGACCTGCACACCCAGGAGAGGAAGATAAAACGTGCCTCCATTTGTTTCAGATACAACAACTGAGAAATAATATTCCCCCTCCCAGATCAACACGGCCAATTGCCAGCCAGGCCCAAACCAAGGTGCTTCTCGCCCATGCTGAGCGGGGTCCCCCGAGTCCTTGCTGGAGGAGGCGCGGGCTGGAAGCTGGTGGGGGGGGGGGGGAGGTCCTGAGGGACATGCTGAAGACCTTTCTCGAGAGAGGGAACTCCTGCCTTTGCAACCATGATTTCTAGAAACTACCTCCCCTCCGCTCCCATATCAAAGGACATGCATTCTCTTAATTAAATTAACAACAGTGATAATAGATAACTCAAAGAGAGGCCAATACCACATCACCAAATAAGAGAAGTTTTACGAGTTCAAAGACAGGGCAGCTAAGTAATGGAAAGTGAACTATTATCTGAAGCCCGGCCACTTCTTTACAGCCTGCTTCCATCTTCTGCGCTATAAATAATTCAGCGTTTTCTTTTTTCCTTAAATATCACAAAACCACGTCGGAATCTTTATGTGAAGGGTTCTGCTGTGTCCCTCTCTCCCTTGCTCCTCACCCTCCCTAACCGGCCCAGGCAACTCCCAGGAGAGCAACCCCTCAAGCTTTCACATTTATTCTTTGACATTTCAGACTATTTGTCAGGCAGAGCTGCCTTCTTGAGATCAAAGTCAGAAAATCTCCAAGAGAACTCCCATGTGGCCCTGTCCTGCTGCGACAGAGAGGGTCGGTTAACCCCCGAGCAGCTGCTCCCTTCCTCACCCAGAGAAGTCCCCCAGCCCCAACCCCAGGGGTGGCTCTCTCTTCCTCTTTCTACCTCCCTCTCGCTTCCAAGCCTCCCCAGCACTCAGGAGGGGGCAAAGGTCCTTCTTCCCAGAGGATACACCAAGGCACTCAGCAGAGAGAGTCAGATCCAGGGACTAAAGATGTCCACCACTCGGAGACAATGCTGACTCCTGGGGGCACCTATGGAGGCAGTCTTTCATCTAAGCTCAGAGACAAATGAGGAGCAGGGAAAGGCAACTTACCCCAAGGCACTTTGTTAGTAGCAGTGCAGACACTGGGCGCCAGGTCTTCGCTTCTGTGCGCTACCACTAGGGGGTGCCGCCTCCACCAGCCCGGAAGGGTGGCCAGGGTTAGGGCTGGAGTCTGGGGCACTTCTGTGAAGCGACTTACCATTTTCTTCGGAGGGATCACAGGGCAGGTTTCCTGTACCTGCCCGCCAGCTCCCAGATCATGTCTGTGTCTGTGCAAAGCAGAGGGCAGCGGGAGTGGGGACTGAGCCTGCAGCTGGGCTAAGGCGTCGGCGTCGGGCTGTGTTGTTCATCTTAATTATCGGAAGGCTGGTGGCTGGCGAACACATCTGCTTGGTTCTTCTTTAAAAAGCTCCTCACCACATCATAACTCAGTTTTCCTAAAGTGTGTGTGTTGGTTTATTAACAGGTGTTAAATGAAGGGCATTCTGTGTCCCATTACATGTGGAATGTGACGTAAAGCAGGACTTGTCAGAGCCTTTAACATTCCTCCGTGCACTTGCGATTCTACCACAGGTGGCTATGGCAACAGTCTCCAAAGTTGCCTGACTGGACTCGTAGCATTGCACGAGACTAAAAGGAAGCGGCGCTGCAGCCAACGGCAGGGGGGCACTTGATCCCCACAACATCACTTATCTAAAAACCAGAGGCAGAGAAGAAGGGGTGTCTGTGCAAGTCGGGGGGTTCAAATGAAGAGAGAACCGCGTGGCAGAAACCGGAGCTTTGCCCAGAAGACAAGGGTTCGTGTGGATGATGGTTGGTCAAGTGGTTGACTCAATAAAAAAGTATTAAGGTGGCCAAAGACATCTTCCCGAAACTGTGGGAGGGGCTTACTCTGTTTTTCTAAAGTAGCCATTTGGCGTTAAAGGTACGAGGCGGCAATTGCCCGTTACAGTAGCGAGAAATGTCAAACCGACAGCCGTGAAGATTGAACGGTGCCATGAGTTGTTCAGACGTGGATGTGGAATTTAAGTTCTCCCAGGAAGGACAATCTCAGGGTGCACGCTCCATGGGAGGTATCCCCTCGGCTCCTCGTGGACTCAAGTTCTCACTGGCCGGCCCTGCGCCTGGCTCCTCTGGAGTGACAGGCTTCGGTCCAGAGCTGTGGCCCCAGAGGGGGGCAGCCAGAGAGAGTCAGGGGCCATGGCTGTGTCCTCTCCACCAGCCTGAGCGTTCAGAGGCTAATGCTCAGGACAAAAACTGCTTTCAGATTGCTTTTCGGGCTCTCCGTCACGTGACTTCTCTCTCAGAATGACACCGAAGGCATGCTGACACTTTGCTGTGCACATCAGGCATCGGCTGGGCTGGGCTAGCAGCCAGCCTGGACTCTGGCATGTTCCTGCTCCCTGCGACTGTCTGCAGGCGGGCCCTGGACCCAGACTTGAGGACTCGCTGTCCTTGACTTTGGAGCCTGCCTGTCTGGCGAGGGCTGAGAGAGACTGGACGTGAGAGGGCCTTTGTAGGTCCAGGGGTCTCCTGAGCCCCCCATCAGCTTCAAACTCAGGACTCTCCGTGGTATGTGTCCCCAACAGCCTCCAGAACCTGGCGGTGTCAAGGACATGCCTCCCTAGGCCACTGAGAAAGAACCGTGTCCCAGACTCTGTACACGGACGCCATTCCTCCACCAGCACCCGTGAGTGAACCCTGCCCCCAACCCGCCACCCTCTCTTTCCCGGACACGTCCGTTTGGGGGTCAAGATTGCAGGCTGTTTGGCCAAAAGGCTGCCACGAGCCTTGCCAAGTCAGGAACACTGCGATGCAATTCTAACACGACACAAGGGCTACGAGAGACCAGCACTGTGGGAGCTTCCCAGCATGAAAGTGGGTGGCATTCCCGAGCCCATGAGAGAATTATCACCAGGCCACGTGGGGAGCCATGAGATCACTTTACCGGGAACAGGTCCTTGCCCTTCTCACCGCAGAATGAACCTGGGATAAGCGACAGGGAGACCGTGTCTTTTTTAAGGGAAACAGGCCAACTGCTCCAGTGAGGCCCCCAAAGGAGAACCGGCTCCATGTTGCTACCGTGGTAAGAGCACGTGTCTGGCCGGAGCCACGAGAAAAGGAGAGGCACCAAGTCCAGCTGGTTGTCCCTGTTAGCCACCAAGGCCTCCGGTGGCCCTCACCGAAGTCAGGCTCAGTGGGGTTTTCTGAGCTGCCGTGATGCTCTGAGCCTCAAACTCCTCTGTCCTCACAGCCTCTCCACCGCTGAGCAGGGAGTTCTGACCTGCCCTCCAAATCCTCAGACATCAACTGACATCGCTCTTAGATGGAGGCAAAGGGCGAACAGCTCAGTCTTCGCCTCTCAGAAAAGCCAAGCTCCCTGCTCGTCTCCTCCACATGCCCCTCTCTCCACCCTCAGCCAGACCAAAGCCAGGCGCATGCACGTCAGAGAGGCCTTGAGCGGCTCCTGCTCGCACAGAGTCAGGGGAAGACAGCTCGACACTGAGACTCCCAGGGCTGCCTCTGGGGCCACGGAGGAAGCTCACGCATCTCCTGTTTTCCAGGCTTAAGGTTCCTCAGAGCCCTCAGCCAGGAGGTCTCTACAGCTCTGGCTGTTCTCTGAGAAGCTGGTGGTTCTGCCTTTCCTCTCTACCTCCAATGGTTCCAAACCTTTCCCAAATCGGACCTGCACAGACCCGGTCATGCCGTGGGCTGGAGGCCTTCAACACAGACTCTGGGCCATCAGCATCCTCTGTGCCCTGTAGGATCTGTGCTTCTCAGAGAACCTCACAGGAGCCAGCACGCCCCAGTCCAAGGCTAGCCCACAGCTTCCTCATCCTCCCCAGTTCTCATCACCCCCCACCCAGAGCGCACAGCCCCTGAGCTCGGCCTTCATTCCCACCCACCTGAAAGTCTGGGGGTGAGAAGGACCCGCCCTCTCAGGTACACACCCAGGTAGTTCATGACAGGAGGCACAAGTGTCCTGACGGAACAGGACAGGATGCCGAGAGGTGTGAGACCTTGTCCCCCTGAGCAAGAGCTGTAACTCCAATGGGAAAAGGGGGTCACTTTAGGAAAGTTTTACCCGCTGAGGAGGAGGAATTGAGATTGAAATCCGACCCAGATGGGCCTCAGAATCCTGATGGAATCTCTGAAGCACCCCAAAAGCAGACAAGGAACCTTCTCTCTTGTCAGTACGTCTCCTTCAACTCACTTTTGGGGTCAAGTAGGATTGGAGGAGGCGGCTTCTTTAGCTCTGGGACTACACTGTCAGATCTAGACTATTTTCCTTGGAGGTGGGAAGTGCAGGGGTGGGAACAAGACTTCTAAAGGCGAACACTGAGTCAGAGCTAGGAAACTGGGGGCTGCAGGCAGCTTCACCCACGTCACTAGTGGCAGCGTGGGAGCGTGGTGGGCAGGCGGAGCTGGGAGGGTGGCTCCCTGCCACTTCATCCTCTCCGCTGCCCTGTCACCCCTGCTACTGCCACCCTGAGGAGTTTCCCTCCGTCCCTCCCGGGGAGCCTAGAGGGAGGTATTATAGGTTAGAGAAGGCATTTCAACCTTCTCAGCTGTGACGGAGCCCAGGACCAAGAGCATAGAAGTATCCAGCTAGCCTGCTATTCTCAGTAGGACCCCAGGACTTCCTTACCTCCCTCTCTGGCAGCTCACACGAGACCTGCCATGAGCGTTTAGCCCACATGAGAGAGAGTGCGTGTGTGTGTGTGTGTGTGTGTATACGTGCTTGCATGCATGGGGTGTCTCTATAAATGATCCACAGGCTGACCCATCTTCCTCTGGGCAAGGTCACCTCCCCACGGCCCACAGGGAAGAATAAAACCACTCCCATCCCACTGGCTTGCTGGTGCATTAAAGATAAAGGATCCGTCAACCCCACTCTCAGACCTCCCTACACATCCACTAGGAAGAAAGGGTCTCCATTGGCCATGGATGTTCGGACAACACAAGTGTCCCCCAGCCACCAAGAAGTCAAGAGTCTCAGTCGCCTGAGTAGTGTCTGGGGGAGTCAGGTAGGAATCTGGCTTCTGCCTCTTGTGCTGTGTGACCCCGGGTGAACCACTTGACCTCTCTGTGCCTATAATTCCATCTTAATAAGATAAGGAAACACTTCACAGGATGGACTTGACCTATCTGAAGGAGTCTCAATGACAGCCACCAAAGGAACAGACTATAAACACCTTTGGAAACAGGACTTGGGCTAAGAAACTTCTTTAAAAGATTAACAGTAAAATAGGAGGGGGGGGGGGGATGTGGTAGCTTAGAACTTCTATATCTTCCATATTCTTTGCAAAATTGCCAAATAAGAGGTCTGATCCAGCCATTTCATTAGAAAATAAAGTGTTTATTAAGAAACTATACACTGAACACTCCTATAAGTCTCTGTGGAAACACAACGCCCCATTGTGATAGCACAAGGTGAGGAAAATGGCAGGATAAAAGATGCTGGGATGGATGGAGCCTGGGAGGCTGGAAATGAGGTAATGATTACAATAATTAAAAAACATCACCCTCAAGCTTGCTCCTTAAAGCCACACTCAGGAGGAGGCCTGGCCCCCGGGGCTGGCAGGACACAGTGGGGAACAGCCTGACATGAAGCAGGGGGCGCAGGGTGGTGGGGAGCTGGGAGGGGCCAGACAAGCACACACCTCGTGGCCCTGGAGACACCCCGAATCCCTGGGTGATACTTGGGACTCAGGTACCTGGGAGGCCACCCCAGATACTGGGCAAGAACTTGGAAAACTTGGAGTTTGTAAACGCCATGGGAGCATCTGCAGAATCAGGCTGGGCATCTGGTATGAAGAGCCACCATGCACAGGACCAGGACATTAACCCTAAGTGGGAATCCTCACGCCCAGGTAAGTCTGCCAAAGGCAGAGAGTCTGTCACCTAGTGCTGTGCCTCGCCACCCAAACTTAGTGGGTTAGATCCACCACCATTTAGCCCTAGGACCTCCCTGGGGGAGGCGCCCTGCTCCAGGCTCTCCACCATCCAGGGGCAGCCTGGGCTGACTTCCCACAATGGAGGTGCCGTGGGCAGGGGTTGCTGGGTCCACCCCAAAGTCCTCTCAGCCAATGTGGCAGCAAATCTGGGAGAGGTTCAGGCCCTACGACTACGCCTTTATTTTAAAAATCAAAGCGGGGGACCTCCCTTCCCTCTCCCCAGTGGGTCAAGCTGAAAACGGGGAAGCCACCTCCCTCGTTGGGAGAGGGCAGCCGTGGGGTAAGGCATGAGTCAAAGCAAGCAGGTGAACACGCATCGTGACCAGGGAACGGATGACACTTCCACTGGTGCCATGAGAGGGGCTGAGGGAGGCCCATTTTTACTTCTCTTCCCCTTCAGCTCCTCTTGGCCTTGACATGGTGATTCCATTGGATTCCACAAGTGCTCAGAGTCAAGAACAAGTGAAAATGGGGACGAGACAGAATCCTGGGATCACGGACTACCAGGAAGGGCCGTGGTCCCTGGTTGGCCAACTCACAGGCAGGACCTCCTGCAGCCCAAGCGTGTCGCACTGCAGACCTAGGGGCCAAGGAGGAGTTTCTAATGCCACACGCACTGTGAGCCGCTCCGGAGAGAAGAGGAAGTAGGGGGAACTGTGTCCAAAAATATACAGGTATGGTTTTCTCCACCAAAAATGAAAGTATATAGAACTGGGTTTCCATTCTTTCCTCTGAGACCTAATCTGCTGCCAATATTCGGGCCTGGTCCCCCTCCTCGCACCACCGGCTCCACCTCTGTTTAGATGCTCTTCCCCGCCGGAGGCTGCGGGCGACGAGGTGGCTCAGAGCTGAGCCAGGGAGACCCCAGGCTTCCAGGCAGGGCAAGTGAGGCCGGAGCAGAGCTGACTTCAGCAGGCTTTCTTGTGGTGGCTGGGTTGTTTTTGCAAAGCAAGAGAATGGCTAGCGTGTTTAAAGGATGGTTCCTGGTGCACAGGTTTTGAATTCTCTTTATTGGCTCTAAAGATGGTGGCGGGAGCTGCCTCGGAGGCCAGACAAAGAGGAACACAGTGATGGCTGGAGGGAGAGGGCGGCCCTGCCAGTGTGGATGGGGAACACCCGTCTCGATGGTGGTCAAGGGTGTGGGCACCCGTGGCTCATGCAGATTCTACTTAGCATCCCCGGATCCAAAGAGAACAAGGCCTAGAGCTTCCAACCTCTCAGAAGGGCCAGCCTACCCAGGTGGCATCAGAACAGGGAGGCTTTAAAGGAGTTTTTAAAAGCCATGACGTCCTTTGCTGAAATAAACATTGACATCCTCAACATAGATGCCATGGTTAAGAGGCTTGGAATGTCCAGGAAGGCTTATTGGATTCAACATAATTTCTCTGAAACCTATAAAAAACAAAAACAAAAACAAAACAGAAAAACAGAAAAAGGCAAAATAAAGTAAAAAACCAAAACCCCCAAAGAAGATCAAAACTCGGAGGGCAAACAGAGAGGGAGCTGGAAAGGGGGGAAGAACCGGAGACACGGGCACAGATATACTGGAAATAGCTAAATGAACTGTCAGCAAAAGGGAAGGAGAGGAGGAGGAAATTAACTTAAAACCAAGCCTGGTCAGAGAGATCGGAAACGCTCCATTTTGCTGCAGCCTCCACTGAGCCCAGGAAGGGAAGTGAGCAAGATACTCGGGCGCTTGGCCTCGGCTTGTCAGTGGAAGAGGGGAGCGGCCTCGTGTCAGTGGGAGGAACCCCTGATGATGCCCATCTGAAGGGACACTGGAGGGCCATTTCCAACCCCAGAGCTGGGTTACACAGACCACCTGTGACCACACTGCGGGGGAGAGGAGGGAACTCTGCACTCCCCAGCCTACAGCTCCTTCTCATGGACTTTTCATCTCATTTCACCAGGAAGGGTTAGGAAATGACAGCTGACCTCTCCACCGTCTCATAGTCTCCAATCTTATGAGGATGGACTGTCCTGAGGAGCAGCCCTGGGGCCAGTGGGCCATGGGCAGCCTCAAGCAAGGAGGGCTTCCATGGCAGCTCAGCTCTGTCTGGCCACACTGCCATGGATGGAATGGGGGTGTCCAGAGAGGTGGGTGTTCTTGATTGCATCTCCAAAAGGAGGTTTTTCAGTTAACATCAGGTCAAGACAACGTTGGTAAAAGAAAGTCTGTGAAAAGTGTGTGTTTGCCTGTGCATCATGGGCAGCTGGAGGTGGGGAATATGGAGGTGGGGAGAGACTGAACAGGCGGCACTGAGACTTCTCCCTCCTCGTCAAAACAGAGTGTTATCATCTTGGATGTGGGGAGCCCCCTCTGCAGGAAGCAGGCTCAGATTTGTGAAGCTAGAGGGAACCTCCCTTGTATGACATCATGTTTAGAGAGAGGGTCTGTTTCAAGATGTGACGTTTCTGTGATGGCTGCCCTCTGCTGAAGGGGCAAAGGGCTTTCTTGGGTCTGGGCAGCCTGCGCAGAGGGCTGGGACCCCTCTGTTCCTCCCCAGGCCCCGGGCCCTCTCTTGCCTCTCACACAGCCCTCGCCTAGGCCTCCGAAGCGCCCTCCCTGGAAGACTCTTCTCACCTAAGGGATGTTAGCACCACCCCACACGGGCACCTCGCCTTCCCCGTCCTCTGGGCTATATGGAGACTCAACGAGGTCTTAACATGGTCAGAATCAACACTGGCCGGGGGAGGGGTCTGTTCTGCATTCAAAAGCCAAAGGAGGTAACTCACCATGTGACCTTGGGTAAGACACTTCCCCACTCTGGACCTCAGGTTCCTCATATATATAGTGAGTTGATGGGACTAGATGATCTCTATTGTCCTTCAAGTTTAATATCCCATGATTGTCTATGTTTGAAAAGACCCCTGGCAGAAGAGGCAGACAGTTAATGGTCAGTTTTGAGCCCCGAGTGCAAAAACACAGGGAAGTACTGTTCTCAAGTGCACAGTGCCAGGCAGAAACCCAGGTGCTGCCAGCTCCTGCGCTCACGCTGCTTGACCTGCAGGGCGGCTGGTGTGTTGTAGGCGTGACATCTAGATAGTACCCTCTGAGTATGGCACGGTGGCATTAAAGACCTGCCATCACCTGGCCTCTGTCAGACCCTTTCCCTAACGTGCTCGTCCCTGCTCCCCTCCGTGGGCCAGGGCACCTGAACTTGTGCCCATCACTGCTACCTGGGTGATTCCCAGGGCTGGAAGGATGACTCTTAGGACCTGGGAGATAACCCTGCAGGTCCCAAGACCCTCTTTCTGGCACCTTCTCTCCCATAGAAGAAATTCAGCTAATCTCCAAGAGGGAAACAAGTACAAGAGTGAGAGAGGGGAAGACAAGAGGGTGATAGGCCCCTTAAAATCTTTCTTGCCTTAGTTAGGACATAAAAGTCGGGAAAACAAAAGCTGTTGGTTCGCTGGGGACTCACAGACTATGCCTATGAACAGCATCTTTACAGCCTGAGAGAGAAGTCTCCTTTGGAGGCCACGCCGCATCCATGGCCTGGAAGGCCCCAGGGCAGGCCCATTAAAGGCAGGGCCAAGCCGGCCTCAGCCTCGGCCAAGGTCCCTGAAGCTGCCTCCGTGCCTGTACACAGGCCTTTTCCCATATGAGCCGGGATCTGAAGTTTGTTTTCTCTGGAACTCTTTCCCAGGTGGAGTCTTTCCAAGATTCTAATGCTGGAGTCTGATAGCATAAGAGGCAGTGCTCCAACATCCTCCACTCCTCCCCTCCTCCCCAGAACGGCCCCGGAGCAGAAAGGAAAAATCATCTGCTGGGGGAGGGCAGGAGAGACCAGGACCACCAGGGACATGACCGGGACAGGGACAGATGGGGGGCGGGAAGGCCAAGAGGAACAAATACTTCTCCGAAGAAGACCTCGGCCACCCTGGCTCAGGGACCCCACGTCTAACCTTTTCCTCCATCTGTCGACAGCGTTCCCCAAAGTCACCCAGCGCAAAGCTACTTGCAAGCCTTCTGTAGCTCAGAACAAAGCCTGGCCCTCAGGGACTGTCTAGGTCCATGTTTCCTGAGAAGCGAGCCAGAGACTCTGGGATCGTTTTGGGAACGGGACGGGGAGCTGTGAAGATAGGCAAGGGGAGAAGGGGCGCTGCGTGCCCCTAAGGGTTGGATGAGAGGTTTGGGAGCCAATTCCACTGAACCAAGAGCAGGTTAAGTCTTCAGGGGCAAGTGCTTTAAAATTCATGGCAGCAAAAGACGAACCAGTTCCTATGGCTGTGCAACACAGAGGAGGCCTAGACCTCCAACTTCTGCTTTCCTGATCATCTCCCCTCCGGCTGTCACCCGGCCCCTCCCACACTCTGGACTTGGAGTCCAGGGCCCCCAGCTTTCCAGCACCCGCCAGTGAGGAGAACGTCCCCGAATCATCTGCCTGCATGCTCCTCACCCCACTCAGGAGTCTCTAGGCCTCCTTTCTGTACTTGCTTCCTCCTTTTATTATCTGACATGGTAACTTTATTACCTAACTCCATAAAGTGGTTTAGGTTGTGGCCTTGATAAAAGGCCCAATACCAAATGGAGCTCACTATTGGATTATTTTCCAACATTTCCTCCTCAAATGTATTTGTCTGTCATCCCAAAGTTCTATTTGCCGTAATGCTTAGAACTTACACGGCATGGGCTGTGAGAAGCGCGCTTTATGCCCGAGAGTGAGCTGAGGTACACAGGAGCCCCGGCACTAGGGTCATGGGTGGCTTAACAATGGGGAAGAGAAGGCACAGAGCAATTCAGATCCTTGCTCAGACAGACAGTGAGAGCAGGAGAGGGCAGCAGGTCAGATGTTGGATGTGGGGAGCCTGCTCTGCACCCCACCCCAGTCAAGGACATTCTGGCCTCAGCATCCCCACCTTTCCCCCAGGGGTAAAAAGAGGTGACATGTTTGAACCATGCTTCCTGCAGATATGGGCTGAAGAAGGGAGCCCCAAGCAACGCCCAGAAATGACAATCCTCCCATCAGACACAGCACTGATCACCCTGGAATCCAAAGGTCACAGCCTATAGTTAATTCAATTTCCCTCAATATCTTTAAAGTTGATATTATTAACTCCATTTTATGTGTGGGAAAACAGAGGCTCTATAGTATTTTTTAAAAACACTCCAGTTATGGTCCCTCGTTTGTGGGTTTGGAAACCAAGGGCCGGGAGGCTCCAGGACTCACGCCAGGCTGCCCTGTGAATGAGCTGCAGGCGTTGAAGGCAGGCTCTCTCACCCGCTCCGTGCACTCTGGGAGTTGGGCCTGGCTGCTCGGGCACCCAACCGGAAGCACATCCCACGGCTCTTCCTGCTTCCCACCCGATGGGCCTGGATTACATGAACCATGTGACGTGACTCGCACATGTGTGTCTGTGTGTGAATCTGTATAACAACGTGTCACATTATTTTGAGGTTCTGCTCTAGTATCTTGGCATTTGCGAAGCATTTCATCTTCTAAAAACTTTAAATAAGAATTACGTTAGCCTCAAAACAACTCTGTGAGGCAGGAACAGAAAAAACATGGTTATCTTAACGTCAATGCCTCCTACCCCCAGCCTGACCACGGGCTCCCCGGAACCAGTCCTCCTCACGTCCATCTGCTCCCCCAGGGAGCCCAGGAAAAACAAGACTCTTATGAATCAAAATAGCCAGGCTCTAAAAAGCCAGCAATGAAGAACGAGCTTGGTTAACAGGTGAATCTCAGCCTATCACAACAGCTAAGGTACATTACAAACCGACCAACAAAATCAGACTCCGCAGGCGAAGGGAAGAGTGAGGGAGCCCAGGGAGGTCAGCAAGCAAGTCCACACCAGGCTCTCGGTGAGTCCCAAACACTCAAGCAGCATTTTGCAAAAGTCTCCAAGGCTGAGGGGGGACGTTGAATTCACCAAAGGCAGCAGGCCAGCACATAAATCCTCGTTCTACACCTTATCACAGAGCAAAGTACGTCTCGGGTTGAGAAGAGGACAAGGAAGATAAAAATTATTGAATTACTTGACTAATTCTTTACTGAGGCAACCAGATTGTTACCCACTCCCTTGTTTTTTGAAGCTGGCAGATGAGGGGCACAAACAGAATGTTCTGGATCTAACTGACAACTAGATGGAGATCAGATATGGCTACCTCTGAGCTGTGAAGCGATGCTATGACCTTTCTATCTGTGGACAAAACTCTTCACATTGCTGTAAAGAGAGCCAAGGCCCCAAAGGTAAGCTATATGCTCCCTAGAGAAAAACCTTAGCTCGCCCGTCCCGAGGGACTATTGTATACCAGGCAGTGTGGTGAGCACCTGCCAGGTTTTGCTTCCTTATTTATTTTTCTTTTAAAAAAAAATCTTTATTCTTGAGAGTATTACAGATCAGAAAACCGAGGCACAGAGAGGTTAAGTAACCTTCCCAATGTTCCCCAGTGAGTAGGAGGCAAAGCTGAGATTTGAAGAGGTGAGATGCCTCTAGCAGCCGCACACCTAGCTTCTATGTCCATTGACCCCTCCGGAAGCAAGAGGACCATGTAACCAATTTCAACTGGGGACCCACACCTGCTTAAGCCAATGTAGCATATGGAGGAATAAACGCTTTCTCTCTAAGGAAAAGACAAACCTGATGAAAACCTCAAGGGATAAATAGTCACAGGGTGCGGGGAGCCAACTGCAGTGACATATTCGGATGTCTTTTCCTTCCTTTCTTTTTACACTAAGATTCCACCCAATGGCTATTTTTAAGATGGAAGTCTCCATGGCAATTGAGAAGATGGGAAACTGGTCACAGAGCCTCTGGGAAACCCTTGCCCAGTCACGAGCAGAATCTCTTGCTTAAGGGCCACATATTCCTAAGAAAAGCCAAGCAGGACAATGAATATCTTTCTTAGCCGACCTGGCTTCCCGAGGTGTCTGCTGTGCCCCTGACTTGATTCCAGGCTGTACCTAATCAGGCATGTCCCTCAGAGTCTGTGCCATCCTCCTCCTGGTCTGATGCCCTATCCTTCCTCATCATAAGCTCCTTCACGCTTACCTGCTACCCTCGAGGTACCTCCAGGCACCCTTGACCTCCCAGAGGGACTATACCAGAGTATCTGATTTTTAGATGATTCTAAGCTCTTCCAAGTAATATAATGCTAAAACAAAAGGCAGAAAGTACACACAGGAAGATCCAAGAGACTTTTTGCATGTGCCACAGACAACAGGAAAAGGGTAGCCCAGAAAATAGGCAGATAAACTTTCATGTGAGCAAGAAAAGGGGAGTGCTTCTCAGCAATGGAAAAATCCGAACAATGCAGCCCAGAAAAGGGACTTAGAAAGACCGAAAAGTATTCCTTGACAATGTGGTCTCAAGATGTGCTTCTGTGGCCAAAAATGCCAAGACACTGCCAAGCATTATCAAAACAGCTAATGGAAAAACAACATACTGCCTTAATCTTGTGCAAATTCAAGTCACATTTGCATCAAGAAGAGTGCACACATTACTGCCTTCCACGGTACAAGCTGGCTGGCGTGGCTCAGTGGCTGAACGTTGACCTATGAACCAGGAGGTAGGGTTCAATTCCAGGTCAGGGCGCATGCCGAGCTTCTGGGGCTGATCCCCAGTAGGGGGTATGCAGAAGGCAGTCAATCAATGATTCTCCCTCATCATCGATGTTTCTTTCTCTCTCTCCCTCTCCCTTCCTCTCTGCAATCAATAAAAATATATTTTTTAAAAATATATGAAAAATCTAGGGAAGGCTAAAGGGAGAGAAAACATTTAGAAACAGCAGATGTAGAGAGAGTGTGAGAGGCTAAACTTAAAAGTTCTGTGGGACTAAGCCTTGACATGCAGGGTGACTATGAATAATGTCAAAGTTGTGTATACTGAACTAGGGGAAGGATTGATTTAAGTGAATGACGATCTTGCCAGCGTTCAACTGCTCTTTGTGCCAGCAGCAGAGATGGATAGCATTTATCCTGGCATCGGGGTATCCCATATGCCATATCATTTAATCGTCCCAATGCCTAGCACAATAGCATTTATTATTGTCATCTTACAGATGAGAAAAATGAGGCCCGGGAGCTTAAGTAATGTTTATGAATATATGGCAGTATAGCTGGGATTTAAATCTACATTTGTGCAACTCTGCAGCCTTTGCCCTGTATTGACCCCGGGTAACTTGCTCACTGGGGTCCATCCCATCAGGCACACCCACACTGCTTTCCTCACTGATTCACTCTGGTGCCACCAGAAAGGCCTAAGGACAGGCTGCCATGTTTCCCTGAGGAGGAATCAGGCACCTATGGGCTTGGCCCCCAGGTGAGTCAAGATGTCTGGTGGCCCAGAGAGGCCCAGGAAGGAATACAGGCACCTAGGATGCTTGCGCTAAGACAAAAGTCTTGTGGGGACAGGCTTCCCCTGCCAATCACTCCAAAGAGCCATCAGTGACACTACCAATGGGTCTGGCAGTGGGCCTGTCTCTAAAGCAGAGATTTTCAACACTTTTCATCTCGCCACACACATAAGGTAATTACTAACATTCTGTGGCACACCAAAAATATATATATACTCTGCTGACCTGACAAGAAAAATAGAAATAACTTTTATTCATTCAAATCGGACGACTATTGTTGTGTTGGCTGTTGTCATTTTTTTATTTGACAACCTAAGGGAAAAGAGGTCAGTGGCCCTGACTACGTAGTCAGGTATTGCATGTCTTAAAGATTCTTGCAAGCACACTGGTTGGAAATTGCTGCTCCAAAGCCTAGAATTTATCTGCCATACTGGTCTCCATGGATTCCTTCACAGAGTGACCTGGATGGGCTCTCCCATTGCAGACTGTGGCTGGGAAACCACCCGTTCACTGTAGACTTCATGAACAGAACAGGCCACCTAAGCCCTGTGTGCTAGGTAATACATCCACTCTGAAGGGGCCGCTTTGGTCTTCTCCAAATCCTGGAATACATCCCACAGCGAACATCCACAGACAGATGCTAGTGGCAGATCTCCCCCTCTTACTGACATGAACTCAGGCCCTCACATCGCCCACCACTACTGCAAGTCTGCACCTCAATCGCCATCACACCCCATTTTCCTTCAACTAAGAATTTTACCCTCGAACATATTCATAACCTAGCAGAGACAGGGCCGACCAGAGCATAACAGGTCTGCCTAGGCCAGTGATGGCGAACCTATGACACGCGTGTCAGAGGTGACACGCGAACTCATTTTTTTGGTTGGTTTTTCTTTGTTAAATGGCATTTAAATATATAAAATAAATATCAAAAATATAAGTCTTTGTTTTACTATGGTTTCAAATATCAAAACATGTCTATATGTGACACGGCACCAGAGTTAAGTCAGGGTTTTTCAAAATGCTGACTCGCCGAGCTCAAAAGGTTCGCCATCACTGACCTAGGAAGACCCCTCAACCCTGAATACGCTGATGTTAAGAGGCGGACAGGATATACAGCACTTCCCAAACTGACTGACAAAGGAACCCTTTCTTCAAGAGCTTCTCATTGGACCAGCAGAGATCTGTAGGACACGAGTAATATACAGCATCTGTAGCTGTCAAAATAGCCCCTGACTTGACGAAAATAAAAATGCAAACCCAGAAGGCAGTAGGGTGAGTGACCAAACAAGAATATGTCAGTCAGCCACTGAAATACTTTCCCGCACCTCTTATAATTATTCCAGGCTTTTCTCTCCTTCTCTCCCATTCTCTCCATAAGCGTGAACTTCAAGAAAGGGGTGTAAATTACACAGGGACGAAACCTCTGTAGCTATCAATCTTAAATGTCTCAGGTGTCTTACATCGCAAAGTGCTTCTCGATTAGCGACCAAGGCAGCTTTTCTCGGGCACCTGGTGCAGTGCGATGCCTCCCAGGCGCCTGTGAGAGAGGACTGATAGCAATCGCTGTGCACATCCACAGGTCACATGACAGGGAGTGTTGGTGGCGAGTCCTGGCCTCAGCACAGAGCCGGCAGCTCCACAGGCACACAGCTCAGGTGGCTTCATTTGGACCGAGAAGCCCCATAGGATGGCCAGATACTGGGACTTGAAGAAGCAGTGAGCATCTCCTTCGATGTGAAAAATGTACCAGGATATCAGTGGCTTTAACACTGGGACTGATGTCAAAACACGCATGAGCCAGGTGCATGCACACATATGGAAACATGCAGGGACACACAGCTGGACTTATGTGTACACACACAGAGATATAAGGAAACCAAAGTATTTTCCTACAACGGAAAGAAAGAGGTTTCTAGTCAGAAGGGAAGTGTCCCCTAGAAAAATTAAAATTAAAATTAAGCTGGGTTGGGCCTGTCCAGAAAAAAAAAGGGCAGAATCCTGGGACAAATGGAGAGGAAATATCCTTCCAGAACCTGAGGTTAGAAGACAGGTGCTTCTAAAAGAAGTGAAAAAGGAAGATAAGGCACCTGGGTCTAATTCTACCGATGCCACTAAGTCACAGTGTCCCCTGGGACAGGTATCTTAGCCACTCAGAGCCCCAGTTTCCCCACCTGCAAGCAATAGGGCCTGCACAGAATCAGTCCTTGCTAAGATTGCTTGTGCATCTGAACCAGTAAGGCTGGCCGGCCCACACGCACACATGAACCAGGACACACGGCTTCTAAAAGCTCCCAGGTGATTCCAATGCAGACGCCCGAGGACACAGACTTGGGGTCCAGGGAACCAGGTGGCCTTTAAGTGCTTCCTGTTTTGAATTCTCTGACCAGTGAGTAAGTCTGCTCTCCGGTCTTCATCCCCATCCCCTGGCAGGTTCTTGGTGGCAGTGAAGTTAGTGAGGGGGAAGCAGGGCTCTGCCCCCAGTGATTCGTCATATTAAACAGACGCAGCAACCCCTCTGATCCATGCTCCATTATTCATACAGTCCTATCAGTTACTGAAATAGGATCCTGACCACTACCGGGAAATGGGATAAATAAGATCCACCTTCGTGAGCATAGCCTCCTTTTGCTGGAAGATTCCTTTTCCATTAGCAGCAGCTCAGATGTCCCGGGCTTCACAGACCAGCCCCATCTTGGAGCGAAGTAAAACTGAAGGACAGCGAGGTCCACACTCGGCTAACAGAGGACAGGCCTTTCCCTCCGTCTGCCCCAGGGCCCTCTAGTCAAGGGACAGCGGTTCGTCTACTGGGAGAGAGCTGTCGTTGTCTGCTGCTTGGGAGGCTTCATGGCTGAAAAGGTCTGGGAGAAACCTCAGCCTCAGAGACATATTCAGGGAGTTTAATTCTCCATCTTTTTTCACAAAAGTTTTTCTTATTCCTTTTTGACCCATAGTGTGTTGGGAGGTAATTCTGTCCTCCAATATTAACTTCAAATGTGTTTAAAATAAACACGCATGGCACACAGAGCATTAAAACCTGGCCTCTGCCACTCAGCTTATGCCCCTCTCACCCAGAACTGCTGACTCCACACCTGGGCATATGCTGTTCCCTCTGCCTGGTCGGCCTCTGAGCTCCTGCCGCCTGTAATTCCTACTCATTGTCTATTCACCACAGAAAAGCCAGTCTCCAGCTTGCTTTAGAAAAATCAAAATAGAGATGAACTTAAAGAAGTTTATCTGGGACCTAATTAGAATGTGGGTCCACTGATAAGTCTCTGAAAGACGAACAAAATGCATACACCCCCATATTGAGCAGGAACGAGTTAGATGTACCTATATTCAGTACATTAAGGGGCATTGGCTGTATTTGCATATTTCTGGAATCTTCGAAAATCATTACATTTTCACTAATCACCTCCTCAACCTGGCAAGAGGTGAAGGGGTTGGGTCATAGTTATGGCTGACTCGGAGGAGACACACAGGCCCTAATGGCATGCACATACGCCAGACACTGAACAACATCCGTGTAACGTGACACTGGCTTCTATGCAGGGAGACATTTCCCACCACACATCACTCTGCAGAGGGGAAAGTGTGATTTATAAATGATGTGACATCAAATCTGCAGGCCAAATTCTCCAGGATGACCTAGTAGGGCAAAAGTGTTCTCATGACATTTGAAATTCCTTCTTTAGTGAAACGGAAGCTGACTGTAATTATATAGTATATATAGCCAATAATAATAATACAAATAAATAGTGCCAATAGCCTATTAGCCAACTTAGTGGTTGCTTCCTAAACCCAAGCAGCTATTACAAGCCCCTGACACCTCCCTTGTTTAATACACCGATGAGCTAGGTCCTCGCGTGATTCCCACTTTACAGCAAACACACGGAGACTGAAGTGGCCCAGCAGCAAGTCTAATGCTCAAGCCTACCCGTTTGTTGACCTCACGGACCATGGAGGAAGGAGAAAGCACACATTGTTCTCCGTGGAACTCCACACTCAGCTGGCTGACTCCCACCCTGCCATCTCTACGTCACCTTCAAACACACACGACAAGAGGCCTATGGATGATTGGGAAAACCCAATGCATCCATTTGACAAGGCTGCAGAGACGAGGCAGGCTTGATATAGGGGAGCATTTTCACACGGCCTACAATACAAACCTTTACGCTCGCAACCTTAGCATTTCCCAGTAACACGCAAAGCCAGCATCGCTACTCCCAGCCCTGACCCCTCCCCACATCTTGCTTACACCCCATTTATTACTCTCACAGCACCCTGACTCCATCCAATCTTCTCCATTTAGAGGAATCAGGGACAGCATGCAAGTCACAGGAGATGTGAGGACAGGGATGAGGACGGGGGTCCCTTGTTTATATTTTCTTACGCAAAAAGTGCTTCAGCATGTCATACCAAAAAATGACATATTCGTTTCCTTACTGGTGCTCCCAGCACTTAAGACGGTACCTAGAAATTACTAGATGCTCAATAAATGTTGACTGAATGATCAATGAATTTTTAAAAAATATTACCAACAATTGTCTCAACTTCTTCAAATATTTAAACCCGGGAAAAAGCCAACCACCATGTCCAGCTCAGTGCTTCTCACCCCCTGGTGTGCATCAATCCCCCGGAGGGCTTGTAAAACACAAATCATACCCGGCAGGCGTGGCTCAGGGGTTGAGCGTTGACCTAGGAAACAGGAGGTCAGGGTTCAATTCCAGGTCAGAGCACATGCCCGGGTTGTGGGCTCGATCCCCAGTGTGGGGCGTGCAGGAGGCAGCCGATCCGTGATTCTCTCTCATCATGGATGTTTCCTAGCTCTCTCTCACTCTCCCTTCCTCTCTGAAATATATAAAAATATTTTTTAAAAAACACCACAAACCACTGAGCCTCACCCTCAGAGTTCCCGATTCAGTGTGTGTGGGGGTGGGGGGGATGGGGGGGTGCAGAAGGGTTAATCATTTGCATTTCTAACAAGATTCCAGAAGATGCTGATGCTGGTGTGGGGGGCCACCCCGAGAGCCACCGTCACCGGAGCGTGGCCGGACGTGTTACCATCTCTGAGCACCACCTTCCTCTGGGTCAGGGTGTCACCAGGTAATGGAAGGTGTGAAGGAAAACAGGGCGTCTTGCCTACCACAGGCTCTGCACACAGTAGGCCCGCAGCCCGGGTTTTCCGAGAAGGCGCCCGGCGATAGGAAGCCCCCCGCGTGGCGATGCAGCAGCCAGCTCCCCCTCCGCAGGAGCCCGGGGCCGAGCAGCCCCCCGCCCACCCCTGAGAAGTCCAGTCCCCCGGAGGACGGAGGACGGGCACATGCAGGAACATGAGTCACACAGGCCGGCCGCTGCGCCTCCCTGTCAGCGCCAACAGCAGCGCAGGCTCTTCGCAAGGACCCCCCAGCGCAGTGCAGGCGGCACCCCAGATCCCGCGGGGTCTCCGGGAACCCAGTGCGGCGGGGGCGGGGGGCAGGGGGAGGGGCAGTGTCCCTGGAAAGCTGACCAAGGTAACAAAGAATGGCTTCAAAGAGACACGGCGGCACGCGAGGTTCTTAAAATGTGTGGAGGCGCTAGAACAAACTGAGCTTGATAAGGAGGCCTGCCTTCCGGGTTCAAGTGCAGAATTCCCCGAAGACATGGAAACCAATTCTGTAGCAATTACCGCACCTGACGCAGACAGCTCGCTTTGTCAGACATGCCTTATTAAGTGGCCCAGACAACACCGGCCTCTTTGGGGGGAAATGAAAGGCCCGCGTTTGCACTTGCAGCTCCGAGACGGAGAAGCGCCAGGGGACGGAGCCAGGGCCGGCCCCCTCCTGCCCGCCAGCGCGCATGGCTTCCTGTCACCGAGGCATGTCCGGCCCCGTTTCCTCGCGTGACGAAGGAGGAGACCGCTCTTAGTGGGTCTTCGGTCTCATTACGATTAAAGGAGGCCAAGCCGGCGGGGGAGGAGGACGCTGAGCCCCCCGTGGGCAGAACCAAGGCCCCGCGAGCACAGGGAGCCGTCACCCTGAGAGACAACAGCGCCCAGTGACGCTCTGACGACAAACGAGGGAGAGACACACTGAGAAGCTGGGCCCAGGGCGCGCAGAGCCGCGGGACCTGGGCCTGAGGCGGCGGCTCCCGTCCCTCCACCTCCATGGCGGCCGCCCTCTCCTGGGCCTGGGCCTACCTGCAGGGTCCCCTCAGCGGTCCCGCCGCACGGCCCGGAGCCTCAGGCCTCGGAGCACAGGGAGCAGGCGGAGCCGCAGGCGGCACCACAGCCAGGGCCTCGCCGACGAGAGCCCTCCTGTCAGGCGCGTGCCCAGGCGCCCAGAGCGCATGCTCAGCTCCTGTGTCAGGCGCGTGCCCAGGCGCCCAGAGCGCATGCTCAGCTCCTGTGTCAGGCGCGTGCCCAGGCGCCCAGAGCGCATGCTCAGCTCCTGTGTCAGGCGCGTGCCCAGGCGCCCAGAGCGCATGCTCGGCTCCTGTGTCAGGCGCGTGCCCAGGCGCCCAGAGCGCATGCTCGGCTCCTGCGTCAGGCTTGTGCCCAGGCGTCCAGAGCGCATGCTCAGCTCCTGTGTCGGGCACGTGCCCAGGCGTCCAGAGCGCATGCTCAGCTCCTGTGTCAGGCGCGTGCCCAGGCGCCCAGAGCGCATGCTCGGCTCCTCGGGGGCTCCCACAACCACGGGAGGGAGGCCTCGGGGGACAGCAGCAACTCTCTGGGTCCGTCCCCCTCCACCTGCACAGAGGGGCAGAGCTCTATCCAGGTGCTGTGGCCTGCTGCAAAGTCGCTGCAGTGTGTTCCCAGACACTTCGCCAGGGCCCATTTCCGCCCGGACAAAGGGGGCAAGCAGGACCAAGAGGGCATTCATTACTGCACACACCCAGCCTCCCCACCTTCCTGCAGCCACTCCTGCTGGGTGGGCCAGTGCCCCAGGTGCCTTAGGCATCCATTCGGTGCTACCTGTCTGTCAAAACCACCCTGCACACACACCAAGGCGTCAATCCGAGAAGAGGATAGAACAATGTAAATAACTAGGCACCCAACATAGGAGCACCTAAATATATAAAGTACTGATTGATGGGCATAAAGGGAGAAATCCACAGCAATACAATAATAGTAGGGGATTTTGATACTCCACTCACATCAAGGATAGATCATCCAGACAGAAAATTAATAAGGAAGTAATGGCCAAAAAGAGAAAGGAGAGAGAGAGAGAGAGAGAGAGAGAGAGAGAGAGAGAGAGAGAGGAAATAATGGCCTTAAATGGCACATTAGATAAGATTGACTTCAAGACATTTTTAGAACATTTCACCCAAAAACTGCAAAATACACATTTTCTTCAAATACACATGGAACATTCTCCAGAACAGATCACATATTAAGCCTCAAAACAAGCCTCACTAAATTCAAGAAGATTAAAATCCATATCCAGCATTTTTCTGACCACAGTGGCATGAAACTGGAAGAAATACAAATATGTGAAGACTAAACAACATAAACAACAAGCTACTAAACAACCAATGGATCAAAGAGGAAATCAAACAAGCCATCCAAAACTATCTTGAAACAAATGAAAATGAAAATGCGACTTACCAGACTGTGCGGGAGGTAGCTGAAGCTGCCTAAAATCATACACAGTCTGAATGCAATCCCTATCAAAATGCCACAGGCGTTTTTCTTAGAACAAAACTAATCCTAAAATTTATATGAAACCACAAAAGACCCCAAATAGCCAAAGAAATCTTGAAAAACAACAAAGTAGATGATACCATGTCCCCTGATATCAAAGCTACAATAATCAAAACAGCATGGTACTGGCATAAAAACAGATACACAGACCAACAGAATGGAAATAAATCCCCACTTATATGGTCAATTATTATTTTACGACAAAGAAGGCAAGACTATGCAATGGGGTAAAGAAGTCTCTTTAATAACTGGCATTGGCAAAACTGGACAGATAAATGCAAAAGGAATAGAACTGGACAACTATCTTACACCATGTACAAAAATAAACTCAAAATGGATTAAAGACTTAAATGTTAGACTTGAAGCCATAAAATGCCTAGAAGAAAACACAGACAGTAAACTCTTTGGCAACACTTAGCAATATCTTCTTGGGCATATCTGCTCAAGCAAGGGAAACAAAAGGAAAAAGAAACAAGTGGGACTGCATCAAACTAAAAATTTTGCACAGTGAAGGAAACCATTAACAAAATGAACAGACCACCTGGTGAATGGGAGGAGATATTCACAAATGATACATCCAATAAAAGGCCAGTATCCAAAATATATAAAGAACTCATACAACTTAGCACCAAAAAAAAAAAAAAAAAAAAGGCAGAGGACCTGAACATTTTCCCAAGAGGACAGACAGAAGCCAACAGACAATGAAAAGATGCTCAGTATTACTAATCATTAGGGAAACACAAATCAAAACCACAGTGAGATATCACTTCACACCTCCCAGAATGGCTATAATCAGAAAGTCAACAAATAATGGGTTGGCGAGGATGTGCACTGTTGGTGGGATTGTACATTGGTGTGGCCACAATGAAAGCAGAGATTCCTCAAAACATTAAAAATACAGCTACCACAAGATCCAGCAATTCCACTTCTGGGTATTTATCCAAAGAAAGCAAATACACTAATTTGAAAAGATATATGCACCCCGATGTTCACTGCGGCATTACTGGTAATAGCCAAGATCTGGAAGCAGCCTAGACGTCCATGAATAGATGAGTGGATAAAAAAGTAGCACATATATATATATAATGGAATACTATTCAGCAATAAAAAGAATAAAATCTTGCCATTTGCGACAACATGAATGGACCTAGAGGGTGTTATGCTAAGTGAAATGAATCAGACAAAGAAAGACAAATCCTGAATGATCTCATGTGAAATCTAAAAAAATAAAATTAAATTAAATTTAAAAATAAATGCATAAATAAAACAAAACAGAAACAGACTCACAGATACAGAGAACTTGAGGGCTGCCAAAAGGGAGGGGATGAAGGGATGGGAATAAAAAAACACAATTTTTAAAAAATAAAAATAGTAAATTGCTGGGGAAATATTTTTGAAGATTTTAAAAAATTCAATGTCCTATAAGGAAGTTAAGTGAAAGAGAATTCAAGAGCAGGAAAGGAAAAACTTTGCTTGTAGCCAAGTCCTATTGCTGGAATGATTTCGGGTCCAAGATTTGAAGGCAAAAATAAAAGCGAGGATCACTCTGCAACTGGCTGCTATACAACCACGGCCGGCAAGGACTTGATCTCGAGTTGCCACTTTCCAACCCGGCAAAAGCACAGGCTCTCTCTGGGCTCCGCCAGGGACGCCAGGGACTCGCCTTGCAGCCCTCCTGGGGCGCAGGCGCAGTCTCTTCACAGAAACATGGCCTCTGGCCCCTCCTCCTCCCGCTCCAGAGGCTTTCCTGGTTCCTTTTCAGAAGCAAAAGGCGCTGGCCTGTCTGTGCTTAAGAAATGCACACAACAAATCACGAAATAAATGCACGTGTGGAAGCGCAGGAGTGCTGGTCTCAAAACCCAGGCAAACTTCCATCTTTATACGCCTCTGAAGACAATAAACGTAAATCAGAGGGAGTCAAACCTGCTGGCAGCGCTCACCGACTCTCTCCTTTCCTAGGGAACATCCTTTGAGCTGAAGGCTTACACAGGGACTGCTGGAGCTCACTCCTGTCTGGAACAGGGTCTATGTCTGCCAGGAAATGTCCCTACGTTCAGAGAGAACCACCTACTTTGGTTCACCTTTTCTAGTACAATCTCGAAGGTGTCTTTGCTTTCCAAGTCATTACCTACTTCTGAGAAACTGTCAACAATGACAAGTGTGGTAAACAAGGACATTTAAGTGTAAGTTCTATGAAAAAAAATCAAAATTATTATTTCAATCACCTCAACCATGTAATAATACATCAATAGGCCCTGCTCCCTCTCCCCCAGGGCCTCTTCCCAGTCACCTGTGACCTCCATCCTTGACCCCCTCAAAGCCCCTTTCTGCTTCCAGCTACTGCCGCTGTGGCCTGGAAGGCCCTTTCCTTCCATCTCTGGCCATCTAGCTCCTCTAGCTTTGTGGCTCAAACACCCATCCTCTGCTCCCCTAGTCAGAACAAGCCATTGCTCTCCACACACCGGGCCCTTCAGCCGCAGGGTCTCTGTGCCTTATGGCTGGGTCCCCGGGGACCTGAGGGTGAACCCCTCAGGCGGGGCCAGGCCACTCTGCTCCTTTCCCAGCTCCCAGCACGGACCCCGCAGCATAGCAGCTGCCCCGTAATGATGAGCTCTGTGCGAAACCCGTCTCTTGTCCTCGTTTCTCTGGGGCACTGCGTTTACTCTGGGGCTGCCCCTGTGACGGAGAATGGAGGTGTGCATTGTCACTGACTGCCGGCTCTACAGTGGCGCCGTGAGCATGTTGGCCACACAACTGTAGCCACTAAAAATAGCTGCATACTCTTTAATGATATGGACTAATAAAGGTCTATGACTTATGAAGTGACAAATTCAGATGATAAAACCGTATAGAGAATAGAATCTCATTTTTTGCATAAAATCTACATGCGTGTTGGCACATGCATGTCTGCGTGTTATCTGTCAGTGTATGTATCTACGCAAAGAAAAAGACTGGCAGGCAGCGTGCCAACATGTCCACAGCAGTCCTCACGGGGTGTGGTATGTGGGTAATCCCTACTTTCTTCTTCACACTTTCCTGGACTTTCCCAACAGCTACCATGAGCACGTATCACTTTGGAGCCAGACACAGCAGGCGGCTTTATTTTTCTTGAGAGGCACGGAGAGGGGAACCAGACTTGTGCATCCAACATCACCGCTAACACAGATCAAGTACTGAACACGTAACGCCTACAGTGCCCGGGGAAGACAAGTAGTCTGCTTAGGGACCAGGATTTTACATCTTCGCCCTCACTGCTCCTAAGCATGCCCTTCCCCTTTCCTGGGAGCTTTCTCCGGGACACAGGAGACCTGGAGCTATTCCGGGTCCCTGCGCTGAGACGAGGAGGAAGGCTGAGCTGACCCCCCTTTCAGAACCAGCCCTGCGCCTTCTCCAACCTGGCCCAGCAGGGCGTGCCCCTCCCCGGGGCCTCTCGGTCCCTGCCTCTCGCCGTTTACATCCAGCGGTGTAAAATGACGGATACTTTTAATACAGGAGACCTGTCATTTATTTATTAGCTGGGGACAGGCGCTGCAGCCGAGAAGGATGCATTATAAATCAACTCGGTTCTCAGCCATTAAAAATTAATACGGTTCGTGATGTAGCACGTCAGTAATTTCTTTATTAGAGCCGAGGGTAATTTTTCCCTTTTCTTCTAGGTTTTGTTTTGACTTCCTCCCTTCCCTGGAATATTGTTTTTTCTAATAATTGGCTGGGCGTGAATGACCCCAGGGAAGGGCAGCGGGAAACACAGCCTCGCAGGCAGAGGTGAACATGGAGGGAGGGAACAGACGCTCTGGAGAGAGGACCACTGACCACTTTCCTTCAGAAATGCCGTCTCACCGAGCCTCCCATTCTGCCTCAGGGAGACTCGCGGCATCTCCCATTGGTTTCACACCCACCCTGCACCCCAAAATGGAAGGCATTTCAGGTCCCCAATAGGCCAAAGGGAAAGAAATACATAAGCCAGGTGAATACTGTAGTTGTGTTGGGAGGTCTCTGTATTACCTGCCAGTGGCTGCCTCCCCACAGAGGGGCCCAATTGGCTTTTTTATTATCTCAAGTGAATCTGACATTGAGCCAAAGACACATGGGCATTAGAAGCCCAGCCCAGACCAGAAGCCCCTCCCACAGCTCCCTCTTCAGGCCTGGGATTCAAAGATGCCAGTGGACCAGGGATGCCTGGGTATGCCAACAGGCCGGTGCCCTAGGCCTCCATGAAGGTGTCCCTGTGGCTTTTCCCCTGAGCGGATGCCCCAGGAAAAGCAAAAACCAGCTTCTACACGTCCTGACTCAGAGGATGTAAAGGAAGAATCCAGGCTCTGCGTGTCCCTGTCCACGTTAGTGATACTGAGGGGTTCGCCATGGCTGGGTCAATCAGGATGACCCTCCCAAGGCCCCTGCCAAGGGGTGTCTATGCAGGAGACGGGGACCTTCCACACCTGACCACACTCCCTTCTGTGGAGCTGTCCCGGCCCAGGGAGTGGGAGGGGTCTCGGAGAGGTGGACAGCACGGCCCCAGCCCGGCTACCATATTGATGTCTTTGTCAAACCAGTCACGATTGAGTTGCAGCTCCTAAGTAACAAATCCTCACAAATCCCCAAGCGCATACTTACAATCTATTTTCAGAATTGCACTGAGCATAACTCAACCAATCAATGAGCCATTAGGAGTTTAGTCCCAACACTTTATTACCAGGGGCGTTAGGGCCGCCCAACTCCGCAGAATCCAATGCGAACAGTGGCCGCGGCGCCGGCAATTGCCGGCCTGGGGACCAAAGTGCGAGCGGGAGGCCCAGCTGGCCACAGCTAAGCTCCCCGCCGCCAGGAGGGGATCAAGAGACTTGGAGAGAAAAAAAGAGAAAGAAAGAAAAGGAAAGAAAAGAAAAGAAAAGAAAAAGAGAGAGAGAGGGAGAGAGGGAGACTTGGCCATGAAAGAGGCCACCTCGGCTCCAAGGGCTTGTGTCCTACACACCAGACCTGGCCTCCTGGGGTGGGTGTGAGGTGGCTGCCTACACAGGAGCCACGGAAGAGCTAGAAAGGGGCTGTTCCTTCTCCTCACTATGCCCCCTGACCCGGGTCCACCAGCCCTGCTCACACCTATCTCCAGAAACTCGGCTCCCAGAGGGCCACTCAGCCGCGCCCGGAATCCACACAGCTTGCTCAACCGAGATAATCGGATCCAGCTAAAACCACACGAAGAAATGTCTCTTTGCTCGGGCGTGTAAGTGCAGCCTGGAAAATTAGCAGGACAATTTACCAGGCAGAGCAGCAATGACAAAACCACAAATTACCAGCTTGCTCTCTCTAAGAGGAGAAACACGAGGAGTAAATTTTACAAGAGATCGATGTTCCTATCTTCCTCCCACCACGTCGGCCCCACGAGGCCTTACTGACTCCCAGGGGGAGGAGCTCCCCTTGGAGAACTGGGAGGCAGGCACGTCATTCCTAGCAGCCATTTCCCTTTCTTCTTTGCTAACAAACCCTGTGGAGGCATCACTCCTCTCCAGCAGCCGTAGGCCTCCCAGGAAGTGAGTCCTAGCCCCAAGCCCAGGGGACAGTCTGGGTGAGCCGAAGGTGTCTGGGCCAGTTTCTTTCTGGGTGACTGGTTTAGGAGTAAGCACGTGGCATAATTCTGGCCGATGGGACAGGACGGAGAGACTGCTGGGGGGTGGGGGGAAAGGTTTCCTCAGTTGTAATCAACCCACAAGAAGAGACAACTCTATGCTGCCCCTGGTCCAAGTGTTTGGTTGTGATGCCTGGGGCTGGTGCAACCATTCTGTAACCAGGAGGGGAGCCAGCCTGGTGGCCAAGCAAGACACAGAGAGGCCGAGGCAAGAGAACCACAGAGAAGCAGAAGCGGGGGTCCTGGTGTGCTTCCTGGGGAGCCACCCCTAGCTGTTTCCGAGTTATGTGAGGACCCATTTCCTTCTTGCTTAAGCCCAGCAGGCCTAGAACTTCCAGTCCAAAGGATCCTAACTGATACGATCCATGTCCAAAACCTGATGTGCACCAACATGAACACAAACATGTGCACGAACATGAACAAGACCCACAGACCTATCTGTCCATTCCTGTCTGGAGGCGCCGGGGATAAGTGTGCTGAGAAGGAATGAAAGGGCTGTGCAGTCACGTGTAAGAACAAGCCAAAAGGAAGTCACTCGAGCAGATGGGCATTTAAAGCCTCACTACAGAGGGGACCATATGGGCACAGACATACAAGTAGCTCAGTGTGGGGTGCTTGGCGGGGTTACAGGGGAGCAGGGGAGCCTGGAGTCACTGCAGTTTCAACAAAATAATGTTTGCTGACAAGGGGGAGGGGAAAACAAAGAGTAAAAAGCAAACCAGAGTCCCACCATGAAGGTCCTTATTGAGCCCACGGCTTCTCAGTCTCATTAACCCGAAAGGAAATTGGCCTGAGCCCTCTGCTCATCGCCATCCATCATGTCCTGACAGCCTTCCTATTACCGTGGCGACTCCGAGAGCATCTCTGGCTGTGGATCCGGGTGACAAATGCGATTTCTTAGCGCCGGGAGAAAGAAGTCATTGGAGGGAAGGATTCTTATCTTTTCAGAAATAACTTCAAACTCTGAAACCCTCTATTTTTGACACCATCAAGCTTTGCCCCAACAGCGTATGTGAACCAGGAGTTGTCCCGATAGTGGCAGAAATAGTGTTGTCAAGACAAGGACGATCGTGTACATGCCACTTACACAGCTGACAGAGCCCTTCACCTTCCCGAGCCACCTCCTCTCAAAAACTGCGGCTGTGGCGGCCCATTTCCTAAGCTCCAGTTGAACGAGGGTGGCTGTCTGGCCCACAGCCACACAGCCGCTGAGCTGGCGGGCTGGGACCACCCGCACCCATTTCACTTTCTTTCCTAAGAAGGCCCAGCTCCCCTCAGCTGGAGCCAGACCCTGCAACTCCATTCCTTCTCCAAAGACGGGGGTGTCGCCCCTCCACACAATGGCTTGGAGACAGCATCTCGCATCCTGAAGGGTGCGTTTCTCCTTCGGAACAGCTCCCTGAGGTTCCAGCTTAAGTGGCAGATCTGCCTGGAGACGAGGAACGCAGGGGAGAATTGGCCGTGAGCAGCATCTCCGGGTCGGGGTTCAGGAAGTGTGAGAGGCACCTGGAAGTGCTTCTGGGCAGCGGACAACAGACAGACCCTGATCCATCCCCATGAAGGCACCGAGAGCTCTCCCAGAAAGCCTGAAGACTGTCACCACCCTGCGTTTGGCATTTCCATGGCACACAGCCACTCCCAGGGGCTTGGGAAGACATGTGACAGTGCGGGTGCCAAGTAGGTGTGCGTGCCGTGTGGGCACTGTCGGATGGGAACGTCTGCCGGGGAGACAAACCCAGAACCCCCAATCCTAGAATAGCCCGCATGTGGTCCCCTGAACAGCGGTGTCCGGAGATGCTGCAGAGGCACCTCAGAAGCCAGGCACAAGAAATCGGGGACATGCTGCAGACACGAGTCCCCTCTTGCAAATTTCAATGACCTTTGCCAGGAGAGGCTCTCAGAATCCCACAGTAAAAGACTTATTCAACCCAGCTTTCCCCAAACATATCTGGCCGTGGAACATTATTTTTGAGAAACACCTACGAACCACCCTCAGAGCACAGTGAAGGAATCCTGCGCTAGAGCAGCTGGGGGAGCCTGGAGAACAGCTGGACGCTGGGCTTCTTGGCTAAGAGGTGGGTGGCGCTTGGGTCCAAGCGCTGTTGACCGTTAATACAGCACGTTGCGAACAAGAACCTCCCAGCCTCCTGGGCGCACCTCCCATCAGGGTGTGACATGTGCTCATCCACAGGAAATGGAAGTGACGACCATTTTCCCCTGGAAAAGGGCTTCTGCAACGAGAATACTAATAGGGACCGACACTGACAAAGCCCCCTGCCGTCTCCAAGGATGGGGGCGTCTTTTTTCCTGTTTCCTGCCTTGTAGCCTCGGCCCACAAAATAGGAACCCCTCCCCTTGGAGACCTGGGCGCTCCCAGCCCTTCCCTCGCCCTGTGTTCTAGGCTCCTCCCCCTGAGAGCCGCGTGGTTTCTCTGATGGGTGAGGCGGGCAAAGCCCGTCACCTTACCATCCTATTTCCCTTCTGGGCAGGGCTAACGCCGACAAGGGGAACCCCCCTGGCATGTGTGATATTCCAGGGAGCCCCTGGGCTTTTCATCTGCAAAAGCTGAGGCAGACCATGGTCCTCCCTCCCTGCAACTGGATAGACAACATCTGCTCTGCAGACCCAACTCCTGTCTGTGCTCACCAAGTTCAAGACTGGGGGAGGCATCCAGGAGCCCATTTTGGCTTTAAGTCCAAGCAAACTTCTTTAAAATATATATATATATATTGATTTCAGGGAAGAAGAGAGATAGAAACATCAATGATGAGAGAGAATCATTGATCAGCTGCCTCCTGCACGCCCCCTACTGGGGATGGAGCCCGCAACCGGTGCATGTGCCCTGACCGGGAATCGAACTGCAACCTTCCAGTTCCTAGGTTGACGCTGAACCACTGAACCACGCTGGCTGGGCCAAGCAAACTTACTAGAGCCTAGCAATAAAGCCCCCCGGTGATTCCCATCGGCCCCCTGTGTGTATTTCTCGGCCGGTTCAGAATGATCCCCCTTAAAACACAGGCTGGATGCCCGGGTGCAGCTGAAGGAGAGAGGAGGGAGGTATCTCTGGGAAACCCTGAGCTGGAGCAGATCTTGAGGAGTGAATGTTCCTACTCTTTGAAGACAAGACGGAGGCCACAATGAGCCACGATGAGCAGTCCTGCTTCTAGGGCTCTGGGCAGGACACGCAGGACCCTCCCACACTTCCTTTCCGCCATCGGGTGCCACCTCCCCTGGATTCATGATCCACCCGGAAATGACATCACTCCGGGCTGGCTGGGGACCCCATCGCTTTTCACCTCCTCCACCAAGAAGCCCACACGTATCCCTGAAGAACGCCTTTAAGCCAATCACTGTGAATTTACAGTGAGCGTGATTCTACCTGATGACTGAATTAGCATGACTGCACGCAGCGAACTCTGAGCGTGTGGCTATGGCAGGAAGCACAGAGCAGGTGAGGTCACGGTGTCCAATGGGAAGGCAGGCTGCTTGGCTCAGGGAGACGGACATGAGTCAGCCGCCTTTGGACTAGCTGGTTACAGCTCCAAAGTGCGTGCTCAAGGATGAATAGCGTTTTCGGATAATTTGGGGGAAATGGCATCATTTGTTTTTTTCTTCCTGGGAAAGGGAAAACAATGACAAAATGCCATACTCTGATGATGCCTCGATCGGGGGCTGGGAAGTCAGCGTAGAAGGTCATCTCTAGGGGCTGCAACCCTCAGGACTAGCTCAGGCACACGGGCCCAGGACTCACTGCCCCGGTTCTAAGACATCCATCCTTGCACCGTCGGCTCTTTCTGGACAAAAGGAAAGTGGGGATGTGTCTACGTCATCCTTTCCCCCTTGGCTCACCCAGTGTAGCATCACGGGGTGCTCAGGGGTCTGCTACCCTTCTAACTGGATCTAAAAACAGCACTGAAGCGACACCTCAGGGGAGCCAGCCGAGTTTATGTTCATGGGAATGTTGCACGAGAGACTGCCTAGCCAGCAAGGCCTGGAGATACCCAACCTGTGAAGAAGGCTAAGGCAAACCATCACCGTTACCTTCACCAGGATTCGACCTACAGGCCCCCTGATGGGGACGGCAAGATCCAAGCAGCAGGACGAAGGACGGGGTGCATTAGACCCGCCCACCCCCACCTCGGTCCTATGCACTCCGCGTCACATGAACCAAGCCTGTCCTAACTCCACTGACAGAGCAAACAGCCGCCCGCGAGGCCAGCCCCCTCTCTGCAGCTACACTCTCAGAGGGGGAGCTCCCAGCCCGGCCTGCCCCCAGTTCCCTTCCTCCCGCCAGGCAAGGCCCCCAGGACTCCTGCGGAGAAACACCTAGAAAAGTTCACCCGGCAGCAGCGGCAGCAGGGCCCAGCCGCCGAGACGAAGAGCCCATTTTCTATATTTCATCTGCAAGTCCATTATGCTAAACTAAGTGGCTGGGAATAAACACCCATCATTACCCCGCAGTCAGCGATATTTGTTAGCAGAGACGATGACAGAAATCTATATCATGCCGATGCGCTATTAATGCTGCATTACGCACAAAAGGCTGCGTTCCCACCACAGCTGGGGACTGGCCGTGGCAGCAGCTCTTCCAGAAAAGGCAGCTCCGTGGCCAACCAGGCCAGGGAGGAGGGGACAGCCACTGGCTCCCTTCAGGAGGAGTCCCAGTCCCAGGGAAGGGGCACAGCCCACGGACCGAGCAGTTCTGCTGGGGATCTCTGCGTGAGTCCTGGCCTTGCAGGCGGGTGTGTTAGGGGACGCATCCCGCACCTGTCCTGGGGAAAGAGGGTGAAGCCAGGCCCTCAAGCAGCTGCAATAGAGCCGGAGGAGTAAGGGACACGCAAGAGCCACTCACTGGTTGGAATGAGCGTAAGTCAGGTTTGGGAGACAAGACGCACACACATCTGAGATGTGACTCAAAGTCATTCAAGAGGAGAGCATGCCTCTACCCTGCGGCGCGGGTTCCCGGGAGGGAGTCGTCGCCGCCTGGGCATGGGCCCAGGAAGAGGCTGGCTGTGAGCCAGGTGTGGGATGGAGCAGAGGGCGTAGAGAGGAAGGAAAGGGTGTGGGCTCTGCAGGCCGGGAAGAGGGGCTGGAGGGGGGCTTGGAGATCTGGAAAGAAGCAACGGTGACTCATCAGCAGACGTCAAACTCCCTGAGCGCACCAGGGAGCAGAGGGTCACCCCTTATATCTCGGACATCAGCTGCGGTGGGCAGTGAGCCCCTCGCGGCAGGGACCACACATTTCCTGTTACCTATTGTTTTCGGAGCCTAAAGAAGGCCGGACACAAGCCCTTCGTATTTATTGACTAGATGAAAGGGAGAGAAACCAGCACAGTTGGGGTGACTCAGAGAGAAGAGACTCAAAGGGATGCGGTCACGTTTCACAAAGAGATCAAGGATGGAGCGCTTGTGGGTTCCTGGGGGGATGGAACGAGAACGGGGCTGCAGGACCAGGAACTTGGAGAGGTTAGTGGTGAGCAGGAGGCAGAGGGTACCTGGAGGGGAGGGGACGGAGTGTGGGCGGGCAGGATGGGGAGAGGTCCCTGTCTGCAGGCACTTGAAGAAGGGGAGGGATCAGACGGAGGCAGAGGCTGAGATGGCTGAGCCTGGGAAGGCGGAGGCAGACAACCTGTGAGTGCAGGCGGGAGTCCTGACTTGGGGACAGGGAGGAAGAGAAGGAGAAGACGGGTTAGCTCCCAGAGGGCCTCTGCTCTCTCATGGAGAGGCAAAGCTGTCTTCTGAGATCGGGGATTTTGGAAAAGGAGATGAACAGAGAACCTCAAGACCAAGGAGCCTTCCCAGGGGCCTGGGGAAGGGCTGAAGCATGACTGCTGACAGCAGCCTACGTTCCAGCCCCGCACCACACAGCTATGGCAGCCCCAGGGCGGCCACAAGGCGGACAAAGGTAGCCATGGGCCCAATGTTGCTACACACACCTCGGAATTCTCCCCAGTGACTCATCTAGACCGCCCTGGGAGACTCATTCCGTAGGATCTGTCCCCAAACTGGCTGTGTGACAAGGAGAGATGGATCCATTTCCAGATGCTTCTGAGAACCAGGGGCTTTAAATAAACAGTGAGGGGGCTCGCTGGCCTTGGATTCTGGGTACGTGCCCCGATAGGAGCACCTTCGCTCGGCCCTCAGAGGCCCTGGGAAGGCTGGATACACGGAGAAGAGACAGTGTCAAACGCAGAGCCCTTGCTGGGACGTGGGCGAGGGGACCAGGCATCTGATAAGGGAGTGTACGAGGCGATCTCTCAATACCCTGGCAGCCCTGACATGCTATGAAAAATGCTGCGGCCCCGACTGAGAACAGATAGGCAGTGAGGCGCCAGCAGAGGAGCAGCAGCCCAACCAGGGAGGTCCCACCACCGTGATAAACACACGTGCAGGGAATGGAAAGCGCTCTGGTGCTAAATCCATCCCCGGGGGCGTGAGGAAGTGAGGCCTCAAGTCAGGCAGCTCTATGTCCTTGCGATTTCTTCCCACATTACACTGTTTTTTGCTGTTTTTTAGTGAGATAAAATTGATATTGTGGCACTATATTAGTATCAGGTACACATGTAACAATTCGGTATTTGTTTACCCTACAAAGGAGTCACCACAGTAAGCTGAGTTACCAACTGTCCCCCTTTACCCATGTCAGCCAAACCCCAAGCCCGTCCCCCTGTAAACACCAATCATAATAGATGGGGAAGGGATCCGACAAGAGAGCCCGGGGACCCCAGAGGGACCTGCAATACAGGCACCTCCCCACCCTTAGTCCCATTTCCTGCGTCCCCTGGCCTAACTGCGCGGCGGAGATGCCCTCTGCGTACTCATCGCCAAGGCGCGTGCGGCTTCATCATCTATGACAGCGTCTCATCGCAGACGGCGCGGTGTCTCGCAGTCACTTCCCTGGACGGATGGGGCCTCTGACATTAGAGGCCTGTGCACCTCGGGGAGGGAGGGCAGTGCCCCCAGCCCACCCGAGGCAGCCCGGCCACGCGGAGGGAGGAGCAGCCACACCGCTGGCATGGCATTGCGCAGGGTCTGTCGTTGCCGCACATTTTCTGAAAACCAGTAAGGGCCGTCCGCTGTCTACTGACGGGACAAACGCGCCGCCTCCCTGGAAAGAGCCCTTTCCCTGATGGCAGGGGTCTGACAACCGGGAGCCGCCTCCCGTGTTTCCAGGAGGTACTGCTTGTTCCCTGTCCCCTCAGGTCTGCCAGCACCTGCTGCCCCGGTCGCCACGGCCCATCCTTCACACAAGGCCTGTCGGGTCCTGGAGGGCCACTGGCATCCCACACCCGAAGGCCTTCCTCCCACGGGTGCTTCCGCGAAAACCCTTGCCTGGGTGCAGGGGCCTGACATCACAGGACACGCAGATCCCACGCTCCCCCCGGGGTCTCCACTGTCACTGAGACTTCTTTCCCACGAGCCAGATGCACCCTGCTGGGCCACTGTGCCGACAGCCAGGTATCGGGCACTCACACGAGCACAGACTTGACCCAGAGGAGAGCCCAGAGCGTCCCCGGAAGGACACAGTCCATCCTCGGCACCCCTGAGTCTGTGCCATGCTCCCTAAAATGCATGTGTAACCCCAAGCCAACATTGGCAGCACTGTCACGGTCATTCACAAACATGCGAGGAGGAGGGGGGAGTAAATGTTTAACTCACCCCACACACACAAACCCAGCTGAGACCAAATAAACCTTCTTGTGTGTGTCCCACAAGCAGAGTCGAAGTGCTGGCTATGTCCCTAAGAGCAGGAAGCCGGGTGCCTTACGGAGCGAATAGGGGTGTTAGGTAGGACTCCTGCGTTAGGGAAGCTCCGTTCAGGCGCGCGTCAGTGCTGTTGACCCTGAGGGCAATGTTAGTGACGCAACAGTACCTGTTAAATAAGAAGTCTTCGAGCGGAAGCATGCACGAAGCAGGCTGGGTCCTGGCCAGCCGAGGGCTCTGTGGTGGCCAGGGGCTGGCAGGAACCTGACCCCGCATTTCCTCGAGGAGCAATGGCTCCGCGGGCCTAAGGCAGTGTTCACGGGCCTTTATAGAACATAACTACTGCGAATAATGAGAATCAAGTGCGGCCTCAACACAGCAACGCCTGCATCTCTCTCCCAATGCCAATGCCACTCTAGAAAACGCAACGACGTCAACCGAGACGGGGTGCCCGTGGTACGACCACAGAAGGCCTTCCTCGGGCCACACCCGGGGCCGGCCAGGGCGAACCTGACCTGAGGCAAGAGAGCAGCAGTGCCCTGTGCACTGAGCGCCCGCCTCTGCATCTGGATCACGGTCTTTCCTCCCCTGCCCGGAACCCAGGTCCTTCCTCTAACCACGCTGACAGGGGCTCCGACAAACCCCGATGCTGGAGGACACCCACGGGGGAACGATAGCCCCGTCCTGACTCAAGCCCAGTCCTCCCACCTGTGATGCTCTCACTGAAGTCAGAAGAGCAGAAGCAGAGCCGGCGGGGAAGCCAAGTGCCCGCTCTGCTGTAAGACGGACAGGGGAGCAGCGACAGCTCTGAGAGCTACAAAGAGTGGGGCCCAACAGAGAGCTTGGACGGAGGAACGAGAACAGGCACCCCCTAGGCCGGCCCTAGCACCAGGTGAGATTGACAGCCAACGGCAGAGGCCTGGGGGCAGAGCAGGAGAGCCCACAGCCCACCAGAACCTCAGTTTTCCTGTCCTACCAGGAGGCCTTACCCTGGCCCATCTCTGTCCCTTCCAGCTCTGAGGCAGTCTCCAGGGCCTCTGTGCTCCCTTGGGAAGTGGCTGACATTGGGGGGTAGGAGCGCAGGAGAGGAGGGTGCACTGCAGTTGCTGGGTGGACTGAACCGGGGAACCCGGCCAGGGGAACAGCTGCTGGCTGAACGGCCAAGCCAGAGGCCCCGAGAGCGGGAGAGGCTCCAGCAGAAATACAGAGTAAGGAGCTGGGACCAACAGAGGGGAGAGGCCAGGATGGAGCAGGGGCCTGAGCCCTGACCTGAGTGAGACCCTGCAGGGGCGTAGGGACGTGGGCGTCCTAACACCGTGGCCATGGGACCCTCAGGGAGTGGGCACTGCGGGCACTGGAGGGGCAGCTGTCAAGATGTCCCCATTCAAATGGTGCTCGGCGCCCTTCACTCCCTCCCTCCCATGGAGGCTGGGGTGGCGTCTGCCCACCTCAGGGGCTGAAGGCAGGGCAGAGTCTGGGCACAGGACAGGTCTACGGAGAAGCCCGGACCATCTGCACCCCCTGCCTCACTGGAAGCACTTTCCTGTGGGGCTGGGTCCTGCCTCCAACTGCTCCAGGGGCTCTGCCTGTGGCGTCCTCCGGCCCAGGCTACTCTTCAGGTTTTGAGACAAACAGGGAGGGTCTCTTAGAGAGGGGGAGGTGAGGAGGTAGCAGGTCACCCCAGAAGGTTCCAGAACCCCAGCCTCATGGCCTATTGCCCCCCCCAGAAGGGACAGCATTGCACCCCAGTACTCACATGTGTCGGGGTTGTGGCAGTTGTGCCCCTGACGGAAGTACTGGGGGTTCTCGATGACCGGGATGCGGGTCATGCCGATGACCACCGTGTCGGGCCCGGCGTCCAGCGACGAGGGCGTGGTGATGCCATGGTTGATGTGGTGCAGCGGGCTGGCCGAGTCCTCCTCCCCGCTGATGACAGCCACGGGACCTGCACGCGGAGAGACCAGGGCTGGTGAGGCCAGGGGGCCAGGGCCCAGCCTTGCCCACACGCCCGCTCACTATTTTTGCTCCCGTGTTTGCCAAAGGCGCAAAACCCACGGGAAGGACATCCCCAGATGCCGGGATTCTGCATTCAGAGGACCAACTCTACTTCTCCTTCATGAGAGAAAAATCCGCCGCATCGCACCAGAGAATAAACCAGTGAACCGAAATGACTACAACGTAAATTATGTTCACTTTCCCCAAACCAAAATTAGTTTGAAATAATAAGTTTCTTTGCTTATGTAGCAACAGTAGGATTAAAAAGAAAAAAGTCCTAGCAGCAGTTTGCACGCTGCCCTTTCTCCCTTTAGGAACTTGAAGAACTGCCCGGGCCGGGTCCCACCCCAAAGGGTCTGAGTCCAGGGGTCTGGGCTGCAGCCGGGCGTTTGGATTAAAGGCTCTCCTGTGAGTGCCCTGCACACCTGAGATCTAGGACCTCGGCGAGGGCCTTGGGGCTGAGCGCCTCTGCCGCGTGCCCCCCCGTGCCTAAGGAGTAGGACAACTTGCATTGGACCCTGCCACCCACGGTGCCCAGCCCGTGGGGAGACAAGCCCGGTGTGCGCCTGGGTCTAGTCGGAACCAGCTTGCACGGGTGACAGTAATTAGGCTCCATCACCATTACCCACAGGCACGTGGGCCCCTGTCCCGCTCTTGCAGGATGCACACTCCCTGATGGCTTCAGAGAACACCGCGTGCGTCTCCATCACCCCAACGCCGCCCTTTTCTGACCCCAGGAGAATCCCAGGAGGTAAGGCTATTTACAAACACGGGCTGACAAAGACATTGAATGCGGGGCTCAATCATGGCGGGGTGGAGCCATGCCTCTGTCTGCCGGTGCGACTGTCCCATAGATACAAGTAAAAGCCCCGTAAAGTGAATTAGCTGCGACTCCGCGGCTTCGTGCCACCGGCGTGTTAAATGGCTGCTCTGCAAGACACATGGTCCCAAGACAAAGCGCCTGCTGGGATGCGGTTTGGCGGCTGGAACAATATTTCCGCTGCGGAGCCCATTACATCGCCCTCAAGGTGATGAGGGGAAGGCTCCTCATCAAGCGCGAGGTGAGGAGCCAATGAGGCAGAACTAAATGGGAGACGGCGACATGCACAGGGGACCCAGAATCCCCCCCCCCCCCCCCCCCCCCCCGCCGGCACAGGCAGGCTGATTCCAAGCCCTGACAAACGCCTGGCCGGGAAGGTGGCACCAAGCAGTGGCCCACACACTCGCAGTAATCGCTCGCTTTGCACAAAGAGGCCCGTTTCCGCAAACACCTTGTAAACTTTCTGGAAAACGTCACAGGGATTTCCAGTTGAACACAGACAGCTGAGCACCGGTCTTTGCCTTCCCTCTTCAATCTGAAGAAATTAAGCAAATATTTGTGCACAAACAGAAGGAAGAGGAGAGACAGGAGGAAATAAGATACTTCAGTAGCATTTTAGAAGATAAGAAATCGAAGGAGAAAGCTTGACAGAGGAGGGAGCTACTGAAGACTGGGCCAGCGGGACTGCACGAGGAATGTATACAGGAAGCCAGATCTGCTGTGGAAGGCCAGTGTCTGGAGGGATAGGGTGCCCAGAAGTCCGGGGCGAGGCTCAGGCTGCAACAAGTCTCCCCGGCCATCACCTCGCCCCGTCCCACCAGAGCCAGCAGTTCAGTCCCACAGAAATTGAACCTGAACGGCTCAGAGGACGGGTGGGGTACAGCATGAAGCTGCACCCCTTCTTCCTGCTTCTGGAACAACAGAAACCAGGAATAACACTGCCCGCCCACCCGCCCGCCCACGCCCATCTCGCCTCACACCGCCCCGGCAGGAGGTTAGAGAACCCTGTCTGGAGAAACAATGACTCAAAAAAGACAGACAGCGAGTTATCGACATTTAAGGGGGTCTCACAATGAAATCAAGCTTATTTTTTAAAATATATTTTCATTGATTTCAGAGAGGATGGGAAAGGGAGAGAGAGAAACATCAATGATGAGAGAGAATGATGGATCAGCTGCCTCCTGCAAGTCTCCCACTGGGGATCAAGCCCACAACCCAGGCATGTACCTGGACTGGGAATCAAACAGGTTCATAGGTCAATGCTCAACCACTGAGCCACACTGTGCCTTAGTGGGGCTGGAGAGTTGACTAGCCCCACCCGTGCGCCCAAAGCAAGATCTCATTCACTTTCTGGTGCCCGGTGCCTAAGTCTGAATAAACAGCTCAGGCCCAGCAGACACGGCAGCAGAGCGTCGGCATGGCAGAGCCTGGGGAGCTGGAGGGAACGGGCAGTGCAGGCAGCAGGAGGCTTTCCACAACAGCACTAACATCCTCGGGGAGGTAAATGAAGGCACTGCCCCAGAAGACAAGATGGCCCTGAAAACATGAACAATTAGAGTGTAAGAAAGTCCTTGGGCCCGGCCGGCGTGGCTCAGTGGCTGAGCATCGACCTATGACCCAGGAGGTCATGGTTTGATTCCCGGTCAGGCAGGGCACATGCCCGGGTTGTGGGCTTGATCCCCAGTAGGGGGCATCCAGGAGGCAGCCAATCTATGACTCTCTCTCATTACTGATGTTTCTATCTCCTTTTCCCTTCCTCTCTGAAATCAATAAAGAAAATTTTTAAAAAAGAAAGAAAGAGTCCTTGGGATGTACGGTCATCACACTTTGAAAGTCAAAGAAGAGTAGGAGATAAAGTCTAGGAAATGTTCCGAAAAGCCAAACAAAAAGGAAAGAGATGGTAAATAGGAAAGAAAAGATAAGAAAATTAAAGTCTCTATCCAAAGATCCAACATCTGATTGAAAGAGAGAGAGAGGGAGACAGAGAAAAGAGGTAAAGGAGAAAAAAGTCATTAAAAATTTGAGAATGGGGAGAGGAGTGGGTGAGTCACCTCATTAGACTCACCGGATGGATGACAGATGACTCAGCATTTCCTCCTCCTCCCAGGGCCGCTGACCGTTCTGCTCGATTCAACTAAATACACGTCACAGAGACCACTGCCCATCAGCCTGCCCTCGTGCCCAGGCCCTTACCCTCACTTCTGTTCCTTCCATAACCACAGGCCTTAATATAAAGGTCAACAAAGCATACCCAGCCCCAATCCCCTCAAAGGATGGGCCAGGAGACGCTGCTTGCCTGTGGCAGAGCCCTCACCAGGGCTGTGCTGGGCCCAGCAGGGCATTGAACACCCTCGACACCAGCATTGACATCCCCTCTCAGGCCCATCAATTGTAATAAATGTACCATCGGAGGGGGGGGTGTTGGTAATGGGGGAGGCTGTCCATATGTGGGGGCAGGGCATATATGGGAGCTCTCTGTACCTTCCATTCAGTATTGCTGGGGCCCTAAAACTGCTCTAAAAAGCAAAACCTATAAGAAATGTATGGGGTATAAAGGCAGTGTCCCCACCTACCAGGCAACACTTCCAAATGCCCTTGAGGTGACAGAGCTGCCCAGGTGGAGAGCCACGGGGAGACTCCAGCGTCCACCCTGGGACCAAGTCCCCTTTCCCCTCTGGCCAGGTCAGGTCAGCTGCCTCTGGGGAAAGAAAACCCAGAGACTGGCAGCCCCTCGGAGAGAGGAAGCAAGTCTCCTCTCACTTTAACAAGCGCAGAGAAGAACGTGCTAAGGTATGAAGAAGGGACAGTAATAAAGGGAGAGCCCCCAGGGGAGTTCTCCTACTTTCCTGATGCCGCGGGGGCTGGGGCAGCGCAGGAGGAGTCAGGCTCGCTGAGCGCTGAGCGCTGGGCCCACGGGCTGTCTAGGGCTGTGATGGGCCTCTCCGCGGTCACTACCCGTCCCTAATCACACACTTACTTCGTTAGGCAGCACTAAGGAACAGAAAGAAAGAGAAATAGGCTACAGCCCTCCTGGTGACGTCAAGCTTCTGCGAGAGGCCCCTGAGGAAGACAGGGCCGCTCGCTCGGACACATCACATGACTCTCTTGCCACACTGGTGCCTTTTTGCCTCTCTCAGACCGCTGGTCTAGTTCTTCCAACCAGACCACAATAGAACCACTGGCTAATTAGAGGAATTTTTATATATTTTTTAATTGACTTCAGAGAGGCAGGGAGAGGGAGAGAGAGAAACATCCATGATGAGAGAGAATCATAGATCAGCTGCCTCCTGCACACCCCCTCCTGGGGATTGAGCTCACAACCTGGGCATGTGCCCTGATGGGGAATCAAACACTCAAACCCTGGGCCGCACCGCCCGGGCTAAAAAAATGCAGCTACCATGTGGCCCATCGATTCCACTTCTGAGAATATATCCAAAGGAAACAACACTATGTCAAAGAGACAGCTGTACCCCTACGAACTACTATGGTCCATATTGTAACTCTCCAAGTTACAGTGCCCAAGACAAGGAAGCAGCCCCAGTGTCCACTGACAGGAGAGTAGAGAAGTTGTGATCATTCGTGAGCACAGACACATGGGATATTATTCAGCCACAAGGAGGAGGAAGTCCTGCCATTTGGGAAAGCGCGGCTGGACTCTGAGGACACTGTGCTAAGTGAAAGGAGTCCGACAGAGAAAAGACAAATACTGTATGACCCCACTTACATGTGGAATCTTAAAAAAGAAAAAGAAAAGGAAAAACAAGCTCATAGATGCAGACAACAGAATGTTGGTTGCCAAGGGTGGTGGAGGGGGCAAATGGGTGAATAGGGTCAAAAGGTACAGACTTCCAGTTATACAGTAAACAAGTCCTGGGATGTAACGTACAGCATGGTGACTGTTGTTAACGCCGTATTGCATACCTGAGAGTTGCTAAGAGAATAAATCTCAGAAGTTCTCATCCAAAAAATAAAATCTGTAACCATGTGATGCGATAAACGCTAACTAGACTTACTGTGGTGATCATTTTGCAATATATACAAGCATCGAGTCATTATGTTACACACCTGAAACTAGTATATGTCAATTACATATCATTTAAAAAAAAAACCCCAGTGTGTGATCTGCCGTATTCTCGTTTTCCTGTCTTGGCAACTGAGGAAGCATGAGGCAGCCTCCAGTTCACCTCAGTCCCCAAGTGAGGGTAACAGAGCTGAGATCTCCAGCCAACACCTGGTGCACATGTGGCGTAGGTGGGCTCCATTGTTTGCAGTCACTAAGATTGGAAGGGGCACTGGTTGTTACCACAGCATACCCTAGCTCATGCTGACTAACAGGAATGTGGCCATCTCACACGTGACACTGGCACTGTAATCCTTTCCTTCAGATGGTATGCATGTTCCATAGCACCTCCAACAAATCTTTGCAGAAGTGCCTTATGCACAGGATACGAGGCCTCATCATCCTCAAGGAGGTGATTGATTTGAAAATGCCTCCTTCCCAACTCTCTGTCCCAAAGTTGAGCTCTGATCAAATCTAGTTCCATACGGAACTCCCCCCCACACACACACACATCTGACTTAGGAAGTGAAGAAAAACAACCCAGAATGAGGCTTTGTAATGTGTCAGAATGAAACAAACAAGCCAACCTTCGAATTTAGAAGATGATGTTTCTAAAACCTCACACTTTTCCTACTGAAAAAAATCAAATATTGGCGTGTCCCTGGTGGGCGAGAGCGTGGCATCAACAGACTGGGAGCAGGAACTCATAAACCGGAAACGAGTGAGAGCATGGCACAACACACACAATTAAAACCCAGCCGTGCTCAGAGAGGGATCCCACTCACCGTCTCCTACAAGGAGCCGAGTCCTCACCGGCAAACGGAAGAAAATTAATTTCTTAATTTTTATTGGCACACGTGGGACAGGGGCCAAGTGAGCCCGGGCTGTGCCCAAGAGCACACCTGGGGACCAGGCACCAGCCCTCCGCGCCTGGGCCCGCCCCTCTCCGCCTGCTCTGGCTCCCGGCCAGATGTCGCCACTCTGATCCCCAGGGCGCGCCGGGCCGACGGGCTGCCCAACAAGGCATGCCCTCTTCACTTCTCTGCTTCTCTCCCTGAATCATTTCCCCAAAGAGGAGCTTTATTCTCTGGCTCCAATTCCCTCCCAGCCTCTTCCAGGAACCGAAGGCATTGCTCATGCCTCGTAGCGTTCATCGCTCCGAGGTATCGCCTGGTGATTGAAAATCGTGCTGATCGACCGGCCCGAGAGCACATTTAAGGAAGGAGAAGGCAGGAGGGGTGCTCGGAACACAGGCTTCCCTGATCTCAGTTCATCATCGCGACAAGCCGGGGGGGACACCCTGTGATTCCAGGGATGCGGCTGAGGAAATGGACGCCTCAGGTTCTCCCGTCTGCCCAAGGTCACAGCTAATAAACGCAGGCAGCCCACATCTGTCTGGCCCAAGCATCTGGGCTCATTACCCGGCGCACACTGCCTGGCCCTCCAGCGCTGTTTTGCTGCTATCAGCCGCCATGGTCTCCCCCCGCTGCCATCTGTCCTGCCGGGGACCCGTGTGAGGGAACCGGCCTCACACCAGGCTGCAGCTGGAAGGGCAGCTCCTGTGAAGGAGTGCAGAGGCCGGAGGACGTCAGGCAGCAGGGCCAGGGAAGGCAGAAACATGCAGCCTGAGAGGAGGCAAACGTCACCAGGTTTTCCCAGAGACTCTTTACACAGACAGTATAGAGCATCCCAGGCATAAACAGCAGCGAGTGACTGCCTTCCATGCCTGACTGTCCCGCTGGCGCGAAAGCCTGGCAACCCGCGGCTTCTTCCAGGTCATCGGAGAGGGTTACCTCGCTCCCACGCCCTAGAGCCCGAGGGGGTCCCACCCAGCTCACCCTGGGTTTGACACAGATTCCATCACCTTACATCACACACAAAAGATGCCTCTTCCTTTATTAGATGCTCCCTGGGAAGGTAGGAGGCCTCCTGGGAGCCTTGAGGAGGGAGGGCAGTGAGAGGTACAGACCACGGAGCCTTTAGAATGAAGGAATCTCATGACCGGATGCACTGAAACCCACAACGTCAGCAAAGGAGACTCCTCAGGTCTGCATGGCACTTCATGGCTCACAAGGCGCTTTCCCATCCAGCAACTCAATCACCATAGCAACCCACTAAGACACTCAGGGTAGGGCCTACACTTCCCATTTCACAGGTGAGGAAACTGAGGCTCCGAGTTGTGACAGTGACCCTCGCACAGTCGGGGGCAGCTGTGACTTGAACTCAGCTCACACCAAATGCACGTCCTCTAGGAATGTGAAGGTGGCCATGAATCTCAAGTCTCCCTCTGGGAGGAAGACGCAACGAGGCGTCTCTGGGAGCTGGGAGGACGCCCCACCAAGTGGACCTTCATGGCAGCTGCTGGGAGATGTCACAAATTTGGGGTTCCCAGGGACTGTAGCACTAAGCCCATCCCAGCACCTAACATTTCAGTTCCCTCTTCATGCTACTCCTCCCACAGGGCCGCTCCCACCCACCCACGTGTCCTCCAAATACTCCTTGTATGCCAGGCCCCAGGGAAGAAGGGGAAGGAGAAACACATGGGCCATGCAGAGGCCCCAGGTCTACAGCAGGGACACGGCAAACCTATAGAGATGCCACACGTCATGAGGACCACGTCCTGGGGTGCCCAGGGCAGCAGAGAGGCACGCGGGAGCCCCTGAGCCAGGGTAGGAGAGGAAGGCAGCCCAGAGAGGGACCCCCAGCCTGGCGAACGCCTTTAGCCCCTCACCCTGCATCCCTGCAAACCGGCCTTGCTCCATCCCCCAGGGCTCGCCTTCCCTCCTGCCCCAAAGATCCTCTCTGCTTCCCTGGTGGCCTCCGCCTCCCTCCGGGACACCTTGAACTCTGGCTGCTGCCTCTCCTCCCCACGCAGGCAGGTGGGCGGCTGTTGGGCAGGGCCGCGACAGCGCCTATTACTCTCTGGGCGCGCTCGTCCCGTCCACAGACAGGCCGTAAAAGTGATGGACGCGTTTCATTGGAACAGTGCTGCGGCAGGATCTGTGCAGGGGGCAGAGGTCGAATGACTTGCAGGGAGCCAGGCATAAATACAACAGCAAATCAATCGGAGTAGCACTGGATCCTCCCGGCGCTCTCTCCCTTGCACGGCTCCTGCTCTGTCTGCTCACCTGCTCCAGCCCTGGGTAGGGGCTCCGCTGGCCAGGCCAGCACTCGGGTGCCAGGCTCTCATTAGCACACAGAGCAAAGCAGTGAGGTGGTGTGTGTGTACCTCCCACCAGACCCTCATAAATGTGCCCAGATCCCATGTGTGCTCACACAGATGTGCTCCTAGGCCAGACTGGATACAAACTCACACGCAAAGTAGAACCAGTTAATAACTGCTCATTAAACAGATTGAAGGAGACTTACTGGTCTGTGTTGCTTTATAATTTCACCCCTTCTCCTTCCTCACCAGACAACCGATGCCCATGGGTTACCTATAGAATAGACTTAAGGGTAATGTATCAAGGATATTGAACACTCAGACCAAATACCCGCCAAAAAGTGTGGTGAGGTGGATGTGGGCTCGGGAAATTCTAGCACGAGTGAGTCAGCCCGTTGCTTTTCTAAAGATAGGCACGGGGCCAAACTGGTACAAAGAAAAAAAATCCCAAAGATCTAATCATCCAATCTGAAAACACAATCTTCCTGCAATCACTTCTAAGGTGTTATTCTTAGACTGACCTTCAGATCCGGCCGTATTATCAAACCTATCAATTCATTAAAAAAAAAATAAAACCCTCTCACTTTCAAAAGTAAGAGGTTTTGACCCCGTCATCAAAAGCCTGTTTCCGCACGCATCCATTAACCTGAGGAGGTCTGGGCCATGAATTAAAACCTGCCGAAGAGAGAGTGTCTCCTCGCTCGGTTCAGGTATATTTAGTTCCGCACTGAGAGGAGGGTGGCCACGCAGCCTTTGCCTGTACCTGCTACCCGGCACAATTATTCATAGCGCGTCCTTTGGTTCGGATGATGAAGGACAGTCGCCCTGGGGGGAAGTAGCTCTGGCCTTCTTTGTGGGAGTGTGGGGTGGGGGAAAGACAGCCCAGGGTATAACGGGTTGCTGTTTCGGACTCCAGACACTAGGGGGCATTATCACAGGTGAGGAGGTAAACCACTCTAGCCAACATGGCTCTCTCCTAATTTTCCCAACGCCCTCCGAGCAGTCTTGGAAAGGGCGTGGTGTGACCTTCAGAACGTCCAGAGAGGACGCTGTCCTTCTCGGGCAGCCGATAGATATCACTTGATGATGACGACGGAGCCATTGATTTTCCATCCCTTCTCCTCCCTCTGTTCCCATCTCCCTCCCCCCTTCCTCGGGGTCCAGGTCAATCAATCTTAGGCCATCCCCATCTACTTGGAAAGCTTAACTGCCATGAAGCTAAACCACTTGTCCTCTGGCTCCAATCTCTTAGAGAAATTAGTGCCAATGGAAGTGTCAGTATCAATTTCATAATGTTATTGGATGAAGGCAGGGCTGGGCCAAGTCCCATATTCCTGACGGGCTATCAAAGTGATGAGGATTGTGGGTAAGGAGATAGACAGCTCTGACAGCAGAGGCAACGACTCAAGATCAATTAGACTGACAAGACTATCTCCGAGCCCCATCGCTTAATGCTGACACCGGTGCGCTCCCCCCAGAGCCTGGAACCCTGGATGCGGAGTTCGCCTGGTGTCTCCAGGGGTAACTGGAGAGCCTGGAGGCCCAAGGAGCAGCCCTTGGCTTACCCTTCTCCCTGGTGGCTCTGAACAAAGAGTTCTGATAAAAGAGAAGAATTTTGCTCTGTGATGGGAAGAATGAATACCGACCCCCTTTCTCCTTTTCCTCTTTCCTGCCTTCTAAAGAAAATGTCAAGAGAAAATGTGAGCTGTGTATTTAAATGTAATTCTGTTGCAGTGTCGAGGGAAGGCTTGGGATTATTAAAATGGAAATCAAGATCCTGTAAAAGTCAAGCCAGCGTCGCAGGAGAGAAGATTTGTCACGGAGCGCGAGAGCAATAGATGGAAGCCGCAAGGGTCCCGAGTTCTAATCCAGCCCCTACCCCCGCCTCTCTGGGAACACAACTGGGTGCAGGCAGGAACCAGTCTGTTTCTTTGGGGCTTTGAATGCCTCGGGTTAAGTCAACCATAACCTGCCGCCGCCCTGACGCGCAGTGGGGAATGAAAGCCAACAGAGCCAAGGGCCACAGAGGGGCCAGGATTGTCTGAGACCCGGCAAGGTGTGTCACAGTGGACTTCCTTCCGTGCTCGATGAAAGATGCGGAGGATGCGGATGGGGGGGGGGGGGGTTGGGGCGGGGGGGACACACAAGGAGTGCGGAAGTGAGGCTCGGACCGCTTCTGTAGTTCTCATCCTCTAGCTCAACAGTGTCTTTGCCTTCGTTCTCATGACTTTATGTTCCCAGGGCAACAGGCATAATTTTGAGCCCATGAGGTTTCGGCTATTTTAAGTGAGTTTGCTTTCCTGCTTTTTAATTGCTTAACAATACTGCTGGTTAGCATTCTAGGAAAAACCCCTCGGTGTTTTGTAATGGAATTTAAAATCCGTCCTACTTTAAAGTGTTCCTCTCAGGTTCTGTGTGTGTTTATGGGGGTTGGCAAACACCGGTAGTAATTAGCTGATCTTGACATTGACCTGAGCAGTTAGGCAAGTAAGATGCTCTATGGAAGAGATGGGTGTGTAGCAGGCTAACATCCGCCAGGGCCAAGAGGCTGCCGGCGATATTACCTGGGGCTGCTGACTTCACACACACACACACACACACACACATACACACACACGGCACCGTCTCAGGCTCCCAGATGCAAAGGGGAGGGACTTTAGACTCAACAATTCGGAAACATTTCTAGGGGGAAACCTTGAATAGGTTTACCAGTTGCTTTCATGTAACAGTGTCTTCATTGAAGGAGATTCTCATTATATCAATTATTTGCCTCCAGGATTTAAAAAAAAAAAATGCAGTTAAGAGAAGTAAAGGGAGTGCCAATGGAGCACCAGGGTCTTTGGTCATTGTCCTTCCCTGCTGTGGGCGTGAATTCAAAAGTAGCTGTGTCACGGCCCATGCACGAAAACGAACCCAGAGGGGCAGGACCTCGGGGACCCAAAGTCACCACGTTGCCATCCCAACGCCTCGCAGCAGCATTGTTTTTAAATGGTTGGCTTCAAAGGAGCCTCAGGATCACGCCCGTCTTGGCCTGGATCCCCAGAGGGTCTACTGTGGAAGGTCTTCACATGTGTCTTTTCAAAGTTTTGCTGGGCAGACTGGCGGTGCACACGACATATGTGTAAGTGTGCGCACACACACATGAACCAGGTGTTATCTATGGAGAACCCTGGGTACTCCAGCGGCTTGGTCCTGTTTTCCTGCATTTTCTCATTTAGTCAAGCTACCGTTGGATGACTACTATGGCCAAGAATTGTCCAAAGCAATTTATAAATATTGCTTCATTTAACCCTTATCAGCTTGCAATGATTACCTCCAATTCATAGACAAGGGAACTGGAACCGCACAACTATTTCATTAACTTATCCCCAGTCCCTCAGCAAATGATTCAAATGCAAGACATTTCATGTTGCCCTGGCCAGTGGTTAGAGCATCAGCCTGAGGACTGAAGGGTCGCGGGTTTGATTCCTGGTCAAGGGCACATACCTCGGTTGAGGATTGGCACCCTGCCCCTGGTTGGGGCATGTGCAGGAGGCAACTAGGCAATGTGTCTCACATCAATGTTTCTCTCTCCCTCTCTCTCTCTCTCCCCTCACCCTCCCTCCCTTTCACTCTCTCTAAAAATCAACGGAAAATATATCCTCAGGTAAGGATAAAAAAAAAAAAGACATTTTGTGTCAAGGCCGGTACTTTCCCTATAGCATACTGTCTGCCATCAGTAATTTTAAGAAAACCTACAAAGCAATACAAAGAGAGAGAGCATGTTTGACATTTTCCTTGGATCTGTTGCTGAATTTCCATCAGGCTCACTCTCTCACTTTACTTTTATGTGCCCTGATTCACAAACCTGTGCCATCGAGACTTGACACTCAAAGCTGGCCATTACCCACCAACCACAACTCCCACTACTAATTGAGAAAAAATACTCGTTTTGTTATTCCCCAAATACACGACCTACACTTCTCTCCTGTCCCATCTGCCCTTCCCAGGAGATTTAAATTTAAAAATGCCCGGAAAACACCTGGCACACGCCCGCACGCAGCAGGGTCGACATAAACGCTGGATATTATTAACAGGCCTATTAAGTGTGGACGTGTATGAATGCCGTGTCGGGCAGAAATGCTGTGATTAACGAAACTGCTGGCAACTAGGATTTCAGGTCCCTTGGCAATGTGCCCGCACTCTCTTCCCTGAGATCCGGCTCGGCTAAAAGACGCTGATTGTGTGATTTGGCACCACGGGAAGTCAACGGAAGGGAGGTTTGCCCCCTTCTGTGCCAAGGTAGATGGAATGTGCCCTGCTGTGTGTCGGAGGGGAAATGAGGCTGAGGACTGATGGAGTGGGAGGACCACGGGCCCCGCCCCCTGGCTGATGGAGCACCCGTCCTGTAAAAGCCGAGGCCCTTCTAGGCAAAAAGAAGTAAGAATAAAGCCTGCCTCCTTTGTCTGTACTGCCAGTCACAGTCAGTCGATCCAAATATATCTATTGAATGCCTGTAGTGAGCAAAGTATTAAATAACTGCAACACTCACCATTTGTTGAGAACTTAATATCACGCATGGCGCTCTATGGACCCTCCTGCCCCAGCTCACAGCCTCTTTCTCCGTGAATTCTGGTCTGAGTGCCCTGCTCACCCACGCCCTCCCCTACCCCAAGCTGGAAGGGACCCCTCCCCTTCCTTGGCATCCAGCTCTACCCCCAGCACAGCACGCCTTGCCCCGCAGCTGGTCGCGGGTGTTAGGTCTGTGCAGAGCAGGGACATGTTCAAGTTCACGTCCATGTCCTGGGAAAGGAGCAGTGACTGGCAGGCAGGGGATACGGCTAGAATGGATGGGCAAATGGGTGGGTGGATGGATGAGACTGCAAGAGAGGATGGCACCTCTTATTTCAGTTCTGCAGTTCCTGCAAAGGACTTGATAGCTGGCACCATGGTGGCAGCCCCAGGCCTCCAGCCAGATTACTCCGGGGTCAGCAGGACACACAGGACTGCCCCACCAGTGCCACTGTGTCCAGGGATCCTGCTCTCTGCATTTTCCCCAGGACAATCCTGAGGTGGGTTCTATTAATATCCCCACTTTGCAGATGGGGAAACTGAGACTCAGGGAGACGCACTTCCTCGCCCAACACCGAGCAGGTGAGAATAAACAGAGCGAGGGCCTCAGTGCCCGCACACTCCCTGCGCTGTACGAAGCCCTGAGGTGGCAGAGGATGAGGTGGGATGTCCAGGCTGCGGCGCCTCCTGGGAGCTTGGGTTCTGGTGATGAATGCAAATCCAGGCCCACGGAGGAGCCTCAGGGCGCAGACGTCTGCAGACAAGCTCAGAGCCTCTTGCCAACAGTCCCTCTCAGCCCGCCCGCCCGCCCGTCTCTCTATAGGGAAGAGATTAGAGGAGACCCGCGCCGCTCCGAGCATTAAAGCGGGAGGAGCAGGCGGATGGGACCCGTGGCGTCTTGGTGACCACGTCCGGCCAAGGCCGCTGGTGAGTCAGCGGAGTCCGGGGAGGGGAAGCACGTCCCCCTTTCTGGCCTGGGCTCAAGCCCATATTCTAATAACGCGATTTTATGAGAACAACCAGCATGTTTCCTGGAAGTGGGAGATGTATTAAACCAGTGACCCTTAGACACACCACCGCCATCATCACCCTAAGTGTCAACATCACGGTGTCTCCGGAGCTGCACAGCCTCCCAGATGCCAGGCACTTTCACACTCACGGCTCATTTGCTTCCTTCTCTCAATTACCCTCTGACACAGATAAAAGCAGGTAAGCGTCCCGCCCTTCCCACCTGGGACCAAACCAAGACCCACTGAAACACCTACGATGGCTCAATCAACCAGCCAGCGTGAGAGCCGGGTTTCCAACTCAGCCCTCCTGGAATCCATGCAGCATGTACCCAGGACGGGGGGCGGGGGCATTAAACGGGGCAGCCACAACGTCTGTTAAAGTCAAAGCCAACATTCTCCCCTCCGAGCAGCTGAGACAGACTTGGAGTTCAGGCTGCCTTGATAAGGAAGAGAGGGCAGGATTTAAAGGGGCCTCACATCTTATCTCTCCCGGCGCCACTGAAATGAACCAGCCGAACTGCAAGAAGTCTGCAGTTGGCAAAGAGAAGTGGCGGAAAGGTGCTGCATGTGGGTTAAGGCAAGGCTGGCGGTCAAACTGGGGAGAGAGCAGGCAGATGAGGGGGGAGGGAGGGGGAGAGAGTGGCAGGCCCCTGCGTTCCGCTGGTGAATATTTCCTCGAGCTCTCAGCCGAGCAAATCAGCTAAGACAGGTGAGGGAGGCCGGTACCCACAAGCTCTGCTCATAGACATGTATTTTTAATGCGGAACCTCGATCAGATGGCAGAGAGCTGGAGAAAGATGTGTATAAAATAGAAGTAGAGCAGAATGTATGTCTTTTTATAGGCAATGATTCCTACAGAGTGATAGCTCTTAAATATTAATAATAAGTAAATTTTTAGGGCATAGAGTTGGAGATGAAGGGTGATGATAAAATTTGCTTTTTTTCTTTCTTTTTTTTTAGCTCGTGGTCCAAATTTGGGAGAATAAATACAGTCCTACCTAGAGCTGGCAATACTTACACAGTTTATCATCCGCCCTGGGGCCTTGGCTCACTGAGGAACAAGTACGCTGCCTCAACTCGACACTGAGATCATAATTTGGAGGTGGGAAGAGACTTATCCCAAGAATTAAAATAACCTCACACCAATTTCAAACACGACAGAGACGGCGTTCTCACAGAAATGTGCAGTGCCCTGGCCTTCCGCAGAACCTCAGCCCGCTTCCGGGTTAGAAACCCTCTAGCGAGGAGGGTGGATGGCAAGTCCCTCTGCCTCTCTCCTGGTGTCTTCTCACCGCGATGCCCCAACAGAGGGCACAGAGCATCCCATCCTCTTCCTGTGGTATCGGGGACAGAAAGAAAAGTGTCCCATGCCCGGCTGGCGTGGCTCCGTGGTTGAGTGTGGACCTAGGAACCAGGAGGTCACGGTTTGAGTCCCAGTCCGGGCACACGCTTGGGTTGTGCGCTTCATCTCGCTCTCCCTCTCCCTTCCTCTCTGAAATCAATAAAAACGTGTTTATTTTTTAAAGTGTCCTGACCCACAGTTATCCCAGTCCCCTGCCAGTCCTGGAAGGTAAAAGAAAAAACACACAGGGAGCTCCTGGTGCGGGCAAATACGGCTCAGGAGCGGCCTGGGAGGCGGGCGGCCTCCAGCACGGAGCTCGGGGCTTAGGGCCGAGAGGCGCTCACTCAGCCCTGACGCCCAGCCCCAGCCAGCCACGCGGTGTCCACGCCCAGCAGCAGGACAGCTCTGGGCTCTCCCGCCTTTCCCAAGCCCCCTCCAAACACGCCCAAGGCCTTTCTAGAAGAGGAGAGCCGACCTCTTCGATCTTATTCTTCCTCTGCCTCTGATGAGGTCCAGGGAGAAGCCTCCACATGACGCAGTGACTCGCCTGCCCGGGGAGAGGAAGGGCCAGGGACGAGCCGCCGAGCAGATGCTCGGACCCCAGAAGCCATGACAGAGAGCGCTCCCTGCGTAAGACCTCCACGCTCTCCAGCCCCTCCCGCTCCCTGGCAGATGGAAGGTGAGAGCAGACGGAGCGACCTCAGCCCGGCCGCGGGCTCTGAGGGGCCAGGAGCAGGCTGGGCTGGCAGAGGGGAGAGCCTGGGTGTCCTGCACAGCAGTTCAGCACAAGGATCTGACATCAGATGGATTTTGGGGTCCAGTCCCAGCTCCCCAGATCCTAGCTGGGCAGCCTTGGAAAAATGAATGACCTTCTCTCTCCACTTCTTCATCTATGCGTGGTAACCATAAGGCAGCTGCAGCCAGTGTCACCAGCGTTACATGAGTTCGTACGGGAAGAGATTTGGCATGTATTAGGTTATTAGCATGAGTGAAGCTGAATATCTTCCGAGGTCAGTGGGAATCTCAGGTCACACCGGGAGCCCCTCTCTCTTCCCGGAAGGCTTCTGGCCCTGCCCAGGGCAACACTAGCCCATCGCCCTGCGCCTCGGCCCAGCCCGGGGCTCATTCCCGGGAAAAGCACCTGCCAGCGAATCGGGCAGAAGTCTGGGCCAATTCAGACACAACAGCCTCCAGCAGCCGTGCCCACCCACCCCCTCCCCCCCACCTCGCAGGACCACAGGCCGGAAAGGGAGATGGGTCACTTTCAGGAGCGCGAGTCAAGAGCCACGTGTCAGAGCTGCAAATCGCGATGCCATCACGTGGGAGGGTCTAGTGGTCAGTGCAGTGCCCCCTTCATTCTCTGGGGGGACAGCAGAGCCACGTGCACATGGCCTCCTCCCAATGACCCAGACGTCACCACGAACAGCAGCCAACTGCTGGCCCAGGAGAGACACGGCGAGCCCACAGAGGTGAGCAGCCCGTCGCTACCCCCACGCACAGCCGCCATCGGAGCCCTGTCGGAGCGGGAAAAGATAAGATATTCCAGCAGCAACGGGTCAGGGGGCAGCAGAGGGGCCTGAGCCACTCCAGGAATTTAACGAGCGCCGGATACCGGCAGCATAAATAAGCCTTTAATAAATTAGAGAGCTATTCATTTAAGCGGGCTCTGCCGTCCCCTCGATGCCGGTTAATCTGTAATTCAGATGGATCGGGGAAGCTCTGCTGGGAGACGAGAGTCCAGAATACAGAACGATTTTGTCCCCCGAGAGCTGGCGTTCACTTGGCATGCAGCACGCATGCCCGGTGTGTTCACCGCGTTGTCACTCTGTCGCCTATAAGCCCTGAGCTGCAGACACAACGCGGGGGCAAATGCTCGCTATCCCAGACCCACGGCAGCACTGCCCACGCGCGTCCCACCCTGCAGACACCTCACCCATTCCACTCTGCGCAGCGCCAACCGTGCAAGCATGCACCTGGGCCAGCACCCTAAGGCGCCTCCACCAACAGGCAGGTGAACAGGCCAGCAGGTGCTTGCACCCATTGTCCGGGACCCCCAGCATGTCTGCAGAGAGCTGCCTTCACCCAGAACCCCTGCCTGTCATAAGCTGAATGGTGTCCCCTTAAAAGACGTGGAAGTCCCAACCCTCAGCGCCTCAGGATGTGATGTATTTGGACATTTAAAGAGGTACTGAGGCCTACATGGGCCGTGAGAGTGGGCCCGAAGCCTGTAAGAGATCAGGACACAAACACTCACCAACCTGCATGTGGTGGAGGTCAGCTGGGAGGCCATGAGAGGAAGTAAACTCTAGGCCAGTGGATCTCAACCTTCTGGCCCTTTAAATACAGTTCCTCATGTTGTGACCCCCAACCATAAAATTATTTTCGTGGCTACTTCATCACTGTCATGTTGCTACTGTGATGAATCGTCATGTAAATATCTGATATGCAGGATGGTCTTAGGCGACCCCTGTGAAAGGGTCGTTCGACCGCCAAAGGGGTCGCGACCCACAGGTTGAGAACCGCTGCTCTAGGCAGAGGAAACCGCACGTGCAAAGTCCCCAAGGAAAAGCATGCTCGGGGGCCAGGAGGGGCATGGAGGGCAGGGGGTCTGGTGGGAAGTGACAGGGGGAAAGAAAAGGGGGAGGGAAGGGCAGAGGGCCTCACACAGACCTGAGGACTGAGGGGGAGAGGGTGCACCTGCTCCACAGGTGATGGGAAGCCATGGGCTTGAGCACCAGGGAATGGCACAGCCTCCCTGTTCTCTACACAGGTCACCCCAGCTGCCCTGTGCACCTGACCGTGGCTGGGGGTGGGGGGATGGGGAGCGGAAGCAAGGAACCCCTGCAAATGCCATCTCAACAGTCTGAGGAAGAAAGACTGACGCGAACCCAAGTGTCAGAAGTTACTTTTGCTAAATGATATGTGCCTTCAGCCGCTGATATCATCCTCACATTTTAAAAAATATGTAACTTCCTATTGATTTCAGAGAGGAAGGGAGAGACAGAAACATCAATGATGAGTGAGAATCACTAATCAGCTGCCTCCTGCACACCCCACACTGGGGATCGAGCCTGCAACCGGGGCCTGTGCCCTGACCGGGAATCGACTGTGACCTCCTGGTTCATGGATCGATGCACCACCACACAGTCATGCAGGCCAGGCCAGCCTCACAGTTATTATCAATATATTCCAGAACTTCAAGGTGGGTTATTTTTACACCTGGGTATCAGGCAAGGGGTTGCAATGCTTCCCTTCCCGTTTCTTTTCTTTTTTTTTAATGTAAAATGAGCTTCATTAGGAGAAAAAAGGGAGTTGTTTTTCATTTGCTCACCCAGTTCAATTTTTTATGTACCTTCATTGATTTTTATGTTGAAATACTTCTTTTAGTCTTTCAAAAGCAGACCCCTTGTTTAGCGGCTTTCAAACCTGGCATCAGGTAATCATTTGCTTGTCAAGAAAGTGAGCGTCCCTCTCCCTGCTACTAATAAAAAAATCGATAAGTCTTTAGAGATGCCTTTAAGAAAGATTAAATAAATGAATAAGTTTAACTTCTGTCTGATGGGTTCTAGCCGTAGTAAAATAGCACGATCAAGCTGGAATGCTTAATAGCCACACTGGGCTCCGAGAACGGAGTCCGACCGAGGCTTCCCCAACACTCACTGACTGACCCCGGACTGGCCCCCCCGCCGTGGTCAAAGGGGACACAGAATGCTCATGCTCCCTCCCCACGATGAAGGGAGGGTCAGTCTGCGGCTGCTGAGAGCATCGTGAATGCCCTGCATTCAATGCCCACAATAGGTCAGAACAAGTTGGTATCAAGAGAAGTGGCCAGGCCCGCCTGGCGTGGCTCAGGGGTTGAGCATGAACCTATGAACCACAAGGTCATGGTTCGATTCCCGGTCAGGGCACATGCCCAGGTTGCAGGCTTAATCCCCAATGTGGAGCGTTCAGGAGGCAGCCAATCATGGATGTTTCTCTCTCTCTCCCTGTCCCTTCCTCTCTGAAATCAATATAAATATATATATTTTAAAAGGAGAGAAGTGGCCAGGAATATGGGGCTGCTGCCCAAATCCACAGGGGCACGCCTGGTTGGAGAAGACAGGGCCCTTAACTCTCACTCCCCTCCGCCTCCCCCACCCCGCGGGGCCAGAGCCCACAGGCCAGTCCTTCACACTTCCTGCTTCTTCAGCTGCTGCCTGGCAGGGTGGTGGATCCAGGCCAGCATGGACGTCAGACAGGCTGGGCCGGGTCCAGGGCTCCCAGGCCCCACGGGCAGACCTGTTCCTTGGCGTTGGCTGGGATGCAGCAGAGCGTGATGGGGACGGCGGCCTCTCTGGACACACTCAGAGCTGGTTCAGGATGCAGCTCTGCCCCTCCTCACAGCGTGACTTGTTTCCTGTGGGAGCCTTGATCCCTCTCAGTAAAACGGGAGTGAGACCAACAGCACCTCCATTGACGTGTCTTACAAGGATGGAAGGGTTTGGGCAGCAAGTATCCCAGGCACGGTAACAGTCTCCAGTCTCCACTCTGTCTGGGAAGAACTTCTCCAATTGCTTGATTCTGTAGGTGCCCGGACTTGGCGCAGGTGTCTTCTCACAGGAGGCCTTTGTGGACAATCCTTGCCGAGCTCCCAGAGCCCTGGGCTGGTCCTCACCTCCCGGGCAGTGAGCCCAGCTGGGTACCGGCCCTGAGCACTGGTCCCGGCCCCAGCAGGCATAGTTATTAGCAGCTCACTTCCGTTCTTCTGCTTTATCTTTGTGCCCAGCTCCTGGCACGCACCCCCTCGCCCGTAGCACTGTTCAATTACACGGGCTGGCTGGGCAGGTGGATGAATGAACTGCTCCTCACAGCTTCTTTTCCCTGGCCATGCAAGTCCGAGGAGCCGGAGCCAGAAGTAAGCAACTGATGAGCTGGATGGAAAGAGGAGGCAGCTCCCTGCTCCTGCCTCTGTCACTACAGCTGGATGAACAGTGTCCTCCCCCCCGATGCCAAAAAAAGAGCGATGGCCACCTGGGCCCGTAAGTGCGACCTTATTTGGAAAGAGTCTCTGTAGATGTAATTAAGGTTGGAATGGAGATGAGATCATCCTGGATGAGGCTGGGCCCTAAATCCTGTGCCACGTGTCCTTAGGAGAGACAGAAAAGGACACCCAGAAACACAGAGAGGAAGCCATGTGGCGACAGAGGCGGAGGCTGGGCTGACGCAGCCACAGGCCGGGGAAGCCACCAGGACTGGGAGACCAGGGAGGATTCGCCCCGAGAGCCTTTGGGGGGGCATGGCCCTGCCACACCTTGTTTGGATTTCTGGCCTTCAGAACTGTCAGAGAACCAAGTCTCATCGTGTTAAGCCACCAAATTTGTGGCGATCTTAGGGCGGGCAGCCCTAGGAAACTCATACAGCCACCGAGGGATGGACCGACCGACTTCACAGACAGTCCATCCAGGCCACACTTCCTCACTCCGGCTAGAAACTTCCCATCTGCAACCTCACGTCCTCTGCTTTCCATCCTTTCCTTTCTTTTTCTCCCCAAATGTCAGGAAAGACGCACCCATTGTCTCGATTAGCACAGCCACGACCTTACGGGGTTGGTTCTGTGACTATCCTTGCTTCACAGATGAGGAAACTCAGTCTGACGGAGGTTGAGCCACTTGCTCCTGGACGCATGGCTGGGACTCCTGCCCACGTCTGTCTGGCCTCCATGCTCGGAACTGCTATGCTGGCTGCCATTCCCCCAGCCCGCCCCCCTGCACTGCAGTGGGGGTCAATTCTACATCAAGAAAGGCTGGAGATGACAGAGCTTTGGAGCCGGAAGAAGAGCCAAAACTCAGTCTAACACAGGTCTGAGGGGTCTCTGCTGCTGATTCTAGCACTTTCGATTTGGGACTCAATGCCCCTCCACCCCTGCCCGCAGTGATGGACCCCAGGGCTTCCTAAGGGCTGAGAAGGAGGAATCACACTTGAGAATAGCACCTTTCAGACTGAGGGCTCCTTAAATGCAGGGGCCTCCTCTTGTTTTATTGTCTCTCCAACGCCTGGCACAGTCACTGGCACAGAACCTATGCTTGATAAAGGTTTTTGTGTTAAATCAAGGGGTTATGAAAACTATGGAATTATAATTATATTTTTTTAAAAAAAGAAAGAAGTAGAGATCATCTTAGCTTCTCACTAGCGATGAGCAGCTACCCCGGCGCGGAAGCCTGGCTTTCCCGGCTCTGCCATTCTCTGTGTCTCCTGGATCGTTGTCCTGCCCATCATGACCACTCCATCACCGGGGGTTGGGGGGGAGGGTGTAGGGTGGTCATAGCCTCTTGCTCTCTGGCAGGATCTTTCCCCTTCGTCCTGTTTCCACTCCAGAGGACTTTAAAATCTAAGTCAACAGTAAGCAAGGTACAATCATGCAAAGCCCATATGGTCCCTGTCCCCACGTCAGGTGGTTGGGGGCTCTGCCCAGTGACCAGATGGCTGCTCAGGGTGGCCCATTCTCCGGGACCCCTCCTGCCTGGAGTGGAGGGAGGGGTGTTGCAGACGGCCAGGACTGGGCAGACACCCCAGAATTTGGCTGGAGCAAACCGACACCCTATCAGATGCCATCTGGGCACCTGTCCCCTCCATTTTCATTCTCATGAATCCTCTGGGGACAAGTCCAGCTAGAGACCTAGTTAGCCAACACCCTGCTGGAAAAGTTCCTCTGAGAACTATTCCCCTTCTTATTTATGTACACGACTCTTGTCTACACACGGGGCAGGAATTTTAACCCCCTGTGCTCTGTGGGACTCCATCTGAGTCAGCTCTGGACTTGCTGGGTCTCTCCAGGGTGTTCGCCTGCCCCGGGAGTCACACCAACAGCATTCTCGTCCAACAGACTGAGCGACCTACTGTCAGGGCTCGTACTTCACAAGCACGCCTGGGCCTGAGGTCTGAGCAACACTGGCAGCCAAATCATGTGGAGAAGGCGAAACAACTGATATAAAGGAAACCACCACCCGGGCTCCTCCTCCCCAGCAGAGACAGAACCGCGGCCTGGCTTTCTGACACTGTCACTCTGATGTCAAACCCCCTGAAGGTAAGGCCTTATGAGACTATGCTCCCAGCCCGTAAGCCACCCAGACCGAGGCAAGGTAATCCGTGGGCACCGGACATGCACGGGGCAGTGACGGGCAGTTGGCCAGGGAAGAAAGGTCTCAGCGAGGGCAGCGAGCAGTTCCCTCTTTCACCGGGAAAAGGAGAGCAGGATGTAGAGACAGGGTCAGCCCGGCCGGCGTGGCTCAGGGGTTGAGCATCGACCTAGGAACCAGGAGGTCACAGTTCCATTCCCGGTCAGGGCGCATGCCCGGGTTGCAGGCTTGATCCCCAGTTTGGGGCATGCAAGAGGCAGCCGATCCATGATTCTCTCTCATCACTGATGTTTCCATCTTTCTATCTCTCTCCCTTCTTCTCTGAAATCAATAAAAATATATTTAAAAACAAGTAAATAAAAATAAAGACAGGATCGCTGTCTGGGGCCAAAGTCCACCTACGGATGGCAGGCGCCCTCCCTTCCTATCATTCAGAGAAATGGCGGAAAGGCCACAGAGAGCGGACACACTGTGCGGCTTCCGCTGCACCCCCTCCGGCCCCCGTGTGTGCCCCCGAGTAGAGCTTCTATGGTCGGGAATATCTGTCCAACGAACCACAAAGTTCTGGATGGCCAGGGGAGGGAGAGGCAGAGACCAGGGAGGGGAGAAGGACATGTGGCCGGCTGCCTGTCCCCAGTTCACCCCAACTTTCTAGAACCTTCCCTGGCCAATCCCTATCCAATCACAGCAGAACCACAGTCATAAGAGAGGCACAGAGCTACCCTGGGATGGATTTCTCTGTGAGGCTAGGACACTGGGCTGCAGCCTCCTGACATATGTCCTCACTCGTGTGCAGACAGCCTGCTTACTAGTAACTGACACCCTCCCCCACCCCCCGTGCGGAGGACCTGGCACTCCCCTGGATGACCACAAAGACTGGGGCCCCACACTCACTCAGTGGGTCCTTTGGAAGGACCTGACTCTCACCCCCCTTTCCAGGTACCCCTTCCTCCCAGGCTCCACGCGGCCTTCCACATCTCGGGCTTGTGCACGCTCCAAGTCTGCCCCCGTCACCAGGCCCTCAGACAGTCCTCAAGGGACCGAGGAAGGCCATGGGGGAGGAAGGGCCCATGACACAGGGCAGAGGAGGAGGGTCAAGGGTCATCGGAGTCTCCCAGACGCTGTTCTCATTTCACTGCCTCTACATGTGTCCACTATCCCTGGCCTGCATGGGCCTCCATAGGGCCCCCCATGGAGCAGAACCCCTGCAATGATTACCTAGGGTTTCCATGTAGTTACCGTTAGTCTCTCTTTAGACAGAACATCGACCGTCCCTCCCAGATCCATTTTCATGCCTCTGTCTGTCTGTAGTATTTATCTCTACTGTAACATGGCTGACATTTTCTAACCCTCGAACTGGGACAGTTCCCAGGGGGACGGGTTTTGCCCGCGGTTAATAGCGCAACTCGATTCTCCACATGCTCAGCAGCTAAGCTGGTAGCGGGTCGCAGCCGCAGCCCTTGTTCAGCAGAAAGGCACGGGCATGGGAAGCCACGAGGGCACGGAGGGTGTGGGAGGGGCTGCCAGCTCCCTGGGGACCCTCCCAGGGGGAGGCCCTCTGAGGAGGGAGAATGGGAAGGAAGAAGCAAGAATGGAAGAATCTACAGGCTCATCCTGGGTTCCAATCCCAACTCTACCTCTGACGTAAGCTCTCGGCCTTCTATGACCTGAGTTTTCTTCTATGACATGAGAATCTTAGAAGACCCTAACTCAGAGGATGGGGGTCCAGACTAGGTGTGATACACACGAAAAGCCCCTGACACGGGACTGAGGAAAATGGCTGCTCGTATCATTGCTGTTATTCTCGTGATGCCCTGACACTGTATTTAGTAGTTTTATGAGAGGCGGCAGCTGTCTCTGGGTGGACACATTGGTATTTCTATTCTGATCTCACAGTGGAAAACCGACAAGTCTTTAACGAACGGACCTATCCAGGCTCTTGGTGTAAGTGAGCCAGGAGAGGGAAGGGGAGGACGCGGAGCTGCATGAGGTGCGGAAGGGGGACACTGCAGGTGCCGGCGTTGGGCAGCTTCGAGCTCAGCAAAGTCTGGGAGACAGTTCACTGAGAGGTGAAGGGAGGAGCTCTGGGCTTGAAAGTGGTGCACAGGCCTGGGCAGCTGCCGACTGCAAGGTCTGCCAACAGCAATGAGGGTCCCACTGGGGCTGAAGGCCAGCTTTTCAGGGCACCACTCAGCATGAGTCCACGGATATCCACTCAACAGCTCAGGGCTGGGAAAATCACATGATGAGGACCAAGAAGAGCAAGTGTGGGGGTGGGGGGGGGGTGTCTAGGGAGATGCACTAAAGGGCTAACAACGGGGTTGGTCTGCATAAGAGAGTAAATGGAGGTCACAGGAGGCCACCACTGGGTGTGAGGTAGGGTAGAAAGAGAATCTGCAGCGAGAAGGAAGGGAGAGAGGCAGCAAAGTCTAGACTCGGAGAGATTCCAAGCCATAGGGGGAGTCGAGGAGTGGCCTGCTGCCCCATGGCTGAAAAGGGGTCCATGGCACAGGGCAGACGAGGAGGGCCAAGGTCATCAGTGTTGTGTCGGATCCCAGAATCAGTCCTGCTCTCTCGCTACAGCAAAAGCATGAGGCTCTGTCAGAACCACCTTGCAGAAGGATATCCATCGGAACATAAGAGCCTCCGGGTAGGTTCTGCCTGCCTTCCCTCTCCGAGAGGGCATGGCCATGGAAGGGTTGTCAGGAAGGTGGTAGATCACCTTGAGGACCTGGGATCATTACGCCAAGTCCTGGGGTTGCTGTAGTTTGAGTGACTCACATTCAACTTGGCATAAGTTTCCCAAAGGGGAAAAAATAAAAGTGCTAACCCAACCCCCAGCCGAGGCCAGGCGCTGAGGTCACATGCCAATATCTGGGATTCCAATGCCTACGCCATGGCGTCCGGGCAGTGAGGTCCCAGGGGCCCGGGTTGCAGGCAGAACTGCCCTGGCTCCTCCCACAGAGAGGCGTGCTCCCTGGAGGTAGCGCCAATGGAGCATGAGCAGTAGCAAGAGGCAGGATGCTGCCACTCAGAGATGCCCGGGCCCATGTTAACAGGGTGGCAGACAGATGGGGACACGACATGGAGTAGGCTGGCACAGAACATGCAAGATTCTGCTTCCAAATTGCCAGCTGCCAGCTACAGCTTTCCATCTGCTGTCGAGTCGCAGCCTCTCCTTTAGTGTTTCACTGTTTACACAGTCCAAGTCCAAGTGCATTTGCTGACCACCCTGAGGGAGGCTGGCTTGGTGAAAAGGCCAAAGACTTTAGCCTCCAAGCTGTTTGGAAAAGCAAAGTGCCTCCTCTCTGGCAGATGCCCAGCAAGCCAGGATCCACAGGTCACCGTGTGGAGTCTAAAGAGATCTCAGCTCGGCCGGCGTGGCTCAGTGGTTGAGCATCGACCTATGAACCAGGAGGTCATGGTTCGATTCCTAGTCAGGGCACATGCCCGGGCTGTGGGCTCGATCCCCAGTGTGGGGTGTGAAGGAGGCAGCCGATCAGTGATCCTCTCTCATTATTGATGTTTCTCTCTCTCTCTCTCCCTTCCTCTCTGAAATCAATAAAAATATACATATTTTAAAAAAAAGACATCTCAGAAAAATCCAGGATGTCATAGCAAGATGGCAGATGCAGCTGCCACCAAACCATCTTGCAGCCTTTTCTGTCCTGCGCCCTCCCTCCCTCCCTCCATCAACCTCAGTGCTGCCGCAGGATGCAGGGCCAGCGGCGGGGAAAATGAAGACCCATCGACAAATTCAACAGAAAACGGGCCTCCACAGGCAACCCTGCTCCAACAAGGAGCCTGAGGAGTCGGAGGAGAAAGGGTTAGTTGTAGAACTGTTGTAGTTCTACTAGTTGTAGTAGAACTAAGCTGCCCAGGGCTGGTAGATGGGAGGTTCCAAGCACCTTCCATCTACCAGCCCTGGGCAACTTCCTTAGAACTACCTCTGCCAGATCTGCCATAGACTGCTCAAGTCCTTCCCTTCCCTTCTAGGTCTAGCCTCGATCACCCACCACCCTGAGCCCAGAGGGCACGCAGGGGCGTGGTGCCATGGAGAGGGGCACTAAGGTACCTGTGGACACCCTGTCTGGCCATGCAGCAGGCTGGGACATACAGGGTCATCACAGATGATCCAGATGTGTGAGGGGGCAGAGACATGTGACAAAGGCATGTAGAGCAGGAACATGGGGGCTTCTCTCCCTTCTGTTAGAGAGGGACATGGCTAGAGCATTCCTTAAAGTCAAGTGGCAAAAGTCAGCCCTGATCCTCTTCGTTGGAGGTTCTTTTATACCTTCCATTTCCACATTTACTTCCCCTCTTCCTCCTCCCCGATCACCAGTATCCTCCCCACCCCACTGCCATCACGCCCCCGGTCCAGTGAAACAAAGCCCGGCCTCTTGCGAACACAATGTCTACCTGAGGTCTGCAGGGGCCACTTCCTGACCTGGAAGTCAACGAATGGCTCTCTTAGCAGCCAGGGGCCTCAGGACCACTCTTAACAGCGCCCACGAAAAACAGCTCCCAGTAAAAGCCATGGAGAGAGGAAAGGGGGGCTAGAGGGAGAGGGGGGAGGGGGAGGGGGAGGGGGAGGGGAAGGGGGAGGAGGGGGATTCCCAACCTCTACCAGAAAGAGAGATAAATCAAGGGTATGGGGGCTAAATACTAGATACAGAGAGAGACGTCAGCCTCAGCCTGCCGTGGTTCTCCCTCTTGCTGCAGTAACGATCTGATTAGGGTTCACTCCGACCCCATTCTTCATGTCCTACCGCACGTTCCCTGAGCCTCAACTGCCTGGGGAAGATGGATGGCGGTCAGGCAGGAGGCGGCTCCGATCAAGTCCAGGGCCCGATGAGCTGGGGATTGCACACACCTGCCTGCACCTGGGGCCCGGGCCCCCCACATCCCAGCGACGAGGGCGAGGGCTGGGTGCTGCTTTCCTCCTGATTCCTTGGGGGTAACCTGCCTGGGAGGCCCCTCTCTAGCTCGCCTGCCTCTGTGCCTGGTACCTGACGCAGGTGAACTGGGGGAGCCAGGGTGCCCACTGCTTAGGGGATTCCAACATGCCCCTTCTGCTGGGGTGGCTCTTCGAGTGTGTCTGCCCAGCTGGCCAGGGCCAGGGCCAGAGAGGGTGATGGGAGGGCACGAGCCAGTGCTGAGGAGCAGGCCTTCACCTTAGAGCATCTAGATCCGGCTCCCATGCAGCTGGGCTGAGCAAGGGGGACAGATACCCATCCGGCACCTGCTGGATCTCAGGCACCATGCTGTCTGACTGGACCAACATTCTTAATCTGAAAAGCAAGCCTGTGAGGGAGGTGTCACTCTTCCCATTTTACACCTGGAAAAACTGAAGCTGGGCAGACTGAATAACCTACTCCAGGCCACCTACCTGAGAAGCACAGACGCTCTGGAGAGAACTGTGGAGAAAACGGATGGACTAGTTGGGCTGAAAAAGCGCCAGGCCTAGCATTCTGGCATTTACAGGGCCGCGCGCTCCTAGCCCCGCCCCCAGCTCCGAGTCCTGCTTCTGTGCCTCAGCGCCCCACAGTTCCTGCCCCGCAGAGCAGCTCAGTCATCATGAACTCTGGTTCTCACAGACCCCAGGGCCAGCCCACCCTCCACCTCACACTCCCCGCGGGGCGCTCAGGGGTCCTGAGAGGGAAGAGCCATGTCCCCACCCACACATTTCCGTCCCCCGTGAAAATTAAATTTCGCTGGGAACACAGATTGCACCCTTTCATTCGTCCTTGTATACAGTAAGGGAATAGGGCTGATCCCGTCCCCAGCTCAGGGCTGGTTTTCCTGTTCTCTGGATCCATGGCTGCCAGGCAGCTGGCCATTTATTGGGGCGGCCGGGGGGGCTCTACTCTCCAAGTGTCGCATCAGGCTGAAGCTGCCCTTTGCTTGTTGTTGTTTTCCATTCCCTCTCCTTCCTTTACTTTAGCTGCTTTTAGTTACACGGAGGCAAGGCAGCCAAAAGCTCCAGGTCATCTGGAAACGAACACCGTTTATTCTTATGGCACCACGGTGAACGCACAATTTGACGGGCACACGATGTGTTTGGGAAATGTGGGGAAGTGGTAGCAGGAGGGCAGAGGAGGGGTGGGCACTTGGAAGCTGAGAGGTTTGGCAGCCTGGCCGCAGGGCGGGGTAGCTGATGAGGCTGCCAGGCGGGGAGCAGGAAGCCACAGATGGACAACGCCAGAGCTAGAATGTTCTGTTTCCTGGCAGCCTCGCCGCGGCCCAGGCAGGACAGCTCATGTTTAGAGAAGAAATCAAGCCCTTACTAAAGCACCTACCCCGGGCTTATTCAACCCTCCACACTGCCTTCGCCCTATTCCCATCAGACAGGGGGGAAACTGCCCCCGTCTTGGTGACCTTTCTTCCAAAGCAACGGGGCCTCCTGCGGCCCCGGATAAACTCCCCGAGCGGAAATGGGTCTGGAGGAGGAACATGCCAGCCAAGGGCTGGTCTCTGTTGCTCGGGAATGTGAAGACAGTGCCAGCCTCTGGGGAGCACCAGCCGTACGCCCGGCACCGCGCAGCGTGCCTTCCACCCTCCCCGGGCTGAGTTCCCAGGAGAGCCACTTCCCGTTTCACGGGAGGGAACAGAGGCCCTGAGCCTCTGCGTGGGCCTGGCCACGTGGCTCCCGCACCACGTCCACAGGACCAGAGACTCTCCTCACGTAACGCTGCCCCCGTCCAGCTGAGCGAGTCCACGGCTGGATGTCTCACGTCGGTTAACTTTGCCTTCACTAGTACGATTATCAGTAAAAAGGGCTCAGTCGCTGGCTGTTCAAATGACCAAATGTCACGTCACCTTTTGTCCGCAGTCTGATGGACAAAGAGCCCTGGGTGGACCCAGGAGAGTCCCGAGGCCCTCTCTGTCCCTAAAGGGACCCCTTCCTCCCCTTCTTAAAAGTGCACCCAAAGTCCCCCCTTCCCGGCTGGAATCTCTCTTGCTTCAATCTGGTGACTTACTGGCAAGAACAGTGGCTATCGGCTCATAGGCAATAAAGCAAAGGGACCCTAAGCGCCTGGGGTGGTCACAGGAGAACCCCGTGCTGCCCGCTGGCCATGTGTCCTGGGATGAATTACTCGGCTCCTTGGGCCTCAGTTTCCTCACCTACAAATAAGAGATGGTCGCTCCTATGTCCTACGAGATGGCGTAGGTCTGGCACGCACTCAGCACTCAGTGCAGGGAAGGAGCTAGCTCTGCTGGTGGTGGTGCTGTTGTTACTGCACGAGGAGCATCATGAAGCAGATTGAGTGGGGTTCCCACCATGGAGTCCCTCCTGACTCCGCGCTGTACCCTCCATTAACCTCTAATGCTTCCTGTGTGCCCCCTTCCTCCACTCATTCGTGGCTCCACGGATTCAGTGCACAGTTGCTGGATGCCTCCCATCTGCTGAGAACCACCCTGAGGCTGGGAGGCACGAGGAAGATGGACAGGCCCTCGTCCTCACGAAGCTCTGGAAGGGAGCTGAATGCAGAACAGTTGGCGCGCACACACCACACGTGAAACTGTGACACATGCAACGGTGGGCAGGACAGGGCTCCCCAAGGGGAAACCCAGCGGGACCTGACATAGTCTCGGAAGTCAGGGAGTCCCAGGCCTGAAAACTTCCGAGGGTAAAACTGCCTTTCTCCCGGGAGACCCTGAGCTCCGGAGGCCAGGCAGGCGCATTCCCAGGCCGGGCAGGTCCCGCTGAGGCAGACCCTGTGCGGAGGGCTGGCTGACTTCACCACGAAATGGTTGGGTGGATGGGAACATTTCTGCTCTCCTTTCCATCACGCCCTTGGCTCGGGCCTGATTCTCAGACCTGTCTCCATTCACTGCGATCCAGCCTTCGCTTTCTCTGCTTCTCAGCATCACCGTGGCCCCACCCCAAGGCCATCTCCAGTCACGAGCTGCCTGCCCTGAAATTGCCTCCTGTGGTGCTACTTCCTCTAATAACCCTCACAGCCAACTCTCTCCCTCTGCCCGCCCAGCCCGCTCTCCCCACACTCGCCCTCACCTCAGACTTGTCTCCGCTGCTTCCAAGGGGCATTTAAAAATGGAAAGCCACGTGCCACTGAGAACCCCGAGAACCGGGCGCCCTGGAGAGGCAAGCACCTTCTCCGGGAAGGGGGGGTGTGCCTGACTCACTCCCTAGACTGCACGGCCTCTGGCGGGGACGCCGGCTTTATGTCTCCTGGCGTGCTGGGCACAGGGGCACTCAGCAAATCGTAAAGAACGACAGGAAGAGTGAGGAGAACACTCGCAACAGCCTCCCTCCTGCCCACGAGGCAGGGTGTGGCCACGTGCAGCCCGGTCTCCCACACCCTGGAAGCAGAGCCCTGGCTGGGCCATCCACTCGGTCAAGGACCCTGGGATAAAGCAGGTAGACCTCCCTCCCAGACACGGAACTCAGAAATGCTGGCACCAACAGCCACACGGCACGGCCGACAGCGGACGGACAGGCTGCAAAGGGAAAGAAAGACCTGGCCCCGCAGACCACCGGGGCCCCGGGGAGCCAGCCAGCAGTCCCCACGGCCTGGAGAAAGGCCACAAGGACAGCAACCTCAGCCCCGGGGCTGGGCCTTTGAGAACAGACTGAAAGGAGGTTCCGAAGGTGGACGGCGCGGCGATCTGCAACGTGTCAATGTCATGACCTTGAACAGGTGGACCATGAACACCTCGGAGCCTCAGCCTGCCATCGCAGCAGGGGGCCCAGTCGCTGCTGCAGGAATCACAACTCTGCTCCCCGGGGGGTTCTGCAGCAGCGCAGACAGGTCCCTGCTCTCAGGCAGCCTCCATGACAACAGCCCGCATGACAAGCCGTGAGAGGTACAACCATGACGCGTAAAGCAGGGTCAGGGGCGGGCAGGGGCAGAGAAGCCTCTGCAGTCATGTCACCAGGACAGGTGCCTGAACCGAGTAAGGAAGCTCAGGGGAGCGACATTCCCGCAGAGGGCGCAGGTCCCAGGGGAAGATGCTCTCAGTCCGTCTGAGGGACAGCGGGCGGGGGCCGGGAGGTTGGGGGGCCGGAGGGGTGGTGGGGAGAGAAGGGCCAGAGGGTTAGGGCGGGATGGGTAGGGTTTGGGGTCTCTGCTGCCTGAGACAGGACACCGGTGGGTCTGCAGGAGAGGAGAGAGAGACGCCCTGTGTTCCAGGAGGACCCTCGGCTGCTGGTAGAATTTAGGGCAGGAGCACAGACGGGCAGCGGGAGCGCGGGTGGCTGGGCAGAGGCCACCTCCGTGGAGCCAGGAGCGGTGGTGTGGGAACTGGCGGAGGAGCTGAGGAATGGTGAGACCCACGACGCAGGTTGCAGGCAACACTAAGAGGACGGGATTCGACGTGCAGTGAGCCATCAGTGAGGCCCAGGGTTTGCACCAGAGCGAGGCCAGCACCTGCCACAGAGCAGGTGCTCAGTTAACGTCAGGGCCAATGCCCCGTCCCTGACCCCACCTGGCAGCAGCCCCGATGCTAAAGGAGAGAGACAGCCACGCCTCCTGGCTGCAGAAGCTCAGGGGAAAAAGAGGCACAGAGGGGGAAAGCTGGCAGAGCCAAGTCACCAAGAAATCCTGACCCCACAAGCCCTCGGCTCACAGCTAAAAGGAGAGCAGGCATCAGAGTATGACCAGCTGACGGAGGGCTGGTTAGGGGCAAGAACGTTCTAGCACAAAACCCTCAAAGCATCTAATTTTGTTTTAATTACAGAAGTCGCACACGTTCAGTGGGCATACGATTTGACCCCCAAATCCCACTTACATGAAGTGACAGAAGTCTGTGCAAAAATTTCAGGAGAGGATGGTCCTCAAAGCATTATCAGCAATGGAAAACTGGAAACAAAATAAATTTCAAACATGCAAGGATGCATTAAACCCTTAATGTGAAATTGGCCAAAAAAAGCACAAAGTAGAAAATAAATTTCACCCGTACTCTCCATACCTAGAAAGAAACAGAATTAAATTGCCGGCATATGTCTTTCCAATTTTGTTTTCCTGCGCGTCCATATGAATTTTTTTGTTGTTGACATGAAATTGGGATCATATTGAATATAGTGACGTACAATCTGACTTTTTCTATGGAGCAAATATGGTAAATATTTTCATGCCATTAAATATTGTTCTGCGACAGTATAATGGTTTCCGGGTGTTTCATTATTTGAACGAACCATGATTTATATAACAGATTCTGCGGAGTTGGACACTGCAGCCATTTCTAATTTTCCATCATTACAAATACTGCTGAAGTACACAACCTTGTACGTGAACTTTTGTGAACATCTCTGATGATTTCCTTAAGGTAAGAGAAACACCACGACACGGAATGGCTAAGTCAAAGGAAATAATCCATTTTTAAGAGTTTTGAAACGTACTATCAAACAGCCCTCCAGAAAAATTGTACCAATTTATTCACGGCCCTGGAGCAGGGACGAGAGCCCCCACTTCTCCACGTTTAAACCATTGTGTGTTATTATTTTTGCCAATTTAATAGGAAAAACAGAATCTTGTAACTGATTTAATTAGCGTCTCTTTGATCCCTACTTAAGCTGAACAAATTTCCATATGCTTATTAGCCGTTTCACTTTTTTTTTTTTTTCATTCTGGGAATTGCCTGTTCCTGCCTTTTGTTTATCTTCTGCATGCTGATTTTGGAGAGCTTATTAGCCCCAAAGGCAGTTTACAAGGAAAAGTTTAAAAAGCCACCATGGGCCTGAGGACCAAACATCACTTACGCAAATCCCCTCTAGGTTTGGCTAAACCCCGTGAAGATCTGGCTCTTCCAACCTCGGGGCCAAAGGACCCTGATGGGTGAAGCGAGGGGCGGGGAGCCTGAGCCAAGAAGACAGAGGCCAGTCCCTGGAGGGCGTTGGCGTGAGGAGCGGGCATGGCACTGGCGGCCCCAGGAAGGCAGACACCTGGCACACAATACAACTTGCACCCCTGGCCCAACCTCTCAAGGTAAAAACCGAAACGACTCGTTCTCTCTCCAGAATGAGAGCGTCAGCCGGCGGCCGCTCCGGCCTCTGAGAGAGTGGCCGTGTTTGGCTTCCCTGCCTTCTTAGCGCTCCACGAAAGGCTGGGATGAATTCATCGGGAGGGGATTAGGGGCTGAGCTGCACACAGCTCCCTTCTAGCCCTGCTTGGCAGAGGGCAGCTGCTTGGGCTGGAAAGAGCACTGTTTTCCAAAGGAGAGCTGCAATCTCCCTCGTGCGCAAGGGCGCCTCGCCTGGCGGAGGCCCAGGCCCCACATGTGGGCCTTAGCAACCAGGCCCCAGACCTGGATGCAGTGATGAGGGCACAGGCTCAGGAGGGGGACAGGGGTGGGCTGGGGTGAGGTAGGCGGGCCCCCCCCCCCCGGGCGCCCCTGCTCCTGTCAGGGCCCTGACACTCTGCAAGCTGCTGCCAGCTCCGCCAGGCCACATTCCTCAATCCCACCGAACCACTGTGTTTCCTAACCAGCGCCCAGACACGCCAGCCCGACCACGCTCATTCCACGTCTCCACCAGCCTTCCACCGCCCGTGACACGTGCAGCCCTTTCTGGGAGCCTGGTGCGGGTCAAGGACACTCCGTCTCTGCATGCCTCCCACACGCCAAGTCCCTCTGGATCTGAGAGGGTGGGGGGCTGCGGGCTGGGAAGGCAGGGCTTCCCTTTCCCAGAGCCCCCCCAGTCCTGGGGATCAGGATGCTGCAGACAGGGGCTGAGGTGGGCCCTCCATCTACGGCGGCAGGAAGAGCCTTAGGCCCACTTGTTCTTCGTGTTGCAAACCCGCGGGGCCCACCCACTGCCTTGCTCAGGTTTCACCTTTGTGACGAGGCTGGGGCTACTCAGCCAGAGCCCACGGGGCACCCTCAGCTCCACCAAGCCCTGCCTAAGGGAGCAGCCCTGTGTGCAGTTCACGAGGCTGACCCTTCCCTGGGCCTTGCTCCAGCGGGCTCTGCTCTCAGACCGGCACCAACCCCTCCAGGCCCAGAATCCATCCCTGCGCTGAGGTCCACCTGACGGTGGGGCCCCGGACTTCAGAGGGGGAGGGGGTGATGGTGACTTTTCTACTCTGTCAGTAACAGATCAGACGCATGCAATGAAAAGGATCAAATGCACTGGTCTCACACGCACCGCCCAGGAAATGGTTACGGAGGGGCTCGCCGGGGTGCCCACCAGCCACGCCGAAATGCACATTTCCAGCGTCCCCGCGCGCGCTCTCGTGCCTCCGCCCAGTCATCGCCAGAAGTGACCACTGCTTGATTGCCATCAGCACTGATTAGGCTGGTGTGTTTCTGAGCCTCATGTAAATGGAATCACACAGCATGTTCTCTTTTGTGTCTGGCTTCTCTCACGCAGCATCGTGTCCGTGAGATGTTTATTAAGTTTGCTGCGGGCACTAAGGGCCAAAGAATGTACAGATCCCGCCCTGGAGCAGTGCCCTGCTCCCGGGAGACCTGCGAGTCCCCCTGGGCGAGGGCAGGGGCAGGGGCTTCCTGGAGGAGCGAGTCCCCTCTGGTTCGTCTGGGGAAGCTCTCTCTTCGCCTGTTTTGCCCCGGGGGCTGGACTGCAGGGTTCTCAGTCAAACAACACCGGCAGTTATCAGAGCAGCCCAGGCTCTCTCCAAACACACTGTGTCTCTGCTCCTCGGTCAGAAATGGAGGAGGAAGTCAGATAAAAGCACCAAGGCCACGCCCTTGGGAACATCTGGACGATTCCGGGTGGAAGAAAGCTGACCCTCCCTCAGGTTTCCTCCTTCCCAGCAGGAGACCAGAAGGCCGTGCAGCCCGCACCCTCTGTGACAGCAAGCACGGCATCCAGGGGACCCAAGGCAGACGTGGGCAACCCTAGCACACACACCCCCACCCCCCAGGACATCAGGGGCGGCGTTTCTAACAGCCACATCTGAACAGCAGGTATGTATGCTTCGGAGAAGGAGTAGGACAGGACGCGCAACATGGAACAGGTCCGAGCCAAGGAGTGGGCGGGGGCATCTCCCCCTGCGGCTCATGTCAATTTCTCTTCCCTCCACGGGGTCAAGGTCTTGACAGGAGTTAGACACTGGCCTGGTCCCCTATTTGGAGGCACAGGGGAGATGTGTGGAGAACAATTCAATTAACCACTAAAGGGCTGCAGGCCTGAGGAGTCCAAAGAACCAACCTAGCCCAGCTGGTGTGGCACAATGGTGAGCGTTGACCTATGAACCAGGAGGTCAAGCTCGATTCCTGGGTTGGGGGCTCGATCCCCAGTAGGGGGCGTGCAAGAGGCAGCCAATCCATGATTCTCTCTCATGGATGTTTCTACCTCTCTCCCTCCCTCTCTCTTCCTCTCCCTGAAATCAATAAAAATAAAAACAAAAATAAAAGCCCCATCCTAAGGCTTGCCAGGCCCTGCCCCGGCCGGGAGCCCCAGTGCTGGACGAGAGGGCAGGTGGGGCGGGGAGGCGGGCGAGGCCCCTCCCGCTCCTCCACAGCCTGCGACTCTGTCCCGGGCCCTGGCAGAGACAGACACACATTCTGACAAGCTCTCTTCCCCTAATTGTGAAGCCCTGTGGACTGCGAGGGAAATTCAATCCATATGTCCCTGATTCATTTGTACTTAACTCATCAGCATGCTGTTTTGTAAGAGCCATTTCGCGTCCAAGTGACTTTTTTTTTTTAAAAAAAAAAAAAGGTCTTAAAACCCTGGGTGTTTTTTCTCTGAAACAGGAAACCGTACTGTGCCAAGAGAACAGGAACCTGAACCCTGAGAGGTTGAAACTGGGTTCAAAGCTCCTCTTCCCCTGAGACCCCAACCAACGAGAAGGGTGTCCCACTGCCCCTCGCTCCCTGAACCACGCTGGGAGCCAGGGCCTGAGCAGCCAACTTGACCAAGAGAAGCCAGGAGAGGCGGCAAGGCTGGGCCATGGCAGGGCCAAGCCTTCAGTTCACAGCCAGGGCCGTGCTCTGGGAGCCGCAGAGGCCTGCAGGCTGGGGAGGGAGGGAGAGCGGGCCAGGCGTTCCGTTCTGCATCATTAGACGGAGTATCTTTACTCAAACCTGAAACCCCACAAGCAGGTTCCTCGTGAAATGGCCCGGGGCCCTGGTCTGAGCACGGCCGTGGGCTGTGGGCGGGTCGCTGGAACGACAGTGAACTTGGAAAGGCCAGACCAGGTGGACGGAGAGAGGACACGCTGCTGCGGCTTCCCGTCCCGCTCGCCCCTCGCCTCCAGAGACGCCTCTCTGCCCTCCCCGGGGAGGACGCCTGGGGGCCGCTGCGAGCTCTGGTCGGCGCGTGGCCAGCCACGGCCTGTCCTGACAAAGGGACCACAGAACCAGCAGCGCACGCGAGCCCCAGTGTGGGGAGGCACCCTTCGCGCCCACAGCGCAGTTCAGATGGCCTCTGGTTCTGGGGCTGACAATTCCCCAGAGCAAGCAGAGAACTGAGCATGAATTCTCATGTTAACTAATTCTCAAGGTCAGAGGCTAGAAAATAAGAGGGCCAATGTCAAATAAAGCAGAGGCAACACAGCCCTGGCCCTGTGTGACGCATGGTTAGAGCGTCGGCCTGCGCACCAAAGGGTCGAGGGTTCGAGTCCCGGTCAAGGGCACACACCTGGGTTGCAGGTTCGTTCCCTGGCCCTGGTCGGGTCGGGGTATGTGTGGGAGGCAACCAATGGATGTGTCTATCTCACATCAATGTTTCTCTCTCTCTCTCTCTCCCCTTCCTCCCTCCCTTCCACTCTATCTAAAACCAAAATATCCTTAGGTGAGGATGAAATAACAGCCCTGCTGATGCGTCCCAGCTTCTTCTCTTCTTACCCCGAGAAACAGGCTTATCGTGACACATCCCCGGGATGAGGGATGCAGCCTTCGGAGGCAAAACACCATCGCCATCGCCAGGCACACACAGTCCGCTATGGCCGTTTGGATTATCGATATGCACATATTACCATCAGAGTATAAAGCACAGTCATAGCAGTAAGAGACTGCTGATAACAGTGGCAGCCACTGAGGAAGCTGCGGGCCAGGGCGGCTGCGGAATGACGGGCAGCCGGCGTGAGCCAGTGTTTATGGCTCGAGGAACTAGTGACTTGGTTCCTACCCCGAAGGGCCCTGGGCCGAGCTGGCGAACAATGCAGGCGTTCGACAGGGCCCGACCCTGGCTTGCCCACATTCTAGCTGTGTGACCCGGGAAGGTGCCTAACTTCTCTGACCCTCCGCGTCCCCATGTGTGAATGGGAGCAGGATCGATCGCTGCCTCGGAGAGTTACTCCGGGTGTTCCATGGGGTGCTCAAGTTCTGTGCCAAGCTTGGTTCCCAGCAGAGCTAAGAAAGCCGGCCAGTTTGAGGTCCTCAGCCATCACCATGAGCAAAGCCAGCAAAGCTGAGGCCACTTGGCCCATGGCCGTGGGCTGAGCGACATCTAAGCTGTCCTTAGCGTCACGTGATGGAGGGAAGATGGGTCTGGAATCCAACTCTCAAATCCCACTCTACCACTTCCTGGCTACACACATGTCTGGAGGCCAGTTACACAGCCCTCCGCAGCTCAGCTCCATGACCTAAAAAATCACTCAGTAACTAAGGACCTTAGAAACTCTTTCTTATTTAACCCCACCACCCCATCTCTAAAGCTGTAGCCCCGGGAAACAATCAGAGATGCGGACACGGAGGTTTGCATACAATGACGTCCATCAGCACGGTTTTGAAATAGTGGATAACTGGGAATAATCTAAATCCCTAACACGGAAGATTAATGACATTATGGTGCATCCAAATGAGGTAATGCTGTTCAACCATTAAAGAGCATGTTCTCGAAGACCATTTACAGACACGGGGGCGTGGGGGGGGGGGGGCGAGGGGGAAGTGGCGCCCACCTGTGGGCCCCGAGGGAGAGGCTCGTGGCCAGCACTGGTCTGGGAGAACGCTGCCCTTCAGCCCTCCCCCTGAGGCCGGACAACCCAGCTCCTCCCCATGCGCTCCTGGTGCCTCCGAGCCACGGCCTCAGCGAGAGCCCAGAGGGAGTGTGTCCAGATGTCACCGATGAATGACTGTGTGCTGGGGTGGGGAATGTCACCATGAAGAAGGCCCGGTCCTACCAGAGTGAGTCACAGTCTGCAGCAGAAAATACACAGATATGCCACTAACACCCCGATGATGGAGCCCCGGGGGAGAAACCGCGACATCGGAACCTGTGACGTGCACACGGAGAGGGGAGCTGCGACAGGGGCTCCCCACGCGGCACGGAGGGGTGTGGACAGAGGCTGCCAAAAGCGTGTTCACCGTGGAGTTCTCCTCGGTTTGGGCCTTGCTCCCCCGGCACCCTGCTGATTAGTTCTAACTCAAATTAACGGAGGTGCATGCATACCGAGTCAGCAGGAATGTTTTTAGTCACTGATTTTTTTTTGTTGTTCAAGAACATTGACTTCACCTTTCCAAAAATCATTATTCAAAGCTGAGAGAATAGAATTACTTTTTTGTCTCTCGCTGGTTCATTTAGGGAAAGAAGAGAGATGATGCCTGTGATACTGCAATAATGAAATGGTGAGAAGTAATCTATTCTTCATCATCCCTTTATTTCACGTCCCATTGTTTAAAAATCTGATTTCCATAGGCTTGTTTTGATGGAAATTATATTCTACATGACATCGTCAAAGAGCCATCTTTCCTTGTCCAGCTGGATGTATCTGCAATGTTTTTGTTAAATAGTAAACAATTAAGAAGTGATATTAGTAAAAACATGTGAAGTATGAAGACCTGGCACAATGAACGCGGGGGTCCCACCACCTGCTCTAAGGAAGAGCAGCACAACACCCTGGGTGTCCCAGCGGCCGGGCCGACAGCCTGTCCCCCACTCTCTCCAGGGAGCACCCCGTCCTGAATTTTGGGTTTGCTACTCCCTTGTATTTCTGTACTTTTCCCTCTGTGTTTGCATCCTTAAACCACACTGCAAGCGCTTGAACTTTGTATTATTGGAATCATATTGAAATCTGTTTGTTTTTTTAACTTAAATGTTACTTCTCTGACATTTATGTCATTGTGTATGCCTGAAATTAATTCATTATTGCCAAAGTGTAGCGTCCCGTTGTCTCAATAGATAAACATTTGCTTTCTGTTGGTGTTATTGTTCATGAATAAATATGAATTTCCAGGAGAAGAGAAAGGCATGGGGGAATGTTGGTGACATATGAGGAGGAAAGAGTGGTTTACAAAACTAGCGGGTCACCTTGACCGCAGGGCTCCCTGGAGGAATTAGAGAAAGATGCTCCCCACCCCCCTCGACTCCATCGCCAGCTCCAACTCCCTGCCCTGGAGCAGGCACCACCTGCACGCCTGGACCAGCAGCCCTAAGGGCTAGTGTGGTCCCTTCTAATGCACACGTCAGCTCATGTCCCTCCCCCACCTCACCTCCCCCCCTCACACCCTTCACAGGCTGCCAGAGACTCTACAGCAGCCTGGGAGGGAGGCCCTGATGTCATCTTCTACCCCCCCGCCCCACGTCCTCCCCTCCAGCCACACTGTCCTCCTTGCTGCTCTTCGAATCTCCCGGACACTCCACCTCAGGGCCTTTGCACTGGCAGATCCCTCTGCAGGAATGCTCTCCCCAGATAGCATGGCCCCCGACCTCTCCTCTGTCTGGTGGGGGAAAGTGGTTTCCAAGACAACTTGGGAATGTTCCTCCTCGCACCCGCCCCTCTGGGAGCCTGGAGCGAGGTCGTGGTGCACTAGGCACCTGACCAAGGGTCTCACACCTTTAAAAAAAAAAAAAAAAACACCCGCCGACCCCCATCGCCGAGGGCTCCTATTTCTAAATACGGTCTCCATGCCTCCTCCATGATCTGTGACCCAGAGCACGGCCAGGGCTGCTCTCTCCCGTGACATGGGCCGTGGCTCTGCAAGGGAGACCGCGGCACATCAGGAACTGGTTTGACTTCCTGCAGCTCATCCTGACCAAAGAGAGGGCCAGGTGTCTTATTAAATGGCTGACTAGAAGGGGACCCTGGGAAGACCAGCATGCCTGCTGGGAATTGGGCAGACGAGCGGTCTTAAAACTGGGAAGGGACAGCAGGCATGGCCATGTATGTGAGCCCTCACCACGGTGGTGGGGAACCAACGCGCCGGGTCCCGGCCAACAGTGCCGAGATCAGCGAGTGACATCTGCCCTGCGCACGAGGGGCACACAGATCTGACCCATATCTGTGAACTGGGGGGGCAGGTAAGCTCCTGGGTCATGGCTCTTGGACTCTATCTCCGGGGCTCACCTGCCAAATATGTATCCCCACAAAGTTCCCAGGTGAGCCAACTAAACGCCACCCTCTCTGTCCTGCTCACGAGGACAGTCAGAATGCGAGTTTGCGAGAGCGCCATAGATCCGACCCAGTTTATTTCTTTAAATACAAATCTGCAAAAGCCAGCACCTCACAATGGATCACAGGTGATGACCAGGCAAGTGGGAACCCAGCTCTAGGCCACCCCCTGCCTCGCCCAGACACAGCCACGCCCACTCGCGGCCACGCCCACTCACATGCCCCGCCCACTCACAGTGCCCCGCCCACTCACATGCCCCGCCCAGAACCACAGTCCAGGGCAGCATCCCCTGGCCCCGCCAGTTCCCGAGGGGGAAGGGACGCGGGGATGCGGGGAGAGGGCTCCGTGAGTCGCCTTCCTCCTGAGCAGCGGCACCTGCATCCAGCATCTCAGTTTGTTACACCAAACCCACATCCTGTTACAAGCAGACACCTGGGAAGGCCGGATGGAAATAACCCGGGAGACAGGGAGGAGGCCAAGCGGCGGGGGGAGAGGAGGGGGGAAGGACGCTGAGCCCGTCCCCCGTGAGCAGAACCAAGGCCCCGCGAGCACAGGGAGCCGTCACCCCCGAGTGACAACAGCGCCAAGTAACGCTCTGACGACAAACGAGGGAGAGAGACGCACAGAGAAGCTGGGCCCAGGGCGCCCGGAGCTGCGGGACCTGGGCCTGAGGCGGTGGCTCCCGTCCCTCCACCTCTATGGCGGCCGCCCTCTCCTGGGCCTGGGCCTACCTGCAGGGTCCCCTCAGCGGTCCCGCCGCACGGCCCGGAGCCTCAGGCCTCGGAGCACAGGGAGCAGGCGGAGCCACAGGCGTCACCGCCTGTCAGGCTGGTGCCCAGGCGCCTAGTGCGCATGCTCGGCTCCTGTGTCAGGCACGTGTCCAGGCGCCCAGAGCGCATGCTCGGCTCCTCCTCTCAGGCGCGTGCCCAGGCGCCCAGTGCGCATGCTCGGCTCCTGTGTCAGGCACGTGCCCAGGCGCCCAGAGCGCATGCTCGGCTCCTCCTCTCAGGCGCGTGCCCAGGCGCCCAGTGCGCATGCTCGGCTCCTCCTGTCAGGCTCGTGCCCAGGCGCCCAGTGCGCATGCTCGGCTCCTGTGTCAGGCTGGTGGCCAGGATGCTGACCTCGGTTGCACATGGGAATGTCCACACCTGCTGCATGCGCTTCCTCCCAGCGCAGACATGTGCAGGTTGCAGCTTTCATGTGAAAGATAGTTCTCAGCCTCGTTCTGCGATCATTCCAGCGTCTCTAATGAAGATGAGCATTTCCTCACAGCAAGCTCTGTCTTCCTCCTGCAATCCGACAGTGTGTCTTCATAATGTTTGGTCACCTGTTCCCTTCTCAAGTCTTTCATGAGGATGAAGAGGGCAGCTGCTGGCTGCTTCCCACTCCACCATCAGCCATGTTTGATGTCTGCTGAGCTGCCCGACCGCCTCGTTCCCACCTCCCGGCCCTCGGCACTGAGGTTCAGCTGCTTTGCACTGTGTGTATGTGGGCGTCTCTGCCCGCTTCCTGGCTGACTGTCCTCTCCGGGCCCTCCCTGCGGTCTGAGCCCTGCATCTTGCATCCTTCCTCCGGCCGCCTCTGTGCAGGGAGCTCAAGCGAGCTGCTTGCTGCCATTGGCAGGGGCACGGGCAGGGGACCAGGAGGATTCACCCACCAGAAGAGGCGAAGAGGCCAGAACCAAGGGCCGATTCTCTACTCACCTACGCTTGCGTGTTTAGAACACAGAGCTGCACCCCCTCTGCCTCTGCGAATTGGGCTGCCATTCAGCTTAGTGGGACCCCACGACCTCCCTTGCCTGGGTGGCGAGCCTCCCACGCTCCAGGCCCAGGACTCCCCGTGGACTGACGTCTCAACAGACTTCAGCCAGGAGAAGGCTGTGCAGGGCTCCCCTCACTTCAACTTCATTCATCTTCCCAAGTGACTAGGAAGGACGATCATAAATAATTCAAACCGAACTGCACTCAGGGAGAGAGGAAGTGCATCCCGGCAAGCAATGGGCGTGATCGTCATCGCGGCTCCCAGAGTATTCTTGGCACTGGCACGTCCAGGCCACTGCCCTGGACCTCACGGGGGCAGCGAGCACTGGCCTGGCTTCCATGCTTAATGCCCCCGAAACGTCCATACAGAATGAGGGCAGCATCCCAGGAGGGGCCACTGACAGAGCCACACCACCCGAGAGGCAGAGGGCTGGCTGGAGAGGGGCCTCAGGAATAAGGTGGCCCCGCCAGGTGGCTCATGGGGGAGCAGGGAGAGCGGGCGCCGCCCCAGGCCATACCCCTTCACACGGAGGGGAGAGGGGGGCAGGAGAACCAGTCCCTCCTGAGTCCTCGCTGATACCCTTCCCGCCCGCCCTGATAAGCTGCTGCTCTTTGGTCTGATTAACTTTCTTTAGAACGAGAGCAGGGCTGCATCCTTTCCTGCTGCTTCCTGTAGAGGCTGAATGAAAATAACTTTTATCAAGTTCTTGAAGTTCATCAAAAGGAAGGGATCTCACGAGTGGAAACACACACACACACACACGCACACACGCACACGCACACACGCACACGGTGGTCACTTTCTGAGCACGGACCACATGGGCGTCGCTGCCCTGCGTGTTTTCGTATCTAATCTACAAAGGCGGACGACTGAGGTTCAGGGAGTCTAAGGGACTCGCCCAAGACCCAGAGAAAGTGTCAGGCCTCCAGCTCCAGCCTCCGCCCAGGGCCTGTGCCCACAGCCACGGCTTCCCGAGGCCCCGCCCCCTCCAGCGTGTGCTGCTGGGTGTGTGCGTGGGATTGAGGGTTCTGCTGCTGCCATTACACATTTCATCTGCGTGCCTCGCAGCTTCCACGCTGGTTTCTGCTCAGCGAGGAGCTCGTCTCTCAAGGCCTTTGAAACGGCCCACGGCGGGCGATCTGTAATTGCCCACGGAGGCGGTGGCTGCGGCCGCTGCCGGCGGAAACAGCTTCGCTTGGCTCCTGCCCAGCCTCTCTACCTGCGGCCCCCAGAACAAAGCCGGGCAACACGCGCGCAGTGGGAGCTGCGGGGAGCCGGGCCGCGGAGCCGGCACGGCCGTGTCCTCCTCACACTCATTCACATTTCATCAATGCGCCTTCTGCCCCTTTGCCACGTACCCTCTGGGCAAAGGAATTAACTTCTGAATTAACCAAACGAAATGGTATCTTACACAAGCGACGTGAAAAGCAGAAGGCAAGCAAGCCAGGAAAATGAGCTTTGCAGAGGAATGGAAACGCTACGGAGCTGGTCTAGTGAATGAGATAGAGAAATAGTAACTGAAAAAAACACCGCAAATGACTGGATTGCTCAAGACCATTGTCACTTAAATATATGTGCAGACTGTGTGCGTAACCAGACACTTAGGACGTCCAGTTACAGAGGTCTGTGTGCACACATTCATGTTCAATCCTTGCACGCACATGCATTACTGATTACACTAAAGTAGTGAGTGATTGCGGAGTAACAGAATTACCACTGATTTTCTTTCGGCATTTTCTAGATTGTCTATGATGGAGATGCGAGCTTTCCTGGGGCTACCATGTGACTGGGACCCCAGTTTCAAGAGCCCTTTTCCATCCAGAAGGACTCCAGAGACGATGCCCCACCCACTGGGACTCTGTGCACAAGCTCCCCAACCCAACAGCGTGCCTGGGAGTTCATGGCAATAAAAACCGAAACATCAACAATACGCCCATTCCTGGCCAGCGACCGCTCCTCCCTCAGCCACGGGGAGCCTCTACGAGGCACTCAACCTCTCAGTTAAGCAAACAGCACAACCTACTGCGCAGGGGAGGACAGGTGGCGGGTGGCTGGCCAGGGCCCAGCAGCAGCAGGCAGCTGGTCATTAACACTGCAGGACGGGAGTGGCGGCCAGCCCCCACACAGAGGGCGGGAAAAGCGGGTGCAGAGTCACCTCGCTGGAGGAGTGTGCTGCAGGGGGGAGAGAAGGGGCAGAAACAAGGGAGAGAGTGCCCTGGCCCCGCCCTGGTCTCCTGGTTCTTCATCCTTAAGCCAGCTGAGGCCGGACGTTAAGCGAGTCACTCGTCCTTCCAAAGCTCAGATAAGAAACAGCGACAATAATTGGTGTATCTCAAGTTCATGGTGAAAATCAAATGAGAACATGCAGATAAAGGGCCCAGCACAGGGCCTGGCACACACGGGGGTCCCAGTCAATGAGAGCGCTCCCCCCATCTTCTTACACCCCAAAGGGGCTGTGCTCTGCCAGAGAGAGGCAGGGAGGCCACAACTCGGGTCACAACCATGGCTGCCCCCCGACATCACCTGGGCAGCTTTAAAATGGTCAACTGAGATCTTTTTTTAAAAAATTGATTTTCTGAGAGAGAGGAAGGGAGAGGAAGAGAGAAATAGAAACATCAATGATGAGAGAGAATCACTAATCAGCTGCCTCCTGCACCCCCCGCACTGGGGATTGAGCCCGCAGCCCAGGCGTGTGCCTTGACTCGGAGTTGAACCGTGACTTTGGTTCCTGGGTCGATGCTCAAACCACTGGGCCACACTGGCCTCACACACCTGGGCGGCTTTAGAAATTCTGACCTCACTGGTCAGGGGAGCAGCCGGCCGCTGCAGCCCGCAGCCACGATGGGCCTGTGCATTGCTCACGGCTGTATGAGTGGAGCCAAAGCCATCGTCACTGCTCCCCTCGCACAGTCACTGAGTGATTACTACATGGCCAGGGATGGAGCTAATTGCTTTATATACATAATTTCATTTAATTCTCATAAAACCCTGCCTGGTAAGGATTATCCCTCTCATTTGTCAGCGAGGATAGTTAATGAGTCACAGGAGCACCACGGCTCCCAGGCAGCCGACCCGGGATCCGACCCCAGGCCTGTCTGACCCTGACGGTGGTGGCACCAGGGGCGAGCTGGGGAGGAAGCCTCGGTGCCAGGGCAGGAAGGTGCATGTGGGTGAGGCTCTAAAGGCCAGTGAGAGGGCCGCCTCCCGCCCTGGCACCAAGGCAGGCCTGCGTGGGGGCGTGAAGACTGCGCTGAGAGGGACCTGGGAACTCATGAGGCTGGGGGGTGGGGACCCTCTGAGGCAGTCTGAGCAAAGGCCCTGGGATCTTGGGGAGCACTGAGCAGTGACTGGAGAAGCAGAAGGAAGAATGGACTTAGTGCAGGAAGTCAGAAATGCCAGGTCCTTTACCAGGTTCACTGCTGCTTGGCACTGCCCTTGACCCCTGACCCCACCGGGCAAAAGAAGCTCTCATCAATGGCCAGCCGTGCCCTCCCTCGCCAGGGCCCAGGGCCCCTTTTGATGAGTAGCCTCCATCTACATCCTCACTATTTCCCCGGCACCGATCCCCTGCTCTGTGCTCCTGGCTGCGGACACATGATATTCCCCTCCAGCCCTGGATGCCCAGTACTCCCTCCGAGCCCCTCCCCCGTCCCCCCTGCAGCTGGAAGGAGCCCTGAGCCCCATGTTCCAAGGTTAGGAGACGGGGCGGAATGACTCCTTCCCACGCCCCATGCTTCCCTCTAACCGGGCAGCTAACCAGAGGGATAACGAGACATCCGCGCGGGCAGCAGCCCCTGAGATGTGTTGGCAGCGCCAGCCCCTCCAAATCAAGACGCTGGCACGGCTCTCCCAGCCACTCAGAGGGCAGTTACCATCTGTTTATGGAAAAACTGGTAATAACCCCCAATCACAATCAAATCGGCAACCACTCTGCTGTAAGTGCCTATTAACTGGTGTGACTCCCGGGGGGCGCTCCTGGAGTGCCCATCGGAGGCTCGGCGCCCCTCCAACCACGGGGAGGACGGGGAGCACTCGCCGATGGAGCACCGACGGCCTTTTACCGAAGCCCGACCAGCAGCTCCTCATGCGCTGCCCTCCCCACCTTCCAGCGTCCGCTGCCTTGCCATGCGGTCCCCCGCATTTCCCGGAAGAAATGCAGGACGTCCTCTGAGCCTGGGAAGCAAGACTCCTCCATCAGCGCCCGTCCTCCTCGGGACCAGGTGTGCCCCAGCGTGAGAAACGGGGACTAATAGGAGGCATTAGTATTGTCTGTGCGGCGGCATTCAGAGGTCATCAGACAACGCAAGAGGCACCCTAGTGCTCTAAGCCGTCCAACATGGGGCCACACTGTTCCAGACACTGGGACAATTTATAGGAAAAATCCGTTCTCCGTGCTGCCCAGGCTGTGGCAGGGTCTCAGCTGGTGGTGCTCCCCCTTGGGGGAGGCCCGATGTTTCCTGGGGTGGAGGAGGGAGACCGAGGAAGGTACCCCACAGAGGAAGCCTCACACACGCAATAGCGCCAGTCCCAAAGCCCGGAGCCCGCGGATCATGCTGAGACCGAGGGCTGGGAGCGCGCTCAGTGGCCGTCCATCTCCTAACCCTGTGAAACCCTGTTTGGCAGATAAAACATCTGCAGTCAAGGTGCCCACGGGGGTCTGGTCGTGCTGAAGTCAAACGGCAGCAGGCCAGACGTCTGTCCCTTCTTTATCATTTGCCAGCACACGTTTCTCTTGGTCAAAATATTTCATCTGATCGGGGAAACTTGGCTGGCCGGGCGGCGATTTGCTGAGCTTAGTCAGGGGCAGAAAGCGAGCACAGAGGCCCCGACTTCTGGGAGGCCGGGCGGCGCCCCGAGTTCCCTGCCTTCCTGTGTTTCTGGGGGCGTCTCTTGCTACACAACAGTGTTCTGGGCTCTTAGGGGAGTCAGCAAACCTTTTGAGAATATGAGGAAAGCTACGAACCAGTCCCTTCCAACCTCCCGCTCCGCCCGCCGGGTACAAAGACGCAAGCATTCGCATGTGAGTCCCGGGACCACTGTCCCCATGAATCCCACGCACACACCTGCCGTCAGTCCCAGAGCCCAAGGCCAGGACCCCCCACCTCCTCACAGACACCAGATACGTGCAGATGCATACAGATGCATCTCTCTGGCTCCCACGATCTCCCCAGAAGACCCCAACCTGAACCCCAGCTGGGCCCCCCCCAATGGCTCCTGGAACCTCCCATCAGCCACCCTGCCCATCTCCCATGTAACATCAGCCATAAAGGAAACCTGGCTTGGAGTGTCGCTTGAAAGTCAAGTTTCTGTAGTTCAAGGGTCCAGCCTCCTTTGAGCCATTGGGTTAGATCCACCCCTGGGGCCGAGGGACCCAGCAGATGCACGCTAATTCACCATGTTAACCCTTCCGTGCCACGCCCCCACCCAAGCCTCGGCGTAGAGCCACATCCTCGCCCACCCCCCTGCAATGACAGGGTGGAGTGCGTGGGTCTCGGAAGCTGGCCAGCATCGAGGCAGTCAGGTGACTCGTGACACCTGTCCTGGGACTCTGCACGGAGCCACCCTACATCTCACCCTGCTGGGACCTTCTCGCCACCACCCCACGCAAGGGGGCAGCAAGGAAAGAACCAAGTTACTCAAACAAGGAGTCCATCTGCCTTCTGATAATGTAAAGAAACAAGTCTTCTCATTGGCTCTCAAATGCAACTTCCCTCCCAAATCACCCTCATGCACCAGCCCAGCTGTGCCAGCAAAACCGGAGGCTCCCAGTTGGTCCCCACAGATCCCAGCGCAGCGTTCAGTCCATCATGACCAACACAGTAAAGGTGCAGGCGGGAGGAGGACCACTTCAGGGCATCACAGAGGCTCTGCCTCCGAGAGCCAGGGAAGTGAAAACAGCATTGAAGAGAGCCCCGCCCCGCCCCCGTGAGACCCTGGCCCATGCAAAGCCCACCTTACCCTTCATGCCAAACTTGGACCGTCGGCCGTACTTGTTGATCATGATAAAAAGAACCACCAGCAGCACGCAGGCAAAGGCGGCGAGCCCGACGGCGATGGACACCTGGGAGGGCAAAGCGTGGGACAGTTACTTTGTCGCAGGAGCCCGCAGGGAACTCTGCCATCCCCAGGAGCCCTTAGACCAGGGGTGGGGAACGTCCGGCCCGAGGGCCGTAGAAGGCCCCTGAGATCACGTGGCCTGGCCCTGCCAAGGCATTCGGGGTGCGTTCATTAAATGTTCGACCAAACGCAGCAGGCTGTGTTGATCATGTGTACGGCCCGGGAGTGATGTTGTAAATATCCAATGGCCCTTGGCAGGAAAAAGGCTCCCCTCCCCTGCTTCGGAGGAAGTAAATGATGAGGCCCTAACAGCATCCAGTTAACAAACCATCCACCCTGATCAGGGAAACCTCAGGGACTCAGGGTTCTGAGCCCCTGGCCTGGGGGCGGCCTCACAGATGCGCTCGGAAGCCCCGCGAGGCCTCTGTCTCTGGTCTTGTCCTTTTGGTTAGCAAGCAAATTCTTCATATTTACATTGACGTTCTCTACAGATACTCTTATCCAGGGACTTCTGAGAGATCTGGACTCTTCCCCCTGAGAAATCTCAGGCTCTGGCAGTCGGGGGTGGGGCAGGGCTTGGACACCCACCAGGGAGCTGGTGGGGAAACTTCGACTTCCTAGGAGGCTTGCCCAGTGAGCAGCCCCTTCGAATCAGGCCCAGCCAGGCTCCTAGCAGCGTGGGGGTTTCCAGGGCTGGGAGCAGCTCCTCAAAGACTTCCTCAAACAATGAATTACTCTCATCAAACAAGGGAGGGCTCGCGCCTGAAAGGAGGTCACTCGTCAGGGCTTTCTGCCGTACGTACGTCCTGGCTCTGAGCGAGGCGGTATCGGGAGCGTCCGCTGCTCGGATGAAATGTGAAAACGGCCCCTCCCAACCCGGGAGTCACTCACCCCAAAAGTGTCTTCCTCTGGCTTGTGGGTCACAGTGATAGGCGGTGTGGGGCTCACTTCATAGACTGCAAACCAAAGGGAAAGGAGAAGGGTTAGCTTCCTGGCCGGGGGAGGCTCCGTGCCATCCCCACCGGCTCCCCATGCCCGGAGTCCATGCTGGACAGCCTGCCCTTGAGCCCGCTTTTACTGCCCGACCTCCCCAGAGACCAAGGCCCCGCCTGGCTGCCCGGCTGTGACAGCCCAGGGGCGGCTCCGTGAGGAACAAGGGGCCTTCACCCCCCACCCCCATTCTCCGAGCAAAGAATGGCACCTGGGCCACGTGGACCGTGAGCTGCTGCATAAAACAGCAACAAGAAGAAGACAGTTTGGGAACCAGCCAGGGCCCGGATTCCCCACGTTCTGGTGGTGACGGTGGCTGTCACTGACTGTTCTTTGCTGCAGGCTCTCCCACCCCCCATCTCCCCTGCCCCGTGGCTCCCGACGCCCTTCATCTCCCCCTTTTCACCCTCAGTGAGACCAGGAGGCCGGGAGCCCCACACACAACCCACGACCCATCCCCCTATTGCAGATGGCACAGCGCACTGGCCACTCAGGCTAAGAGCCAGTGCAGCTGACCAGCAGGGTCAGTTTCTCCTCCACCTGGAACCACCTCCTGGGCAGGAGAAGCCCCGACAGAGTCCCCGGAAGGCAAGTCCTCGAGGACTGAGGGCAAGGAAAGCATCTCTGACTGTGCTCCCCTCGGTGCCAGACAGCACGGGTGTCCTAGGCAGCCCTGTCCGCCGTCTCAGCCCCCTCCCGCGGGGAGCGAGGGAAAAGCCATGCTTCCCACAGCCCGTGAGCAGAGCACCAGGTCCTCTGGGGACTGCGTAGTCCTGGCCCCGATCACTTGTACCCTGAACCTCATGGTCCCACGTGAGGACACACGAGGCCACAGGAGACCCTGTCCATCCCACCCCACGCCAGGTGGGGCCCGGCCACACTCTGGGCCCTGGAGCAGGTGGAAAACACTGACAGGGGGAGGGGCTCCAGGTTCAAGAGCAGCTGAGATGGACAAGGTCTCTCTACGGGGCAGGTGTTTCCTGCCCCACCCCCTCCATCCAGGCAGGGAGACCCACACCAGGGTCAGGCCTGGGACCCGCCCTGGGGTCACTGAGGCACGAGCGGCTGCCCAGGAGGTGGGCTTGCAGCACATGTCCTCTCTGCAGCCCCTTTCTCCGTTCACTCCCACGACGTGCCGGGCGGCCAGGGGCCTGGGGGCTGGGTGGCCCAGGGAAGGGGACCATTTGGATTCCACAGTTACCCAAAGGCTCAGCATGAATCAGAAAAGGTAGAGCGGACTTACTGGAGACAAAGTTATCCGTGCTCTCTGCAAAAGAGACAAAGAGGCCGTTAAGCAGCGTCATAAACAGCCGAGCGGGTGCACTGTGATCTTCCAGCCACGACCTCCCCACTCACCGTGACCCCACCGGACCCCAGCAGCTGGGAACGCAGGTCCTGGGCACGTGACCCCTGCCCCACGCTCCACTGCCTCCGGAGGAGGCTGGTCTTCCGAAGGCGGAAGAAATAAGCCACAGAGTTCCCGATTTCAGGAGAAATGGCCCGGCCCGGCTGGGAACCAAACTATGAGACGGGGAGTTAAATCTGAGACCGTGTCCCCTCCTCCCTCCCGGGAGCTGGCGTGCTGGGGACCTTGGTACACGAGAGCCCAGAGAAAGGCTGCCGCGTGGGCTTCGCTGAAAATGCCAGCTGTGACCTCAGGACAGCATTCCAAGCGGAACGCGGAGGTCATCCGCGCAGTCACTGTGACGTCCTCGGGAGCCTGCAGGGTCCCAGCCCCCGATGGCACTGCGTGACGCGCTGTTCAGCTGCAGCGAGGGCTCGCCTGGTGATAAAAGCTCGGCACCACTAGACGTCGGCTGTGAGCCAGGGGCTGTGCTAAACGCTTTCTGTCACGTGTCACTCCGTCCTGACAACCCTCCTAGGAGGCAGGCGGGCTGATCCCCAGTTAACAGGGAAGGAAATTGCCGAGAGAGATGAACTCACTACGGAATCTCACTCATCTGGAAACGGGACTCAGATCCCAGCCTGGGCCCGAGCAGAGGGTCTCGGAATCCAGCCTGAAACAGTCACCCTGGGGGTGCTCACCATCGATTCCCCAGTGAAAGGAGTGAGGGCCCCTGGGAGAAGCACATCATTTCAGGAAAAGGACAAGGCATGCCTGGCACCTTCTGTGGCACTGGAAAGCAAGACGTGCTCAGGAATTCATGGGGCGCGGAGGAAGGACAGGGAGCCGCGTGGGGCGCGGAGGAAGGACAGGGAGCCGCGAGGGGCTCAGAGGAAGGACAGGGAGCCGCGAGGGCAGTTCCCAGCGGTGAGCAGCATCATGATACCGGCAGCCACGGGTTGTCACACGCTGAGTCACACCGCCCCGGATTTATGTGTGGAGTCCTGACCCCCAGTGCATTAGACTATGACGATCTGAGACAGAGTCTTTAAAGAGATGATTAAGTGGAAATGAGGTCATCAGGTGGGCACTAATCCAATACGACTGGCGTCCCTATAAAAAGGGGAGATTGGACACAGGCGCACAGAGGGAAGACCCTGGGAGGACACGGGGAGAAGGCGGCTGCCTGCAAGCCCAGGAGGGAGGCCTCAGGAAACCAGCCCTGCTGACACCTTGACCTCCGACATCCAGCCTCCAGAATCATGAAGGAGTAAATTTCTGTTGTGTAAGTCCCCCCTTCCCCCCCGCCCCCCCCCCCATCTCTGGTACCTTGTTAGGGCCGCCAGGGACAACGAATGCATGGGTTATAAGCCATAGGGCAAAATAAATATCCATGAGTCCAGACCAAGAGCAAATAAATAACTGAATCGACAAATGAGGAAGAAGAAAAAGCTCTTCCTTGCAGTAGAATTCCAGTTAGTAGATGCAGAGAGAAGGATGAGAATAGAAAAATCACCACTTGGCAAATCGCACAGTAGTCATTGCTTCAAGGCAGGGATCATCAATGAATGCTAAAATTAACGTGTGAAAGAGCAATGAGAAACAAGGTATTTACAAACGTCCCACATACGGTACTTACTACAGACAAAGGGAAAGGGGTCACCTTGCCATGGAGAGACCTGGCCGACTCCACCCTGACCCAGTGATGAGGTCAGCATCACCAGCGATAAGACGGACAGACAGACAGAGGGCGCAGCATCACGTCTGTGGTGTGCTTGCCAAAAACGCACCACTGTGCTCAGTCATGAGAACACATCGGGCGAACCCGAATGGTGAGACGGGCAGAGAGAAAACAGCCCGCGAGCATTCTTCAAAAGTGCGCAGACGGTGCAAGACAGAGAAAGACTGAGACGCTGGCCCGGATTTAAGGAGAACACGGTGACCTGGCAACTGAGTGCAACCTGCAGCCCTGGGTTGGGTCCTGGGGAGGAAAAGACGGCCGTGGGACCACTGACAACCAAAGAACATGCGTGCATCCATGCACAGCCCATGGGCACAGACAGCAGTGAGCTGAAGGTCTGGAACGGGGGGAGGGGGGGTGCGTGGGCTAGAGGGGTCAATGGGGGGAAGGGGGTTATGTAATACTTTCACCAATGAAGAATTTTTAAAAATATTTCACTGACATCTGCAGATTCCATAGCAGAGCCGGGCCCTGGCCAACGCCCTGGATGGGAGCGCTGCACTGCAGTTAGACAAGATGCTAACAGTTAGGGAAGTGAGGTGTAGGGTAGAAGGAAGTTCTTTGTACTATTTTGTAAGTTTTGGGGGGAGGGGAAAAGTTAAAGATTTTTTTTAAAAAATTTTAAAAGAAACGGATTACTGGTCCTCCCCCCAGAGTTTTGGATTCAGGTCTGGGCTGTGCGGGTCTTGAGAATGTGCACGTCTAACCAGGCCCCGGCTACGGCGGCTTCCTCCTTGAGGGGTGAGCACTCCTTCCTCCATCCACCCACCCACCCCTCCATCCATCCTTCCTTCCCTGCACGGGGTCCCCCGTGCTCCGGCCTGGCTAACCCCTCCCTGTCACCAGGCTCCGGGTTAAGCTGCGCCAGCAAACGCCCTCTGACTGTGCGGAAAGCGCTGCTCTCTGCGCAGGCTCCTTCTGAGGGGCCCCTGCGTGCCGTACGCGCACTGTTCACAGGTTGCTCCTCTGTTGTCATTCTGTGGGGCCTGGGGGAGGGCAACAGAGCTGAGTCCCAATTCCTGAGGGTGCCCTGCGTGCCACCACCCTCTTCTAAACCGCAGGCGACCAAAGGCCTGATGTGGGGGGGGACGGAGGAGAGGGGGGCAGCCTTGGCTCCAGAGCCAGAGAGGAGAGGTGCCAACACACTCAGAGCCCCCACTGCTCTGCATGGAGCCTCCCGGGGACCAGGCACGTCCTCCCGTCGTCACCGTGCACGCTCAGCTCCCTGCCTGGAGCCTGGGAGCGTTCACGTATCGCCAAGCACAAGCGCCTGGGACTGGGGAGACCTCCTGGCGCCCCTCCGTGGGTCTCAGGCTCATGAACAGTCAGCAAAAGGGACCCCCACTGTCAGAGCTATTTCTCCCAAAACAGATCCCTTTCAGATGCCTGGGGTGCTCTTTTTTAATGAATATATTTTTAATGATTTCAGAGAGGAAGGGAGAGGGAGAGAGAAACATCAATGGTGAGAGAGAATCACTGATCAGGTGCCTCCCGCATGCCCCTTATTGGCGATCGAGCCCGCAACCCGGGCATGTGCCCTGACTGGGAATAGGTCGTGACCTCCTGGCTCCTAGGTCGATGTTCAACCACTGAGCCACACCAGCCGGGCTCAGAACCCTGCTCTTAACATCTGTGCTGATTTGCCAGGGAGCTGGGGGATTGGAGCGGGGGGAGGGGGGAGGGACGACACACATGATCATCATGTCCCCACACCCTCGCGGCACCCACAGGCCTTTGTGCCCAGGGCTCGGCAGGGGTGAGCTCACCGCCCGGTCCCCTAGAAAATTACTCTCCTGAACGCTTAGCCACTCTGTCACTGGCACGACTGGCCCATCGTTTCCCTGTCACTGCCTCTCCATCATCCACCGCTTCCTCCAGGAGCATAAAACAAGCAAACCTTCGCACAGGGTGGCCCTGGCGGGGGAAAGGACTTCAGATGAGCTCCTCGGTGCCCCCTCCTCCCTCGCCTTCTGGGGGCAGAGTCCACCAAACGCCCCGCAGCAGGTCATAAACCAAGGAGCGTTCGAGTCACCTGGGGGCTTGTTTGACACAGACTGCGGGCCGCCCCAGGGCTTCTGGTCCAGCAGGTCTGGCCCGCCCTCTGAGAAGCTCTGGCCTGGGGAGCGGGGATAAGGTCACCAGGGCACCTCAGCCCGTAGGAAGGGGTCCTGGGAGCCCCATCCCCGCACATCCAAAGGCCACCCCCATGGTGTGGGCCAGGACCGCTCTGCCTCCCAAAAGAGAGCCGGTGTGGCCCATCTGTGAGGTTCCCGAGGCCTGGGACTGGGCCAAGTGGGGGTGACGCTGGAAACGGGGGACCAAACAGGATCACTGGGGTCTCAGACATCAGCGAGTCTGATGAGCTGTGGCTCCATCATGCCCCGGAGGCAGGGGCAAGAAGGCAGCTTCCCACGCAGCCCAGTTTCTCCCGTCTCCCTCTCGGAGCGTCTAGTTCGAGGTGTGTCGGGTTGTGGTTTTTTTGCACGAAGATAAACGAGGCCGCCTGGCGCTGCTCCCTGGTTCTCTGTGGCTGTTCAGTCACCTTCACACAAGCAGATGCCGCACAGAGCCAGCCTCTCCCTGCCTGTGTGTGTGTGTGTGTCTGTGTGTGTGTGCGTGCGTGACAGAAAGAGAGGTGCCAGACTTTACACGTCCCTTTATCTCATTAGAGCCCACGATTTCTGGGGACCGGAGGCCCAGAGGTCACCCAGCATGTTCCCGGCACAAATCGCCACGGCCGTCAAAGACACACGGCTTCCTTAACAGAAACTCAGCGGCTGCCGAACCCAAGGGAAGAAGCCGCAGCCACTTCCCCTGAACTCCTCCCACGTCAGGGAGGTAATTGGCATGTTCTCGCCCAGACAAAGACAGAATCGCCTCCCAAATATCCAAAGGTCTTTCTTTCATTACTTCAGTTACGACCCGGGTGCAGGTGACGGTGGCGGCGTCCCAGGTGACAGCATCAGATGCAGGAGAGAGGGGCCACGCGCAGACCTGGAAGCCTGGACCCTAACCAGCAAGTAGGAGGAGGTTGGCTCACGCGCCCGTTACACGCGGAGCAGTGCGGACAACCATCACTGCGTGCTTTATACACGGTAAGCCATTTAAAAGCTTCAAGATCATGACGGGAGCAGTGCAATCGTGCCCATTTCACAGATGGTGAAATCGAGGCTCCAAAAAGCAAACGACTGTGGCCAGAGTCTCCCGACAAAGAGAAGGCTGGGTCAAGAGCCTTCTTGTCCACCTCTCAAGACCCTGCTTTCTCCACCAGAACATGCCATGCCCTCCTGTGCCCACCTGGGTACTTCTTAGGGGTGGTGGTTTGAACAGCGACAGCTACTGGAAACCAGACACTTCATCTATTTTACACAAAATGCCGGGGGTGGCTGACTACGCTCCCGTGTATGTTTGGTTACCATGGTAACAGTATCACTGTGAATGCTGCCTTTCCTCTCCAGCCGCCATGCCCTGTTCATCCCCTCCCCCTGTCTCACCCCCCCACCCCCCACCCCCCGGAACTCCGGGATGGACTCAGGGCGCCCCAGAGCGCAGGCCTCACCTGGGAAGGGCTCCTTGAGGAAGTGGCCGTTGATGGTCTGGTTGGCGGTGCCCAGCGGGTTCTTGGCGATGAGGGTGTAGTTGCCGTTGTTGTAGTGGGTGGGCTTATTGAAGAGCAGGCAGCCCTCGGACACCTCGCCCTCCTGGTAGAACTCCACGCGGATGATCTTGGACTCGCGCAGGGGCTGTCCGTTGTGCAGCCAGTGCAGGGTTGGCGGCGGGTTGCCGCGCACCATGAACTCGATGCAGTGCTCCAGGCGCGGCTCGGGCTCCTCCAGGCTCACCACGCGCGGAGGGTCTGCCGGGGAGAGGCCAGCTGGTGCCAGGACACAGAGCTCCCAGGAGCTGGCATGGGAATCCCACTTCCCACCCCCACCCTGCTCGGAACAGACGGAGGGAATCAGAGGTGGCCCCCAGGCACCCCCCAACAGAGCGGAAGAGATGTCTGTCTCGACCCGAGCACCCTGATCGGCCAGGGCTGGAGGGCTCCCTCTCACGACCCTTTAGGCCGATGGGTCAAACCAGGAGTCGTGAAGGCACAGCTGAGTGGGAGGCACTGTCGTCCGAGTGGCAGGGGGGGACACCCCTTCCTGGGGTCACTAGCCCAGGACTGACTTGCCCCTCCTGGCTGACCAGCCCCCTGCCCGGCGTGCACACAGCCACCCCCTCCACGGCGTCCACTCACAGTGGACGGTGAGGGCGACGCTGGCGTTGCTCATGCCCACCACGTTCTCTGCGATGCACGTCAGGGAGAAGCCGTTGTCCTCGCTCGTCACGTTGACCAGCGTCAGGTTGATGGCGTGCACATTGGTCCAGTTCAGATTTGTCTAAAACGCCAGTAAAAGGACGGCAATCAGACCATTTCCACAAGGGCGGCTCCCCCACCTCACCCCAAACAGCTTCTGGAATCAAAAGGAAAAGCTAAGCCTGGCCGGTGTGCCTCAGTGGTTGAGCAATGACCTATGAACCAGGAGGTCACAGTTCGATTCCAGGTCAGGGCATTCAATGCCCGGATTGCAGGCTCCATCCCCAGTAGGAGGCGTGTAGGAGGCAGGCAATCCATGTCTCTCTCCCATCAATGCTTCTGTCCCTCTCCCATCCTTTTTCTCTAAAAATCAATAAAAACATATTTTTTTTAAAAAGGAAAAACTGAGTGGAAGGTAAAGGAGGCTCATCCGGCGAATGCGCGCTGACCGAGGGCCAGGCTCTCTCCAGCCAAGGGCTCGCTCAGCCTCCCATGTACCCGCTGAGGTGCATGGCAGCACTGTACCCATTTTACAGGTGCAGAAACTACGGTACTTAGCAGTTTCATAGCACGTCTAAGAGCACGTCTCCGTGTTCCTCGTGGAGAGACGGGACCACGACTGTCCCTCTTCTTCCCTCTCTTCCCGTCTCATTCAGACTAAGAGGTGGTGGGGCCCAACCTCCTGGTGCAGCCCGAGCCCAGGTGCCTACCTGGTGGGTGTTGATGGACTGCAGCCCGGTGACCATCCAGTCCACATCGGGCAAGGGCGAGCCAGAGCCATTGCACGTGATGACAGCGTTGTCGCCCTCCCGCACGGTCAGGTTCACGTGGCTCACACTGATCTCCGGGATGTCTGGAGGGCGGACAGGGCGGAGAGGACAGGCAGACACTGACTCCCAAAACGTGGCCCCCAACAGTGACTCCACATCACCCGCTGGAGCTCTCGGGAGGCCTGACACCGCCTCCCCAGCGGACATCACCCTTGGACTTGAAGCCGCTGTGGTTGGACTCCCCCACACGGCACGGACGGGGAGGCAGCTCCGGCCAGAAGTCAGGTGACAGCTCCTCCTGGGGAGCTGGTCCTCCAAAATGAGCTCTGAGATCCTGGGGACCACCCCAGGCATCCTGAGGTCGCGGTCTGTGCTTGGGCCCAGGCACCTGCTTTTCTAGAAGCACCTGAGATGCTCCTGATACAAAAGGTCCGGGCCCACACTGCGAGGAGACACATGCTCAGGTCTGGCTGGCAAGCGACCCCCAGGCAGGAGGTACTGGGGTCTGATGAGAAGGGGAGCACTGAACCCCTCTGCATTCCCGAAGCCAGCCTCCGGGTGGCGGCTCAGGAGGGGACAGGGATGCCCAGGAGGGGAGAGATGAGCCAGGGTGGAGTTCAAGGCTGGGAGGGCGAAGGGGAGGGGAAAGGGGCGCCCCCTCTGGAGTCTGAGGGCCTCCCTCCCCAGGGCAGCGGGGCGGCGGGCGGCGCACTCACCACACTGGCTGATGTTCATGCGGAACAGGGGCAGCTGGGAGCCCTCGGCGCTGATGCAGTAGAGATGCTGGCTGTTCAGCTTGGCCTCCCCCTGCTCCTGCCACAGCTGCATCCAGCGGATGTCACAGCTGCAGTTGAAGAAGTTCTGCTCCAACCTCCTGTGGGCAAGGAGAGGCGAGGGGACTCCTGAGCCGAGGCCAGCTCCTTCCGGGGGCAGAGGAGGTAGGTGAGCGGTCTGTGTCTAAGACAGGCCAGCTCGGCCCATGAACAGCATCTTCGTTTCCTTCCACTCTTTCCTCTGATCCAGCAGGAGGATCGCACATGAGACCCGTCCTCGCCTCTGCCCCAGAGCCTTCTGGGAACTGTCGGCACTTTCCTCCCAGACAGAGAGGCTCGCGCGGCAGAAAGCATGTGGTGTCAGCAGTGGCCTCCCCTGAGCAATCCTGAGGGCAGGGCTCAGGCAGAGGGAAGGGCAGGGGCAGAGCAGGGCAGGCCCAGGAGACCAGGGCCCCAGCCAGGAGCTCAGCCAGGCTGCAGGGACAGACAGGGACCCTCCAGGGCGGCCCTCCCTCTCATCAATAATGCAGGTGGCCCAGCCCTGCCCCCAGATGGCTCGGGACTAATGGCAGGGCCCTGGGGGCTCCCACAGATTCGCTCGGCCCCCTGGGGCATGTGCGCCAGACACCCTGCTGGGGGCCTCGGCCAAGGCTGGGCGTTGAGGAAGCCTGGATGCTCAGCAGTCCCCTCTGGTTTCCCCTCCCCCACAGCATGGCTGCCGGGGGCAGCCCTCGGGCCAGGGCCAGGACGTGGAAACTGAGGAAGGGACCAGGTCTGCTGTCACAGAGGAGCGCATGCCCACAGGGCCAAGGGCCAGCACAGGCCTCCTGACAACACAGTCCGGTGGCGGGAAAAGCACCCAGAAGACCTGGGTGGAGCCAGCGTGCATTGACCAGTCCACCCCCCCTCCCGTCCCAGAGGACACGCCGAGTCCCATCCCCAGCGCCCGTGACGGTAGCCTGCGTTAGAAACACCGCCTTCACGGACGTAATCACATCAAGGACCGTGGGATGAGGTCATTCTGGATGGAGGGTGGACCCTAAATCCAATGACGGGCATCTTTATAAGGGAAAGTGGGGAGAGAGACCACAGACGAGGAGATGGGAAGGACGGACTGACAGCGTGAGAAGACGGACGCCAGTGCTCCAACCCAAGGACCCACGAGCCGGGAGGCTGGAAACGGCAGGAAAGATGAGCTCCCGTGAGCCTCTGGGGAGTGTGCCCTGCTGAGTCCTGATTTTGGACTCTGGCCTCCAGAGCAGTGAGAGAAGCTGTTTCTGTTTATTTAAGCCACCAGATTAGTGGTGAGACGGGCTGGCAGCGCTGGAAAGCAATACAGCCGGGACCTTAATTCTCAAGGCTCTGTTTTCCCATCTGTAAAATGGGGGCAACTGCGCTTGGCCTTCCTGCTTCACACAGTTATCGCGAGGATTAGTGACGTGTGCTCACGTGCTTTGTGAATGAGGCCGAGATGATGATGATGATTGCACTATTATGAACATGACGGCTCAGTGACTTCTCGGAGATCCGTGGGGAGTGGTCACAGCCAGGACTGGGAGAGGATAGCGCCAGGATAGCTCAAACCCATTCCCGACACTGAGCTAACCCTTCACCAAGTCGATTAAATCTGCAAATTGTAGCAGGAGTAATGATCACTTTGCTTTAAGAAAATGAAGTATTCCAATCTATGTGAATCACGCCTGCCGTGTGTGCAGGGCATGAAGGGAACGGTCCCTGGGGTATTTCCGGAGGGTTCTGTGCCGTCAGTTTCTATCCTCCGTGCCTCTTGCCTAAATTACATCATGGGACACAGAATCCAAGCTTCTCTCCTGCCAATTCATTATCTCTAAGAGAATCTCGGATTCTTGCTCCGATTTCTGCCAGGCAGTTCCAGTCTTCCCTGTAAGAAAAAACACCATCTTGCCTTAACCAGAAACTTCTGAGAGCACTGAGCAACGCCAACTCGCATCTCCTCAAAGCCAGGCCCTGGAACAGTGCTGACAACTCTGAAGACACTGCCAGTCCTCTCAGCGAGAGAGACACAACCTGGGCCAGGGGCAGGGCCAAGACCGCAGTCTCCATCTCACGCAAAAGTAACTGAGAAAGAGCCAGGCCGGTGTGGCTCAGTGGCTGAGCATCAACCCATGAACCAGGAGGTCAGGGTTCCATTCCCGGTCAGGGCTCATGCCCGGGTTGCAGGCTCCATCCCCAATAGAGGGCGTGCAGGCGGCAGCAGATCCAAGATTCTCTCATCATTGATGTTTCTATCTCTCTCTCTCTCTCTCTCTCTCCCTTCCTCTCTGAACTCAATAAAAAGGTGTTTTTAAAAAGCAAGAAATGGCTGAATGCCCTAGTTTGCCCTCGGTGCCTGCCGAAGGTCACTTGAGCCTCGGCCTCACCCTTCTGGCTGCCACAGCGCACAGAGCCATCTCCTCCGGCCTCTCCTCCAGGGCGAAATTCTAACTTCCTGCAAAGAGCCGGCCCAACCCGCACCCTGCCCACAGGCCCACAGGCCCACGGGCAGACCCTGGCAGCTGGACGGCTCCTGGCAGATGGCGCCATGTGGACTAATCAGGACATCGGACAAGAAAACACTGCCCCCTCTGCCTCGGGCCAGGAACTGAGATTGTTTGGATTTTAATCATGGCCACAGCCAAGAGCCAACACGCGGCCCCTCCGGCCAAAAGATAAATTTTCCACTCTGGCCACTCAATTCTTCCTCAAAAAATAGACCCCCGCCAGGGCGATGGCCCCTCAGAGGGGCTTCTTTATCTTACAAGTGAATTCTTTCCCTATTTAACAGCGCAACAGTACGAAATGCCCCGTGGACAGGGGCTCACGCACTGACTCGCCGGACGAATGTCTTCATTCCTCCATAAGTCACATGCCCCGCACGGTGAATCGATCCCGGGCAGAGATGAATGCAGAATCCCATGATCCTCTGGGAGGAGCCTGGCATTGGCTTTAAATATATATCCTCGAACAACTGTCTCTAAAACTCCACGGAACTGGTCGCCAGGACAGCACGCCACGGATTTCACATCCATTGATTTTTCTGAACGTTTTCTCAATAGTGTAGGCAACTGCAGGCCCCAGGTGTTCCCAGGAGAGAACATCTGTCCCTGGTCGCCCACAGGTGCGGGGCTCAGGCACTCCAGGGTAACTTGATGCAAGACTCCCCCAAAAGAGAGACCCCCAATTAGCTCGCTTATGTCAGGGCCCCTGATCACTCTTAGGGCTACATATGGAAAAAGCGCCATCATTCATTCTTTGAAAATTATCGTAGAACAGATCCCTGGATTGGAAACAGACGGAAAACATTGGGGGGGGGGGGGTAGAAGAGGATAAAGTGTGGACAGATGATGATGGAGGGAGACCTGACTTGGGGTGGCGAGCACACAATACACTGTACGAATGACGTGTTATAGAATTGTACCCCTGAAACCTATATAATTTTATTAGCCAATGTCACCCCAATAAATGCAATTTTTAAAGAAGTTGGGAGATAGCTGAGCACAGTGGTCAAGAGTTTGAGTCCACTGGCTACCCACTGAGTTAATGGGTGACCTTACACAAGATACTTAACCTAAGGACCTCAGTGTCCCCAGTGTGAATGGCAGTAATCATTCCTCCCTATAGAATTTCTGTAAGGACTGAAGCAAGTACCGCCCAACACTCGATAGACTGGCTGGCCCAGTGCCGCCCAGAGTGGGTCCTGAGAAACAGCGTTAGCAACGGCACCATCCTGTTGAATTACCTCTGAGGGCTTCTCTACCTTCAAAGATGGGAACACAGACAACACTCGCGTGTAACCACCTGACAGTCAGATGTCTGTGACCGTCTAGCGTTTCAGTGCTTTATACACAAATACGTATACACTTACCTTGTTCCGAGCTCGGGGAGGAGTTCTTACTACTGTGCCCCTGCTCACAGCCCCACGGGACTAAGGAACCCTGATCCCCATGCCTATTGTGCCCACACAAGAGGAGCAGCCGGTGGGAGGGCAAAGTCCTGAGAAAGGAAAGCAGCCCACAGCAGGACTGCCCAAACTCTCCGACACGGGCAACGAGACGGTCCGTGCCCTGCCCGGCCCTGGCGGGGCCTTAAGCCTCCAGGGCACTATGCCCATGGGGGTGAGCAGGGTAGACACGGCCAGCGGGTGATGGGCTGCTAGGACGCTGGATGCAAGCGTTCCCCTCCCTGATGCTGGGTCGGAAAAGGAACTCAGACCGGACCAGCTGGAAGGACATGTGCTAAAGGCCCCCGCGTGGCAGGCTCCCAGCCACTGTCTGTGGTGAAGGCAGAGAGGCAGTCTGCATGCAGGGACCTGGGCCCGAGTCACGAGCCACAGGGGGCACGAGCTGAGTCTCTGGAACCCTGACTCCCTAAGTTCATGCCCCCCAGTTCCTTCGCAATGAATTCCCGGGGTGATTCCCTGGACATCACTCGCTGTCCCTCGGGCAGAGATGACCCGATGACTCACGCACCAACAGGAGCTGTTTGGTTCGGCAGCGCTCACGAATTTCCACTCACCCGCCCATCATGTGTTTGGCCGGGGAAGGGGGGCACTGATCCGCCTAGAAAGGCAGCAAGGCTAAGCAGGCCACAGGCGGACCGATGCCCACGCTCAAGCCAGACAGGCTGGCAGAGAATGGGAGGCGGGAAAGACGAGCAGACGGAGGTCAGAGGCCCGGGGTCGGGGCCCGGCTCTGCCAGGCCCTCGCAGCGTGATCTGGCTGCGTCTCCTATGACTCTCTGGGCTCAGAACCCGCACCTGAACGTGTAGCGGCCACTGCATAAGGAAGCCGCATGCCGCCTGCCGCCCAGGATGCTGCTGGCGGTAAAGCTAAGGTCCGGGAAACGAAAGCACACCTGATCCGCTCTACAAGGTTCGACAGTATCCATGTTATTTACCATAAACGGATCAATGCCCTTTCCTACTACAAACATCCGTGCCGTTAGCACTGATCACCTAGCGATGACAAAACTGGGTCCTGCTGAGAGCGAGATTCCTGTCTTAGGAGCTGTGATGTGCCGGAAAGAGCATCCCAAATCAAGCGACGGGCGGGCGGGTTCTCACTGAACATGGTACACCCCACGTCACCAACCCCAGCGGCCCCTTCAGGTGGCGCCCAGCCCCGGGTGGCTCCGCTCCTCGACACGCCCCACCCAACCTCCACCACCACTCCGCCAGGCTGGGCGGTCTCCCACACCAGACTTACAATTCCCGCAGACTCAGCGTCTGGAAGAGCTGCCATGAGAGTGTGGTGAGCCGGTTACTCGACAGGTTTCTGCGGGAGAGACAGAAAAAGGGGGGATTAAAGGGGAAATCTGGCCCAGACGGTGCTCTGGGGGCAGGCATGGCCATTGCATGGGAGCCTGGCTTGATCGTTCTCCAACTTTGCCTCATCCTGCGATCCATCCGCCTGCCACTAGCCCAGGCCATAGGCCAGGTTTGGAGGGGATTCGGAAGCCTTTCAAAGGGCTAGGTTTCACAAGTAAAAATTTTTCTCTTTTTTAAAAAATATATGTTATTGATTTCAGAGAGGAATAGAGGGAGAGAGAGAGAGAAACATCAATGATGAGAGAGAATCATGGATCGGCTGCCTCCTGCACGCCTCCTACTGGGGATCGAGCCCACAACCGGGGCATGTGCCCTGACCGGGAATTGAACCCAGGACCCTTCAGTCTGCAAGCCGACGCTTTGAGTTTGAAGGTGAGTACACATCCATGAAACCATCACCATCCACAATGCCATACACTGAACTATCTATCACCTCTAACTGTTTCCTTCCCCTCTTTTTTTTTTTTTTTTTTTTTTTTTTTTTTTTAGAGATAGAGAGAGAGAGAGGAAGGAGGGAGGGGGAGAGACAGAGAAAAAGAAGCATCAATGTGAGAGAGATACATCGATTGGTTGCCTTCCGTACTCTGACCAGGGGATGGAGCCTGCAACCAAAGCACATGCCCTTGACCGGAATCAAACCCGGGACCCTCCAGTCCACAGGCCGATGCTCTATCCACCGGCCAGGGCCCCCTCTCTTTTTGTGATGCGAACATTTAGCAGGAGCTGTACCCTCCTGACAGATCCTGGCGCATATAATACAGCATGCTAACTGCGCAGGACGCTGTGCTACAGGTCGCTAGGGCTTCTCACAACGGGAACTGCGAACCTTTCACCCCCAACCCTCGGAACAGGTGCACAGGCCGCGGAAACTGCGCCCAGCGCCTGCCTCCCCGCTAGCCAGGCCCTCCCGGCAGAGACGCCCTCGCTGATCCAGACATCAGCCTTTGTTCACACTTCTTTTCTCCCCCTAATGGCTACTTAATTGTCCTCATTAGGACGGACAGGGGAAAGGAGCAGCCATCCGTCCTCCAATGAAAGAAGCGACACCCACCGCTATTATCTGCCCGGCCCAACAAACACCCGGGGATGTGACCGCGGATGCAGAGGCAGCCATTCTGCGCTGCTGGAGTTTAGCGGCCCCAGGAGCACTGCTCTCATCGGGCAGCGATGACGGGTCAGGACCCACTCAGGGGAACACCTGCACGCGCACGCGCACACACATGTGTGTGTTTGTGTCTATTAGACGTGCGGTAATAGATGCAAACAGAGACCTGCTTACACACACACACACACACACACACACACACACCCGTATGCGCGTATGCTCACAGGTGCGTCTATATTTAGAGGGCTTCTCCCACAAATATTTGCGTAGAGACAAATATAGGCTTCCCTGAGGAATGCGGGGGTGGACGGCTGATAGGGCCTCCGGAACTCGCGCTGGAGGTAAGAATGAGGAGCCAGGAGAACCGCAGCTGTGCTGAGCGGAGGCCGGGGACAGACCCAGCGAGGCCAGGAACTGGGCGGGAGAGGGCGCTGGCAGCTGGGCGCGGGCCAGCGCAGTGGCCTCTGCGGGTCACAGGGGAGCTGGAGGAGAGGGGGGGGAGGGGCCGTGCCAGGGAGCAGTCCCCCAGGAAGCGGAGGGAGCGTGGGCCAAGGCCTGAGAGGGGCCTGGGCAGAGAGGAAAGCGGTCTGGGGTGAGGAGGAGGGGGGCGTGCCGCCCCACCTTGCTGGCATGGCAGGGAGTTGGGCTGTATTTTAGGGGGCCAGGGGAGGCGATAGGGGGTTCTGTAGGGCAGGGCAGGATCTGATGGGCATGTCTAAGAACCGAGGACAACACTGGGCGCACTCAGGAGGCGGCTGCGCTGCTGCAGGCGAGGAGAGGGAGCAGAGGTCACCAGGGGATGGAGTCGAGGTGCTGGGGGTGGAGCCGCCAGGACTTCCTACTGGGTTGGCACTGGCAGAGGAAGGAGAGGGGCCTGTAGCCCGGCGAGCGGTGGCGGCATCAGTGACATGAGGAAAGCTGCCAAGGTCATGCCTGGGGGGACTGAGAGCCCCCCTGGCAAATGCTGAGGTGCCTCCTGGGCAGCCAAGGGGAGCATCCAATGGCCATGAGACCCAGAGCACCACAGCTCACCCAGGAGCAGGCGTTCAAACACAGGTCAGCCTGAGGCCGGGGCTGGCCCTTCCCCTCTGAGGCAGCCCTGTCTTCGGGGACAGCCCGTGGCTGATGGGGAGGGAGCCCCCGTGCCGAGGGTGCAGGGGCCGGCGGAGAAGGGCAGGGACCACTTGGTCAAGGGCAACAAGCTCGGTATCAGCCTTTGCGTCTCCATCACCACTAGCCCCTGTGATGTCCCAGTACATGTGAGGGACTCACCAGGGCAAGTCTTTCCCTGGTTGGCGGTCCACCCACAGCAGGGTGGGTGGCAGCACCCCGTGCTGTCCACCCCACCCCAGCACGCCCTGAACCAAAGCCCTCAGCACCGGAACCAGATCGGATGGCTGAGCCCTGGGAACAGAAGCCGGAAGGCGGTGAGGGGGTGAGACCCGAGTGGTCCGAGTGGGGCGGGAGGACCGTCGGGGCCGAGGCAGGTGCAGGCGGCCGGCAGTGGCCCCTGGCAAAGGTCATGCTTTGCTATGTTAGGCAGAAATGTCACGAGAAAATTGGATTCTGAAAGAACTAAAATAACAGGCATTGCGGGCAAATAAAGAAGAAATCTCATTATCATACAAGTTAGAGAGGGCGGGGCGGGGACACGAGGTGGGTGCTGCTCACCCAGGGCCGCGGCTTCTGGTGCCTCCAGCCCTTGGGCAGAAGGAGAAGCCCCCGCAGCATCGACTCCAAGCTGACTGTCCAGCTGCGACCGCTGAAAGCTTCCATGTCAGGAGTCTGTCCCTCCCTCCCTCCGTCCGCGCCCGGTCACTCTAGCTTCCAGCCCCTGAGCCCCCATCTGCTCTCTGTCCACTCGGCCAGCTTCCCCGGGCACACCAGTCTCCTCCTGTTCACAGAGAGACCAGAACCAGCGGTCTGTTCCGCTTGCCTCAGAGGCGAATGCCACGGTCCCTGACCTCTGCAGGGATCTCTCTGCTCTTACAGAAGACCCTTTTCTGAGTGCAGTGTGGGCTCAGAGCGCCAAGCACAGCCTGCCAGACACCAGCAAGGCTGCCCTGCCCGGCTCACGGGTGCCCAGGGCCTGTGGCTCACAGGCTGCAAGCACATGATATAAACCTCATTTCCTTCACCCACGAAAGCAGCCCTTGGAAAGGTGCCATTCTCCTTCCCTGGAGACCCACCAGCCCCTCATCTCCCCCTGGAAGAAGCAGCCCCCTGCCCCTCCATGTTGGGTGGGTTCTTCTGAAACTGCTGAAGACCCTGGAGGAAAGGTCAGGGAAGGAGGACCCCCCCCCCCCCCCCGCCCCCGACCGGGGCAGCCCCAGTCGCACAGAGAGTGCGCGTGGAAGGAACAGCCCGCGGGAGAAGGAGGAGGCTGCCAGATGCCGCCTGCGTCTCCGTGAGCGGGGACCTGACACCTCCTCGGCCTTGACCTTGTGGCTTCCCGCACGGTCAGCCTCACCGCCACCCTCTCCTCAGGGGGAAGTGGAAGGAAGGAGGCAAGCACCACGCCATGGCGTCACCAAGGCCTGCTGCCGGCCCCCCAAAACCCAGAGCCTGCGATGTTCCCCTCGAAGGCCAAGAGCTATTTGTCTGCATCACTGACATATTTGCTTTTCCTCAATTAAATTGCTCTAAAAGGGGGTGGGGGCTAAAGCCATTTGAGCCGTTTTTATTCAGCTAAATGGCACTGGATGGCTCATTTAATGAACCTTAATGAAGCCAAAATGCTTTCTCTAATCAGATCTCAAGTGGCATGACTGGTGTCCTGACCTTCGATCAGGAGGCTGGAGCAGCTCTTCCCCACGGCCCTGTGCGGGGCTACGCCAGGGTTTCCCAGAGCAAGTTCCTGGGAATCGAGGTCTGCAGAGTATTAATGGGGATTAAAAGAGGGGAAAAAATTCATGCTGCTTGAAAAATGCCGTACTGAACAAAATCCAACGGGCTTGCCCTGCAGGACTTCTCAGAGCCTTTCTGAAGGAAGGACCTGGCCCGAGGCTCTCGCACTCACTGGGCCACAGAGGTTTCTCCACGAAGAGTCCAGCAGAAATATCACCCACACGGCGTGTCTAGAGAAATCATGGTTGTGATAAGAAATAGATGTTGGGTCTTTGTCCATGGTTCCTGGCTCACAGCTGCCTAAACCCTTGTGGCTTCCTGAGAGAGAAACACAATCAGGGCGCCTTTTGTTATAACATTTGGTCTCACCAGGGTGTGGCTCAGTGGCTGAGCATCGACCTAGGAACCAGGAGGTCACAGTTCGATTCCCGGTCAGGGCCCATGGCCAGGCTGCGGGCTCGATCCCCAGTAGGGGGGCATGCAGGAGGCAGCCGATCCCTGATTCTCTCTCATCATTGATGTTTCTCTCTCTCTCTCTTCTCCCTGTCTCTCTGAAATCAATAAATATATATTTTAAAAATATATATTTGGTCTCTTGTCCTCAGTTCCTGAAATCACCTCAGAGAGGGAGGGAGTGTGGAAACCCCCACCAGCTGGGGGTGGCTGCCAGGAAAACCACGAACAGGGGTTGAACCTTTAGTCCCACCCCCCGAGCTCCAGGAAGGAGGTGGCAGGTGAATCGGTCACCCATGGCCGTGACTCAATCAGTCCTGCCTCGGTCAGCAAGCCTCTGTGAAAACCCAAGAGGAGGGGCTGGGAGAGCTTCCTGGTGGGGGTGCCGCCCTGCTGGGCCCAAAACTCCCTGGGGAATAAGAGAATGGACCTTCCTTATCCCATGGCTCCAGTGTAATCACAAGGGTCCTTAAGAGCAGAAGAGGGAGGCAGACAGAAGCTCAGGGAGAGAGATGCAACCGTGAGCGAAGGACAGAGATGATGGAAGAGGCCACAAGCCAAGGACTGGGGGCAGCCTCCGGGAGCCAGGAGAGTAGGAAACCGATGCTCCCAAGAGCCTTCTGAGGGAGCACAGCCCTGCCGAGACCCGGGTTGTAGCCCAGAGATACCCGTGTCGGGCGTCTAATCTACAGACGTGTGAGACAACACATCAGGGCTTCCAAGCCACACGGTTCCTGGTAACTCGTCACAGCAGCAAGAGAAAACTAATACAGGTCAATCCTGCATTCGAGAGGCAGAGTCGAGTGGTGGCGACGGAGACCAAATGGCCCACAAAGCCATAATGTGTGGCCTTTCACAGACAGAAAGTGTGCCAGGCCCTGGCCTTGCCAACAGAAATAGAAAGCGAGCCACATATGCTGCTCAGAACTGACGCGTCGTCACATTATAAAAAGTGGAATGAAAGAAGCGGAATTCATGTCTTTTACTGGAGCCAATAAATCCAAATCATCAGCAGCTCGACCTGTGATCAATATGAAAATACTAGATATTTCATCTTCTGTCTTTTGGGAACGGTGGCTGTGAAATCCATGTGCATTCCGCACTCCCGGCGCTCAGCGTGGACTGGCCGCATGTCAAGTGCACATGGCCATGGCGGCCAGGGCACCGAGGCGGACGGGGCGGCGCTGGGCCATCCGGAAAGGCCGCGCTCCCCGGGGCGTCAGCGGAGAGGAGCAGGCAGCAGATGGGGAAGCGGACTGCAAGTTCCAATGTTAAGTCGGGTGCCCTGCCCGATGCGACCTGTCCCCAGCCCAGCAGCCACGCGGCGCGCTGGAAGGGAAGCCCTCGGTTGCCCCCAGCACCTCCCGGGTTGGAGAGCTCAGGGCAGACTCCCCTGGAAGCCCAGGTCTTTCTGTGACATGACCTCCACCTCTGAACCCATAGACTCTCCCCACCCCCCTCCCTCCCCTGTTCTTTACTCCCCACCTCCTGATCAACAGAGAGTGTGCCCGTGCCGGCTGCCCCTCAGAGCTTCCTGGTGCTCCCCACCTCTGTGCCCTGCACCCGGTGCTCCCTGCACCCCGAGGGCACAGCTGCCACCCCTCTGAAAACGTGCCCTCCTCTCTCTCCTCCTGCTCTGTGCCTGGGCGCCCACTACAGCCCACATTGCCAACTATTGGCTTTGAGTGACAGCTGTGCGTGCGCGGCCCTCCCCTGTCAGACGGCTTCTCTTGAAGGCAGGGGACCATTCCTTCTCAGTCTGACCACCTGTACAGTAGCTGGAGTACAGTGAGCGCTCAGCAAAGACGCAGCCAACGCCACGGAATTCCCACCGCCAGCATCACGTGGGCCTGGGTGCCGGCCGGCCGCTGAGCTCCGAGCTCTGTGACCCGGGGAGTTACCTGACCAGTCTGTGCCTCCGTTTGCCCACATGCACGTTGGGGATCGCAGAGGGCAGGCTCCTCTGAGTTGTGGTGAGGATTAAATGGGGTATGGCAGGTCGGGTACAGAAAGGAGCTGGCACTATGCCTGGCCCTTGCACAATCTATCTTTTCTTTTCCTTTAGTGTGACATTTATTTTTTATTTTATTTTTTAAAATCTTTATTGTTAAAAGTATTACAGATGTCCCCTTTATCCCCCCTTGACCCTTCTAGCCTGCCCCCGCCCGCCCCCGGCCTTCACCACCCCACTGTCTGTGCCCAGGGTTATGCGTATACGCACGCATGTTCTTTGGCTGATCTCTACCATCTATCATTTTCCATGCCTGGCGCCTCTCCCTTATCTGCCCATCTCCAGTCGCCACAAGTCCAAGCCCATTAGAGCAAATACCCGAGACCCAGGCTACGCCGGCTGAATTGAAGCGTCAACAAAATCCCAGCTCAACGAAGCAACATGGACAAGGGGCTCTTGCCCTTTGCAGGCAAATCAACCAAAAGCTCATCTCCCCAAAGCACGTGAGCTGCCTCTGGGGCCCAGGGGACACGCCTGGCCAAAGGGGGCATCCCAGCGGTGCCCACGCAGGGGCGGGGTGGGCTGGGCCCCAGGAGACTCCACAGTGAACCGCGTCGCGGTGGCAGAGCCAGGACATCACGCTGGTTCTCACTCGAGAGCCGTTCTGACAACAGACAAGCAGAGGCCCAGAGCGTCTGTGGGGAAACCAAGGACTGTGCCCTCCGACTGCAGGGAGGGCAGGAGCTACCGAGGGGGCGGGGGCCCGGGCGGACTGGCTGCTGGTGAGGACGCTGCCTGGAGCGCTGGCGGGGCGGGTGGTGCCGGGGAGCGGGGGGGAGGGGGGCGGGCAGCACACCGTGAGAGAGAGCTGCTCTGGGCCTCTCTCTGAAGAAACCTCCTTAGGCCCCGGGCCCTCCTGCAAGCGGCCACCTGTGGGTCTGGGGACGCATCGGGAGAAGCTCTCCAGCTCCCGTGTCAGAGCCACTGCCAGTGGGGCTGGCTTTGCTGAGCTGCTCCGGGCGAGGGGGGTGGTCCGGGAGCCCCTTCCAGGACCACCGACCGACTAGTGACATTTTTGTTGCTAATCCTCACCCTAGGATATTTTTCTATTGATTTTTTAAAAATATTTTTTTATTGATTTCAGAGAGGAAGGATGAGGGAGAGAGAGAGAAACATCAATGATGAGAGAGAATCACGGATCGGCTGCCTCCTGCACGCCCCCTACTGGGGATGGAGCCCGCAACCCGGGCATGAGCCCTGACCGGGAATTGAACCCTGACCTCCTGGTTCACAGGCTGACAACCAACCAATGCCCTCCAGCTGCCAAGGCATCCCCACTGCACATGTCAGGTTTTGGAGAGGAGTGAATGCGCAGACGCTGAAAGAATAGAGCCCAGCTCCTGTCACATGCTGGTGCCAGTGATGAACCAGCAGGGCCTGGACCAGGATTCTAACCCAGACCCATCTCCCAGAGAACGGGGCTCCCCACCCCCCACCCCAGACGCCCCAGGGCACCAGCACCACAGCAAACAAGGACACCAGGCTCCCAGACGCCTCCGTCCTCCCTGGCCACTTGCTAGCTCTGCAATGCTTGGCTGAGCCTCACCCTTCTCTCCTTGAAAATGGGCACATTTATCTGATGGTGAGAACTGACTAAAATAACACACAGGCACCCCACACCGTGCCTGCCACACGCAGGTGCCCAGGGGAAATGGGCTACAAACACTGGCCACATTCACAAAAAGAAAGCTGATAAGGCCACACCTCCAAAGCGTCCGGAACCAAGCAGGGGTCGGCCGGGGTAGGCCCAGGCTCCATTCCTCAATCCTTGGGATCAACGGGCACGTGGCGGGAACCAACTAGAAACCTCACACCAGACACCCACCGCACTCGCAGACGCTCTAAACGGTTTCCAATTAATTAACTGATTACGGGCTAGAACAGAAGGGGATTCGAAAGAGCGCTGTTGACCTTTAAGAATAATTAATATCATCATGATACCAACCTCATCCAAGGAAAATAATGAGGAACATTTGAATATTACAGTCAAAAGCCTGGATGGGGAGGCAGATGGGCCTTCTCTAAGCGGCGCCCAGCTCCCTGCTCCTGTTCCGGCTTCCTGTGCACCCGACACCCCCACCAGTCTCTTCCGGGGACGGGTGGGTGGACCAGGGAGGTCTGGACCTGCCACCCTGCACACACGGGCAGCTGCCGCCCTGGCCCAGTCCTGTGGCCACTGTTTGTCCAGCAGAGAAAGAAGGGCAGGGTGCATGGTGCCCAATGCTGAAGGGGCACCAGCTCCCCTTCTCAGTACACGTGGGTGTCTGCGAGCCCCTCTCTCTGCCCAATGCGCGGCCAAGGCCAGCCCCCCCAGGAAGGACCCCGCTCCACGTCTGGGCAGACGCCAGGCCTCCCGGCTCCCTTCCCCATCACACCTGGAGGGCTTCTCTGATGTGGTATCTGATGGCACACAGTCCACACAGCCGGTGAAGTCGAGGGCCCATCTGCTTGGCCACAGTTCTATTCCCAGCCTCCAGCCACGGGGTGCTGAGTTGATGTGGAATGAGCTCTCGCAGAGACAGCCTTCCTGGACCCTATGGCTCTTCCTGCAATTCCTGGCAGACTCCTCCTCTTCCGTGACTCCCCCTCAGAGCCCTCCTGACCGCCCCCTCCACGCTGCTGGCTTCCCCTCACACATCCCGGAGTTGTCCACTCCTTTACTTCAGCACTTGTCACACAGTCAAATAAGCCGTCTGTGGACAGCCTGGCTTCCTCTGTGACCGCGGGCACCCTAACAGTCCAACCACAGCCTTTCTCTCTTTGTGTCCCTGGTGCAAGCAAAATGCCTGGGATATAGCAGGCGCTCAGTAAATAGTTGTTGAATGAACCCAAGAATAAACGGAAGTAATTTGATTAAAGGAGGCAGAACCCACAAAAACTTCACTCGTCTCTAGATAGCTGCAAGGATACAAGACTGACTCATTCATTCAGCAGGACTGGCCCGGCCGGTGTGGCTCAGTGGTTGAGCGCTGACCTATGAACCAAGTTCCGGTCAGGGCACATGCCCGGGTTGGGGGCTGGATCCCCACTAGGGGATGTGCAGAAGGCAGCTGATCGGTGACTCTCTCTCATCATTGATGTCTCTATCTCTCTTTCCTTCTCCCTTCCTCTCTCTCTAAAATCAATAAAAACATATTTTTTAAAAATAAATAAATGCAATCATTGTTTTAAAAAACAACAAGTACTGGTGACAGGTGGCCTGGCCTGGCTCACCGCATCCTGGTGGCCCTAACAGCCCAGCTCACATCGGTTACCCTGGAATCCCAACTGTCAGTTCTCTTCCACTCTCCAAAGTTTGCACAATTTCACTGAATGCCATGCACACTTCGGGGTGTTGGTTTACAGCACAGATCAAAAGAGATACGCACTCTCTAAACAAAAGAAGGCTCAGTAGCATCCCAGCTTGACTATATGGTAAGGCAACCTCCACCCCTTCACCACTCAACACATACTAATAGGGTGCCCCGTCCATGACAGGCGGTGCCAGGCGTGGGGTACATAAGTCACGCTCCTTCATGGAAGTCCGTGCATTCCCTCTGTTTCTGGGAGCATCTGGGGGACGAGACCCGTCTGAAACGTTTGCCTGGGACTCAGAATGTGGTTCCCCGTGGACTTGAACCCGTGCTGGCCCCACAGGGTGGTGGGATGCAGTCGGCGTGGCCATGCCCCCTGTAGTCACACCCCTATATGCATAATGTCCACCTGCACAGGCATGTGCCCCACTCTAGAATAACTCATTTCTAACCCTTAGAAAGGGCAGGTCAGAAGGTGTTAGCAAGAAGGTCCAGCTACAGACACAAGGTGCCCTGAAAACCTCCCCCCAGGACCCCACGGCTCTGAGAGACCCGCCCCATGCTGAGACCCGCTTTACCCCGATTCCAGCTGTCTGCACACAGACCTCTCCGTCATACCCTACCGCTATCCCACTCCCAAAGCCCCCACCAGGCCTCCCTGCCACCGCTCTCTCGCCTCCCGAAGCGCTGGCCTCCCTTCTCGCCCGCCTCGCCTGCCAGCAAGAGCGTGTCCTTCTGCGCTGCAGCCATGACAGGGCCCGCTGCCCGGCCACCCGCCCCCACCTCCGTCTCGCGCCAGTGTCAGCTGCAAACATCTCTTTTCTCCTTTTAATTGCACTTCTCTGCTTCCCTCTCTGCTACTGGCCTCATGACTCAGGGCTTTCACTTAGTCGCCAAACAATGCCATCACCCCCGCTTTCTGTAATTCATGCCGCGCGGCCTTTTGGCCGCTGTTGTCCAATTCCACACGATGTTTGGGAAAAGCGGTGTTTGCGCCTGTTTCCCGTGGCCTCCCTCCCGCAGAGACCTGGCAGCAAGCACGGGCTGATGCAGGGACGAGGTGAGACAACCATCGTATCCCGTGTTGAATATGTGGGACCCAGAGCCGACCCCCACTCCACTTGGTTCCACGTAGATTCTTCTGCGGCTGAGGATGGAGGTAAACTGGGGGTGAGAGGCCATTTGTCTTTAGAGACAGGACCCTTTTATAAATATATTTTTAATGAATTCAGAAAGGGAGAGGGAGAGAGCGAGAGAGACATCCGTGATGAGAGAGAATCATGGGTCGGCTGCCTCCTGCACGCCCCACACTGGGGTTCGAGCCCACAATCCCTACCATGTGCCCTGACCAGGAATCGAACCGTGATCTCCTGGTTCATAGGTCGATGCTCAACCACTGAGCCACGCCGGCCGGACGAGACAAAATCCTTAGAATGGAGACTCTGGGAAATGAGAGGAAAGAGCATGTGGGTGCTTGGGCCTGGCAAGGCTGGCACTCGCAGGTGACTGTGCCCACGAGGGTCTGTGGCCGGGTCTCTGCCCACAGTCCTAGTCACAGAGAGGAGGCACGGTTTGCACCTTGACCGCAAGCACTGCTCCATGAAAGCGTGCAGGTAAGCGACACCCAGTGGTATGAATTCACACGCCTCGCATGGAACATGGTGCCATCCTCGACCAGTTCTTTCTTCTACCAGCATGACCGTGGCTGACCTCAACTTAATTTAAAACCTGGAGCTTTGAATACAAGTGCAAACAATTAATTAACTTGCTAATCATTTTCGCCTGCTATGGGGACTTTTTTCAGAATCATTAATGACAATCGTGTGAAGAAAATTGGGATACAGAAGTAATTTTCTGGGAAATATCACTTACGAGTGCCTGTTAGGAACTAATCACTATATGCTTTAAAGGTATTAGGCCCCTGAATTTCCCCAACAACCTTTTATGGTTCATGTTCTTGTTATGATTTGTTCTCATTTTAAAGATAAAGACTCTGAGGCTTAGAGGTCAGGCAACTAGTTCAAGGTCATGACGCTGGTAATGATAAAATAGGGCCTGAATCACTGTGTCTGATTCCAGAATCCACACGCTTAGCTCACTAGTATGGGTGCACACACATGCACATGCACATGCAACACACACAGGCCTGGTGTCCGGAAATCCGGCTGGGACTCTGTTTTACACACACAGGGGGAAGCTTTCCAGGAAGGAAGGAGGCACAGTGTCATGAAGAACAACCCACCAGTCCTGCGGTGCCCCTCCCAGTTTGTCCCCCTCTGACTATTCCTGCGAGAAAGCATGTGACAAAGCCACTGGCTACGGGCAGAGGGACAGCAGGAGCAGAACGGGTAGAGCGATGGGCAGAGCGAGCCCTGGACGGCAGACCCTGAGAGCTCTGCCTGGAAGAAAGAACATCGCTCCAGCAGGTCCCTTCCCAGCCCCGTGGCCCACACAGTCCCCATCCAGGGCGACCGAGGTCATAAACCACAGCCCTCACTCCCTGTGCACCGGGCCTGGGAGGACAGGGCCGGAGGAGCAGGCCTTTCTCACATCCTCTCCCTGCTGTACCTGGCTCCCACGGGGCGGGCAGGCAGAAAGCAGGCCCCTGTCCGCCACCTGTCCTCAGCTCGTCTAGCATGCCCCCTGCACTGAAGGACAAAGGGCAGCCGCAGGCAGTGCCAGTGATGCTGGAGAGAAGGTAAGGGGAGGCCAGAGCGTGGGCACCTCTCTCCAGGGAGCTGTTCACAGCCCACCTGCCCAGGGCGCTCCCTGAGCTCTGGCCATGGTGCTGAATCCCCAGGGCGCTGGTCCTTACTCATAAGAGGGAAAGGTCAGTGGACTCCCACAGCTGCACACCTCACAGAGACCACGCCATCCTATGTCCAAAGAGACACATGCACTCATCTCAGAGGTGCTCAGGGGGCCTAACAGGTGCCCGGCATGTCCTGGGCACATCAGTGAAAGAGGACGTCAGGACCACAAGAATAAGGAACTCCCTCACCTGGCAGGCGTGGCAAGTACCTGAGGGTTGACCTATGAACCAGGAAGTCACGGTCTGATTCCCCGTCAGGGCAGAGCCCTGGGTTGCAGGCTCCATCCCCAGTAGGGGGCGTGCAGGAGGCAGCTGATGCATGATTCTCTCTCATCATTTATGTTTCTATCTCTCTCTCTCCTTCCTCAATAAAAATGTATTTTTTTAAAAAAAGAAACTCCCTAAAATTCTGATGTGGCCCCGCACTACAGAAGGGACCAGACCACATCTGCGTAAAGAACCCGCTGTGTGCCAGGCCTTCACATGTTATATCTCAGCCAAGACCCAAACAGGCCTCAGAGGGAGGTGGTGTTCTCGCCACAGGAGAGACCCAGCTCAGAGGTGGGACGCCGTGACCCAGGTCTCACAGTTGCCAGCCATCCTGCTGGGAAAGGGCCCGCCTGCCTGACTCCAGTATTTGTGACCTCGAGTTCAACACTGTGCCTCTCTCTCAGTGCTCAACCAAGTCAGGGGAGCGGGCAGGGCAAGAACACCCTAGCACAGCCCCAGGGGATGAAACCACGTGACAACGCCACTGACGATCTCTGAAAAGTAAGTCCGGTCACAGCAAGCGTTCACCTGAGGTCTGAGCAGAGACTACACCAGGAGAGGGGCAGGGGACCAGGAGGAAGAGCGGAGAGAGGGAGGGGAAGAGAGGGAAGACAGAGCACTGCTGGGGATCCGGGCTGGGAATGCGATTATTAATATTCTAAACGGAGCCCGGCCGCTTAAGCTGTATTTAAGAACAAGCCCGACCGCATAATTACAAGGCCTTAATTTGTTTTCTTTTCTGTGCGAGCACTGCCCATGAGGGCCTGGGCATCGGCTGCTGATTGAAGACGGACAGCTGTCACTCAGAGCGGTAGCCCCACGGCCGCCTGGGGGTGGAGGTGAGCCGCCTGCCCCCTGGGGCACAGCTGGGTGCACCAGCTGTGGGAAAGGACAAGAGGACCAGGTGTCCTCTCATGGTACCCGTCACACTGTAATCACCTCTGTCCTCCAACCCAGAACATGGTGACGGGGTGGTCCCTCAGGACCAAGGCCAGCAGCCCCAAGAGGCACAGGGGTTAAGTGGGGAATGAGAGAGACATAATCCATCAGGAAGGAACAAGGGGGAGACGGAGGCTGCCAGCCTGCTAAGGAACGGAGAGGGACGGACGTTAATGATGATCCAAAATAGCCGCGGACTGATCTGGCTTTCTAGACTGTCCCTAACAAGAACAATGAGAAGAGGGTGTGGACAAATGGGAAGAGATGAAGCCTCAGGGCAGGGGGGGAAACAGAAAACCGACTGAGCATAAACGAAGCTGGAGAATACGGGCACGTGTCTACCTCCACCTCCACGGCCAGGAGACGCAGCCGGGGCCTCGCTGCTTACTTGGCATTAGAAAGAGTTTCTGGAAGGCAAGGCTGACAAGAGCATTACCAAACTGTAACGTTCAGGCCATGCCTGGCCAGTGTGGCTCGCTAGGTGAGCGTCGACCCATGAACCCGGAGGTCAGGGTTCCATTCCCGGTCAGGGCACATGCCCGGATTGCAGGCTCCATCCCTAGTAGGGGGTGTGCAGGCGGCAGCCGATCCATGATTCTCCCTCATCATGGATGTTTCTGTCTCTCTCTCCCTCTCCCTTCCTCTCTGACATCAATAAAAAGTATAAAAAAAAAAACACAGCAACAACAACTAACACACATCGGGCTCTTGTGGGCCAGGCATTCTTCTCAACGCCTCACAGCATCAGCTACTTAACCCAGCTGACGACCAGATTATCCCACTTTCCAAAGGAGAACATCAAGGCTCAGATATGCAGACACGTCAAGTAAGTCGCCCAGGATGCACAGGGAGGTGGTAGAGCCAGAATTTAAACTCGGGCAGCGTGTTCCAGGGCACAGGCTCTTAACGACCCAGCCCCGCCAGCACAGTGGCTGATGGACGTCGTCAGAGGCCGCAGCGCGGGCACCAACCGGGTCTGACAAGCAGGTGGAGTGATGTGAGCAGAAGGCTCCGGGAGACCAGGTGCCTCCGCTGCACATTCTCATGTGACATTTCAGCAGAGTGATGCTACCACATGACCGTCCCATTTGCCCTGGTATCGCATCAGCGCTGTATGTCAATGCTGGGCATAGGATACTTGCCAATACATCCTTTCATTCAAACCGGACTGCGCCTTCCTGCCCTCCCTGGAAGTCTGAGGAGCTTGGCTAGACAGGGCCCAAGAAAAGGGGTGACACGGAAGGAATGTCCAACAGACAGCACCGCCCTGGCTGGGCGGCTCCGTTGGCTGGAGCATCGCGCACATCAAAGGTAACGGGTTCAAGTCCCGGTCAGGGTGTGTGTATACAGCAGGCAACTGATCCATTTCTCTTTTTTACATCCATGTTTCTCTCTCTCTTTCTCTCCCTTTTTCTCTCTATAAACAATCAATGAAAACATATCCTTAAATGAGGAATTAAAAAAAACAGTGCTGAGACCTGAGTTTGAGACCCGGCCCCGCTCTTACCCGTGAGATCTTGGTCAGAATAGCTCTCCACCCCAGACATCCATCCTGCCGCCCACAGAATGGCCACCTTAGACGAGAGTCCCCGTACACTCAGCCAATCGCTCTGGACTGCGCGCCCTGAGCCGGGTGTCTTTCTGGGCGCCGGAGCTAGCGCGGTGGCCATCACATGGGTCTGCTCTATGGGAGTTACCTCCTCCCGGGGGGACAGAGTGTGAACAATTAAGTGACTGCGAGATGCTGGCAGCCAGTCCACAGGAATAAGGCCTGGGGGAGCGATGAAGCCACACGAGGTGATGGAGAGCAACAGGAGCGGAAGGAGAAGCACCACGAGGACTGGGTGGGCAGAGGGTCTCGCTCAGAAGGTGGCATCAGAGTGAAGGATGAGAAAGCGCCAACCACCTGCAAGGGGCTGAGGGGCTGAGAAAGGGCCCCGGCCCAGCTGGGAGCCAGGGGTGGAGGCAGGAGGGGAACCAGGCACATCAGCTGCCTCCTGTGGCCATGCGGAGGGCGTGGCTTCCATCGTAAGGAAAGCAGGACACAGTTAGAGGGCTGTACGCGGCAGAGTGGCACGACTGGACTTATGTATTTAAATATCGCTCTGGCAACTGTGCCAGGATGAATGGAAGGGACAAAAGTGGAGGGAAGAAAGCCCCCGGGGGGCCGTCACCATGGGGCCAGCAGAGAGGACGCTGACGCAAACCAAGACGGCAGCATGGCGGGCAAGGGGAGAGATGGGCGCAGCATCTCTCAGGGACGGGATGAATTACACAGTGTGGGGGAGGGGGCAGGTAAAGGGTTAACAAGAAACCCTGAGGGAACACAGGCTGGAGTGAGGACTTGAATGGAGGCTTGTTTGGGCCACGTTGAGCCTGACATTTTCGCTGTCAGGAGGGAAGTTTACTAGGAGTCTAAAGGGCGGGGTGGGGGCAGGGACGCGATATGCACTTGGGGGGCTGGCTCTGAGCCCCTTCCAGCTTCATCTATGAAATCAGAGGCCAATGAGCGGCCACGAGGTCATCACTGTCGTCAGCGCTTCCTAATGGCCGTCCTGGTTGAGGGTAGAACAATCCCCTCAGACTCATGACCTTCAGCAGCTTCCCAGGGTCGCGCAGCAGGGCGTGGAAGATGCAGGATTTGAACCCGGGCCTTTCCAGCTCAGAGCCCACGCTCCTGCCTGGGAGCTGCACAGAGTTCGATGGCTGTGTCCTCCACGGGGAGCAGACAAGGGTGCGAGGGGAAGCCGTGAGGCGACCAGTGCGCCGGGGGACAATCCCTCTCAGAGGCAAGGGGCAGAGGACGCAAACGCCTACTGACATAGCCACGTACACTGTCCTGGGGCCCAGGCTGGGGGTATTTCAAGGAGAAAAGAGTTGAGTGATTTACAACACGGAATCAATCAGTCTCGCTGTGTCTCCATCCCGGGAACCTGAGGGGAAACTGTGGCCTTCATGTCCCGAAAAGGCTGGCACTCCAGCCCCTTCCCTCCCTCCGCCCAGTGTCGCTGACTTAATGGTGCCAAAATCAGGACACCCTCCCCTCCTCACCCGTCACACGCCCACAGCTGAAGATCAAGGTCACGCCTGCCCAGGACAGAGAGAAACGGCTAACAAGGCACCCACAGCTTCTTCAGGGGAAACAAGAACCTGAACACGAGGGAGATTTGGCACCACAACGCCGAGGGATGCGAGAATTATTCTGGCTGCTGGACTCTTACGTTACATATTCTTGGAAGTAAGTGGGCCAGAGGCTAATGCTCAGAAACCTCCTATAATAGAGATATTCGGGCTGCAATGCGACTGTGGCTACAGCGTTTGACCTGAATAGGAAAGAAAGGAAACCCGCTGTCTCAACAGAGCTGTCTGAGGACGGCTGGCGCCAAATCCCCTGGGAAATCTCTCTCTCTCTTTCTCTCTCTCTCTCTCTCTCACTCTCTCTCTCTCTCTCGCTCTCTCTCTCCTCACAAGAAGACTTCTTACTGTGAAAACTAGAGAGAGAGACAAAACATGCCTAGAGGCCAAGTCCTGGCTGTTCCACTAACAGCTATGCAACCTTGAGGGAAGCCAGTGATGACTTCCAAGCCCCGACGTTCTCATCTCTGAAATGGGCATAGCAGAACCCGACCCTCAGTTCCCGCGAGGAGTGAGGCTGACTTTGCAAAAGCACCAGCACAGTCCTGGCACCCAGTGAAGTCCTACCCAATGTGAGCCTTCCCCTCCTGTCTTCTGATGCCAGCCTTTTTTAACACAATTTTCTAAATGTCTTAGTCACTTTTTGGAAAAATGCTTCCCCTTCTGGCCCAGGAGGAAGAGCAGAAAGACCTCTGGGAAGGCAATCAGAGGACATGGTGGCAACCTACTTCTGCTCCTTACAAGTCAGGGTTCCAGGGCTGTAAATGAGGCTGCACCACACTCCTCCACTCAGGATCCTACCGGCATTAAATGAGATCATGTAGGAGAAAGCACAGTGGGAACCATGACATGCTCTACAGGTGAAAGGAAATACCCTCATTTGAGTGCAGTTCGTCGACATTACTTCAGGCAAACCCAGACTGGAGGTCGGGTGACCTCGCAAAGCCCACCAGCCTGTCACTCGCCACCCAGCAGAGGGCAGATCATCCCTAAAGAAATGGTGGGTCACTGTCTGGGACCTCAGGGTAAGTCAAAGGCGTCCGGTACAACCGACTTCAGAAGCACCTGTTACCCGGATGCAGCCCGGCTCCCTCTTCTGTGGCCCCTGGGAACGTGGCAGGCCCCAAAGCCCTCCCGACTCCCCTGAGAGCGCAGGTGACACACTGTTAGAAGGCCTGAGGGCATGAGCAGCCAGCCACTGCCCCATCGGGGACAGAGCTCCCCCTCCCGCCCTCTCTTGCGGTGACCCTGGCACCCACATGGCATCTGCCCACCACAGACTTGGGTGGCCCATGGGGTGAAGTGATTTTACTTTTAGTTGCCAGAGTTTAAACAGAGGTTTTACTAGACCTCCAGCTCTTCTTGGGAAAATAAAATAAAAATCAGCACATCTGTCAGCAAGAAGCCCCGCCTCCACACCCAGCAGGAAGTCCCGCCTCCAGGCACAGCCATCAGCTGGGAGCTTTGTGGCTCCCTTAGAAGGGACACGTGGTGCCCACCTGCACCTGCACTGTCCCCACCGGGCACGCTGCAGGCTCTGTCCCCACCGGGCACGCTGCAGGCACCAGCTCTGTGGCCTTTGTGTGGCTCAGTATGAAAAGGGAGACTTGTCAGAGGTCAGAAGCGCGTCCCCTGGCATGTTCTGCATGGAACTCAGATCCCCTATAAAATAAACACCTGGAACATCTGGCCCCAGGCCCCCTCTGCCCATGGCCACGCCTCCAGCTGCAAAGCATGCACCTCAGGCGCATCCCACCGCAGGGGCTTGAGGGGCCAGGACCCCGCTCTACTCACATGTAGCGCAGGTGGGGGTTCTTGGCAAAGGCTCTGGGCTGGATGCTCCGGAGTCCTGAGTTCTTGATGGTCCTGGAGGGGGAGAGAGGGTCAGCAGAGCTCAGGGGACAGAGGGACACCCGCTGCGGGCTGAGGGCGACAGGAGGCCAGGCCAGGCCTGCACCTGCAGCCGCCCCGCTGAAGTGAACTCTCTTCTTCATCATCAGAACCACTGGGCTCCACGGGGCACCGATGATACCCAATAGGGGGTGTCAAGTGAGGAATATCTGGTCTCACACCCCACGGGACCTGGGGGATGGCTTGGGATGTGGGTGGGCAGTGCTGGCAGCTGTCCTACACCGACAGCAGGTGCCTGAGAACGGGGCTCCCCCTTGGGGCCTCCTCCCCACCCCGAGTCCCCCCAGCCGCCAGCACTGAAGTCCCGAGAAGGAGGTCAGGGAACTTCATGCTCCAGGGGGCCCGTTAGTCCCGCAGAGGGTCCTGCCTTGACACCTGAGCCACAGGTGAGATGTCCTGCAGGCCCAGTGCAATGTGGGAGCGTGAGGGGCCGGCCTTTCAAGCCCGAGTTCTCTGAGTGGGCGGTGCCCTCACCCGGCCCAGGAGGCAGACGGGCAGCCCCCCTCCCCCCCGTCCCCCCACATCCCAGGGCCTGGCGCACACTCACAGCTTCTGCAGGCCCGTGTAGAGCTCCATGTCCACGGCGTTGAGCGTGTGCAGGCCGCGCCAGTTCTCTATGTGTCTGGGGAGGAAAAGTGGGGTCAGGTCAGCTGAGGGGCCACGGGCAGGCACTGGCTCGAAGCCAGAGAGACCTGGGTGCAAATCCCAAGTGGGTCCCTCACGGGCGGGGCCGCCCCTGCCAGACAGTTTTCAGGAGTTTGGATATTGACGATCTCAGATGCCCCAGGAGTCCAGGCAGAGTCAATGCCCACACACCCTCCTTGGATGCGACGTTCCCATCAGTGGCCCCGAAGTGCAGGGAGGTGACAGCTCCCCGCAGGACACCCAGGCCCGAGAAGTGGCAGCCACCTTCCCCAGACGTCGCCTCGCTGCCCACCACCCGTGGCCCTGCCATCTGCCGCCACGTGCAGCCAGAGCCAGGAAGGCTGCGGGCAGCGGCCGGGGCCGCGGGAAGCGTTTCGGGGCCGCGGTGACACGGTATGCGGGAGCCGCCGTGTAGCACATTCTCTCGGGGCCCCTGCTGAGCAGCCAGACACACGGGCATCTGCTGGGGCCGTGGACCAGGTGGCCAGCTCGGTGTTCAAGTCCAAGGCCAAAGGCTTCTCTTGGAAGCTTGCAGCCACCGGCCGCTGACTTGACCTGGTGCCAGCAGGGTGGGGACCCAGCTCCATGTCTGATGAAAAGGAAGGCCCGGAGGAGGAGGACCTGTGCCAGCCCCGTCCCCGTATCCGCCGGGCCATCGGCTCATGTAAACCACAAGCGGATCGCAGCGTTCCCGCGGCTGCGCATCCATCCATCCATCCATCCATCCGTTCACGGGGCCCAGCTTCGGACGAGGGGCCAGGGGACCACTCGTGTGCACCGTCCCTCCAGAAGGAAGAGGAAAACTGTCCAAAAGGAGGCCACTCCCCTGGTGTCGCACGAACAGCACCCAGGTCTGGGGCAGATACGCCCACACCACACGGGACCCTTCACAGCCCTGGGGGATGGGCTAGGGCACAGGGAGGTACTAATGGCCACGTCCACAGAAAATACAACGTCCCCTCGTGCGAGAATAAACTGCACCGTGCCTCCGTGCCAAAGTTTCCTACCTCCGGTTTGTCCCGAGCCAACATGGAAATGAATTGGCAACCTCCACGCACAGAAAAATTAGATGGCGCAGACTGTGTGACCCATATTTTAATTAAAAACATGTCATGTGGATATGTTTCAGTTGTTCACAACGCCCAGGGCTGAGTCCTACGCGTAGAAACACCAGGGGCCTGAGGCTGCTGGGAAGGCCCAGGGAAGGGCCCAGCACCCTCACCTCACAGAATGTCCCCGGTCACCTGGGGACTCGGGAGGGACGGAAAAGCCCTTCCTCCGCGGCGGCAGGCCCAGCGTCCCTCCCCTCCACCTCAGCCCCTCCTCCCCCGTCCAGTCGCGGCGACCTCCATCGCGTCTCACTGCTGTGCATGAGCTGCCTCGTAACCAGGCTTTCCAGACAACTAACCTTCAGTGCAAAGCCTGTGTGTGCTCAGCCTCCTGCTGGTGTTTCTTTCTCGGCCCTAAAGTGCATTATACACCTCCTTGACTTCTTTTTTTTTTTAATATATTTTATTGCTTTTTTACAGAGAGGAAGGGAGAGAGATAGAGAGTTAGAAACATCGATGAGAGAGAAACATCGATCAGCTGCCTCCTGCACATCTCCTACTGGGGATGTGCCCGCAACCCAGGTACATGCCCTTGACCGGAATCGAACCTGGGACCGTTCAGTCCGCAGGCCGACGCTCTATCCACCGAGCCAAACCGGTTTCGGCCCTCCTTGACTTCTTAAGCGGGGCGGGCAGAAGGTAGCATATGTACATTTTCTTTATTTATATATATTTTTATTGATTTCAGAGAGGAAGGGAGAGGGAGAGAGAGAATCATTGATCGGCTGCCTCCTGCACGCCCCCTCCTGGGGATCGAGCCCGCAAGCCGGGCATGTGCCCTGACCAGGAATCGAACTGTGACCTCCAGGTTCATAGGTCGACACTCAGCCATGCTGGTTGGGCGTCATTTTCATGTTGATCCTGGGTGACCATAACCAACCTAACTAGTTTGCTGAACTGTGACACAGTGTCCCCCGAATGTGTGCCCCACCCAAGACGGCCCCACCCTGAGCTGATTCCTGAAGCGAATGCTCCCTGCACCTGTGCTCAGTGGAGTTCTGGCTCTCTCTCTGCCATCAGGTTGTGGGCCATCACCCCCTTGAACGCCTGCTGGAGGGCCCCTCCCCCTTGCAAGGTGCCTCAACCAGTCTTCTCTGCAGCCCCTGGGAGCACAGAGGTGAGGAGTGGGCACCCTGAGGGCGGGCTGACCTGGACAAGACCCCAGCTCTGAACTGAGAAGCCGCTGGGCCAGCGGCTCCAGCCCCTCCTGTCCTCTGTGTCCTCCTGGGAAACCCAGACGCTGTGAGGACTGGTGGAGGCGGTGCCCGCGCCCTCCCTCCAGGGTCGGTGCACAGCACCCGCGCAGTGAACAGCTGGTTCCGTTACTGTGGCTGGAATTCTGTGTTCCGTGAGAATGAGGAGGAGCTGAACAGGGGTGTAAGGGGATAATGAGGAGATTCTCACAAACGCACACACCCCCCTCCCCCCACACACACACAGGTAGGTAGGTCTGCCCTCACTTCGCACCCCCTTTCTGATTGAGGTGCCAGAGAAGTGATGTCTTCTGGGAGGGAGCGTCCTCACCCCCACTCCCTGGTGGCACCGCTAACACGCTGCCCCCGGGCCGGCCTTGGAGCTGCGCCCTGGCAGGAGGCAGTGGGAACTGGCGCTCCGCACATGGCTTTGTACATGAGCTTCTGCCCGCCCAACACACAGCGCTGAGCTTCGGGGAACAAGGCCGCAGACAGATGTCCCTTCTTTCCAGGCTGTTTGTTCCCATCAGAGCTGAGGTGCCCAGCCCCTCCGCCCCTGAATCCTGCTCTGGGATGGAGACCCGGACAGAAGGACAGAGTGGGTGCCTGGGGAAAGCAGCCTGGAATTCCACTTCCCAAATGCCCAGTCACCCACGGAGAGCGCACGCACGCACGCAGAACATGCCGTGCATCTGACTTGGAAGCCTTGTGGGCGATGAGGACATTGATCTGTTATCCAGGCATATTATGTCTAGTGATCCAGACAGCAGCATTAGCTTTCAATTATCTGATATGTTTAGTTGTAAACAAACCGTCCCAAGCAACAGCCCCGCGGAGCGCGGGCACCAAGGCAGCCGGGGACGCCACGTCGGACCGCACCAGCCCAGTCACCCGCGCTCCCGCGCTCCCTCGCTGAGATGCCCGGAGCCTCCCTGGGTGGACAGCCCCAGCATGCCCACGCGTGAGCCACAGCTCCACCAGCACCTGCACGCCAGGACCACGCGAGCCCGTCCGCATCCGGGACCCTCGGGGCCGCAGAAAGGAACATCAGGTCGTGCAGCGGAGAGATGGGAGCCGGCAGCATCTGCGCGGCGTCCTGATCAAGTCCAGCGCACGTGCCAGGAGCAGGGGAGGTGTGTGCAAGCCCTGTGCGCTGTGCAGCTGAGGCCCGGTCTCCCCACAGGGACCAGGTCAGGGCACAGCCCTCAGATCCCCCCCAGACAGAAGGCCTAACTTCCAGGGCGGCAATTCATCTGGGATTGGCCAGCGCACTGGGGAGTCAGGCTGTCCGGCTCGGCCCTTCTGCCAGCACCTTCCCCTGGTTTCTGGGCCCGGCCACACCGGCCTGTGTTCTACCCTTGAAACAGACCAGGCTTGCCCTGGCCAGTTGTTCAGTGGTTAGAGCAATGGCCTGCAGACTGAAGGGTCCGGGTTCGATTCTGGTCAAGGGCACGTACCTCAGTTGTAAGCTTGATCCCGGCCCTGGTCAGGGCATGTGCAGGAGGCAACCAATCGATGTGTCTCTCTCACATCTATGTCTCTCTGTCTCTCCTCCTCCCTTCCACTCTCTCTAAAAATCTATGGAAAAATACCCTCAGGGGAGGATTAACAAAGATGTATATGTACTTGCTCCCAACCTGAATGTCCACGAAACACCTTCCCAGCTCTTGTCATCCCTCCCATCTCACTCAAAGGTCACCTTCTCAGAGAAGCCTGCACGACCCCATGGGAGCCCCCCCTCCAGCTGCGCTCTGGCACAAGCCCCTGTTTCTGTCCTTCACAGCCCTGACTAACCATCTGTAATTGCCTGATTGGATTATTCGATTCCGTGTTTGTCGTCAGTGTCTGCACTGGAACGATGATGCATGGCGACCGGGGCCGTATCTGTCTTGTCCACCTCTCACTCATCTCTGATACGAGCAGCTGCCCTGGGTTAAGTACACGCCACGCTCTAGCCCTGCATGGTCTTCCCCCGGTCCACCTGAGCTGCCCAGAGCCCTGGCCAGGCCCCAATGACACCTTGAACTTGGTATCAGAGAAGGGATGTGGCCCTGGGCACACCATTCAACATCCAATCAGGGAGTCACTGCAGAGCCCAGCAACGGGGGGGGAGGGGGGGAGGACCCCAGAAGCCTTGCAAGGCCCATGGGCCAGAGCTCCAGTGTCAGGAGTAGGGAGGTGGCTGAGCATCAACCCATGAACCAGGAGGTCAGGGTTCGATTCCCAGTCAGGGCCCATGCCCGGGTTATGAACTCCATCCCCAGTGGAGGGTGGGCAGGAGGCAGCCGATCAATGATTCTCTGTCATCACTGATGTTTCTCTCTCTCTCTCTCCCTCCCTTCCTCTCTCTGACATGCAACTTTAAAAAAGGGCCACGCTTGTGTGGTTGAAGTGATGAGGCCCGAACCACGTGGATCGTAAAGCCTCCAGCCCTACTAGGTGTCGCAGCCTTTGAAGCAGGAGAGAGAGAGCTTTGATGAGGAGCAGAAGCAGCCTGAGGCAGGCGAGACCCGTTCTCCCCAGCGGCCTCGGAGGAGACCGTCCGGGCACGAGGAGTCTGGTCCAGGCCGAGCAGCTGGCCTGAAAGGGAGCCGACACTGCAAGCTCCGTGCCTAAGCTCAGCTGGCCCTGGGGCCCCAGAGTGCTGGCCTTCGGTGGCCCATTTCCTGAGGAAAATATGAAATGGCCAGGCCACCCTTTACTGAATTATAAAGCACTTATCACTTCTTTAATCACTACCCGCCTGGAGCACGTAATTCACTCAACATGGAAGTTCCAGGGGCGAGCTGGTAAGTGAGCATTAAGCTCAAGTGCGTTGCGTAAAGCCTTACAGAGGCAATATTTTCCCCTCTTAAATGGGCAGGTTTCCTCACTGCGACTCTGCCTCTAGTTAATGCGGGAAAGTCGCTCCAAGGCCACTGTCACTGTCGGAGGGTCATTCCAGGTCACGGGGGGTGGGGGGGGGGGGCAGCCCTTGACTTTGCAGGACTAATTATCCTTGGAACCTGAGGGTGTCAGAGCGATTCGTCAAGGTGACTGTCAGAGAGACAAGATCGCATCGGTGGCGCCTGGTGCTCCCTGCACAGCGAGCGGGACATGACGAAGCCACGGAGAAGAGCCAGGCCCCAGGACAGAAGAGGAAGGCGGGCGGGCAGGGCTGGGAGGCTGCAGGGAGCAAGGCGGGGTCCCTCAGAGACGTCAGCGCTGGGCTCACGGAGGCATTAAGGGGGGCTCATTCTCTACAGCAGAACCTCAGAGACCCAGAGCGAGTCAGTGCTTCCGACAGCCATCGGCGCTCGCGGCGGCCTCTGCACGCTGTTTGGGGGAGTTAAGGCTAAAGGTGCCCTTTTATGCCAAGCGACTCATTCATGGTCACTGTCAAGGTGTGGCCAGCCGGGCCCCAACCTGTCCCTAGAAGTCCTCCAGGGCCACCTCTGCCCCTGGTGTGGCCCCCTCCTCAGCATGCGCTGTGCACACGCTCCTCCTGAGCGGAGGGTCCCGCCCAGTGAGCGTCCCTGTGGCAGTGTGGCTACCAACCGCCCGTCCCTCCTGTCCCACGGGCCTGGTCTCAGCACGAAGGTGAGAGACGGAACCTCCAAGGCCCAAAGCCAAGACGTAAAGACAGAGGCTAGCCCTCCTGGTCCCGCCGGAAGCAGCATGCAGGTGGCGAGCGGGAAAGCGCTCAGGCAGGGGCTGGGTGAGACCCTGCGGGCCTTCCGGGGCTGGCGCTACGGGACCCCTACTCTGTCCTGTGACTGGTCACAGGGGGATGTGCGGGGCCAGGGCCTGGGCTCCTGAATGGCGGGTCGGCTGCCTGCTGCGGACATGAGAAAGGTGTGTGCGCAGAGAACAGGCCACTCTGAATGCATGTTATCTGTCACTGGGGGGTGCCCTTCAGAAGGCCCCCCGGGAGCAGTCAGGACGAGGTACCAGCATCCAATCAGGAAAATGGAGCCCACACACTATACGTGACCGAGGAAACTGCTGGGCAAACCAGAGCTCTGTTGGAATTGCTGAAAAACCAAGCGGAACCACACTGCAACCCAGAGATTAGCAACAGCAGGAAGCCAGGGGCCAGAGGGATGGAAGGCGGAGGTGGTGGAGGCCTGAAGCTCAGGGTCACAGCCGGTGGCGGAGGGAGCTGGCAGCGGGCACTGCCCAGCGGGAGCGGGAGCTGCGCGGACAGACAGCCGTCACTGTGAGGACTTGCCAACACCCAGGATCAGACCCAGACCCAGAAATCCCTCTAAGTTCATTGCAATCAAGTCCATGAGACAGCGCGGGCCGGCCCTCACAGCAGCCAGTATCGTTATTTGTTTACAAATGGAGCGTGAAGTTCATCCTGAGACTGTGGCCGATGACTTGCCTTTGACCGAAGAGTGGGCACCTGGGCCAGGCGCCATCTCCAATGAATGGCAGCTTTGCGAGAGGCGCAGGGAGCAGTGGGCGAGGAGGGAGACGCCCTCCCGAGGCCGGGGCAGCCAGAGCTTTCGCAGACCCCGACACCTCATTTTTATTCCAGTGCGTCTGTACATCCCACTCACTTTTGTTATTTCAATGCAGTGTTTTCTCTTATTGAGATAAAATCCACATCGCTTTCAAATTAACCTTGAAAGTGTACCATTTAGTGGCATTTAGCACGGCTTCTATCTACCTCCAAAACATTCTCCTCGCCCCAAAAAGAACCACCAAGCAGTCACCCCCTCAGCCGATCTTTCTTTCCCTGTGGATTTACCCAATCTGGACATTTCATGTAAACAGAGTCACACGCATGTGCTGTGTCTGCCTTACTTCACCCGGCATAATGTGCTTGAGGGTCACCCATGTTGTAGCATGTGTCAGAAAGTCGTTCTTCGTGTGGCTGAGTACTATCCCACTGTAGATATACCGCATGCTGTTTAACCATCCGACAGCTGCTGAACATCTGGGTGGCTTCCACCACTGGCTATTTTAAACGGCGCTGCTATGAACACTCACTGTTTGAATACCTATTTTCAATTTGAGGGGTCTCTACCCCAGACTTCCACCCATGTTTAAAGGATTTGGGAGAACATACATGTAAGTATGTAAATAAGCAGGCTCTTCTTAAAATGGAGCAAAGGAGCATCTGTTCCCAGGAATCCTAGAGGAACTAATCCCCACATCAGGCTCTGAACTGAGCCGTGGGTGTCCTGGCAGCTGAGGTGAAAAGGGAAACAGATGATGTCGTTTGTGGAGATAAAGATTAAATCCAGAAAGGCATCCGTAACACGGATCCTGGTATAAGAGTGCACGTCGCGCCGTGGAAAACATTCTGTTTCTGCAAGAGACCGCAACGTTCTCCAAATGAGTGGCGTTGTGTTAGTCTTTCTAATCAGCTATGTAACATGGATCGTGACCCATTTACTGTAATTCAGCCACGCCAACTGTGTAAGATAAAGCTAACGATATACGGCCCCCGCACACGGCTTCTCGATGCTCGACTGAGTGCATGACACAAACGTGCAGGAGCCCGAAGGAGGAACGGACGGCGTGGCCCCGACACTCCAACAGCTCGCTCCCTCCGTCTCTGGTTTCCCTCCCGCAGGCGGGTGACGCCATACTTTACGCTGCTGGTGACGGGAGAGCCTTCAGCTTACACAAGGCATTGGGGGGGAAGCGTGTACAGCTGCGGGCTGACAGCGGCCTCTGTGTCGGCGCAGCCTCCCACCCAACAACGTTACTACTGGGACCAGCCTGGCTGCTCGCTGCCCTGGCCGCCCCGTCTCCCTCATTCAGTTCCTCACTCTGTGTGCACGTCATTTACTCAGCCCCCACCACACACACACACACACACACACACACACTCAGTGGTAAATGCTGCCTCCCACCATTCTGAGGCCGGGAGGGAGCCGCTGGGTGAGAACTCCAGAGGGTCAAAGGCAGCTCTCAGCAGAGACAGGCTGAGGCCGGGATGGAAGGTGGGGAAGGAGAGGCCTGGGGAATTCCAGAGAGAGGCCAGGACACTGAGGCGCTGAGGCCCAATGCACGCGGGGGTAGGCTGCCGGAACCTGCTGTCGGTTGGTTGCCTCGGGGGAGGGGATGCCCTGGGTGAGGCATCCACAGAACACGGCCCGAGGGGAAGTAAACGGACCTTCGCTGCACGGGTGCTGCTGGAGACAGACCGGCCTTGAACCCTGGCTCGGCCTCTTCCCACCTGGGGACCGGCGTGCCTTGCCGGGTGCTGCTGAGCCTGATGCCCGCTGCGGGACCGGCCACATGCCTGCTGACAGCCCTGCTCCGAGGATCAGCGCGGGTCTTGCTAAGCAGCTGACGTGTAGCGGCAGTCAGTAGTGGCCACGCAAGGAGGAGTCTGAGATCCACCACTGAGCTGTCAGCCAAGCCCCACGTGCCTCCTCGCAGGCTCAGAGCCGCGGGACCTGGGTCCCTGGGAGGTGCCCCCAGGCCATGTGTGACTGCGCCTGTGTGCCCTGCACCTGCACCAGGCCTCAATGGCTTCCCGCCAGCATCGGCCCTGTGTCTGCTCCCGGCACAGGGGACTCGATTTCACATCGACCCTGTGGGCTGAGGGGCGCTCGGGTGCCCGGGGCCTCCTCATTCTCACCTAAACCCTCCTGCATGTAAGCCCAGCGGTGCCCATCCAGGCCTTTCTCTGTCCCAGCGGCAAGGACGAGGAGGACCGAAGGGGGCGTGAGACCCGCACATGGTCTCTCACAACACAGCCTGGAGGGCAGGCCCTAGCAACGGCCCTAGCAACAATGACAGGAGACGACCTCTTAGACACAAGCCAGGTGGAAATACGTCAACAACATCAACCATGTGCTGAGGAGGGGTGGAGGAGAGCCAGCAGTGCCCACGGGGGCCGGACACCATGTGCCTGGGCACAGACCGACACCCATTAGCCAAGTCCAACTTCTCAACATCCAAGCAAAGTAACCAACGGGAAAGGGACAGGGGCCTGGAAATCGGTTTAACCGGCAGCAAACGCAGCTCAGTCCCCTCCAGCCAGCTGTGCGGCTGCTGGGATACAGTTGTGCTACCTGCTCCCTGACACAGGAGGCGGGCCGAGAGGAGAAGCCAGGATTGCAGAGGCCACAGGAAAGCCACAAATAAAAGCCCAGCTTGTCCCACCAAGAGGGACACCTGGGACCTCAGAGACCCGTGGGCCAGCCCTCAGTGGCACCTGCTGGAAAAAAAAAATGCCACCCGGCCCAGCCAGTGTGGCTCAATGGTTGAATGTCAACCTATGAACCAGGAGGTCACAGTTCGATTACCGGTCGATGCCCAGGGTTGCAGGCTTGACCCCCAGTGTGGGGCGTGCAGGAGGCAGCCGATCAATGACTCCCTCTCATCATTGATGTTTCTGTCTCTCCCTTCCTCTCTGAATCAATAAAAATATGTCTTTAAAAAAACTGCCAGCGATGAGCAGCACAGGTGGCAGTTCAAGTCCAGGCCCTGCGGCTTCGTAGCTACGTGACGCTGGGCAGGCACCTCGCTTTTCTGTGCCTCAGATCTGAGAAGCGGGGAGAGCGGCCCCGTGTGTCACTGAGGATGAGATGTGATCAGAGATGGGAAGTGGCCCAACCCCGCAGGGCGATTGGGAAATGCTGGCTGCAGGGCGGCCCTCTCCAGGCAGGCCCGGAGCCCACCCATCCTTTGGACCACCCGTTCCCTGGACCACCCATTCCTACTCGCGGCCACACATGCAGCTGCCGACGCCCTCCCAGCTGGAGCAGGAACGAGCCAGAGGGAGTCGGGCCCTGGACTCCCTGCTCCCACCCGACAGTCCGAGACGACGCATGCGTAGGAAATGACCATGCAGAGGACCCCAGAGGCCCACCTGTCGGGGATGGGAACCCTGGAGGCACAGTGGGAGCTCCTGGGGGACCTGCAGGAACCTGGTTCCTGGGCCCGACCCAGACCCCAGGGTCACACTCGCAGGACGGGCGCTTCTCACAGGCGCTCCTGGGGCACAGCCAGGGCCGGGGATCGCGTCCAACCTTTTCATTTTACAAATGAGGCAACTGTTGCTGATGGACTTAATGCTGATTAATTTCAGTGACTCTTTCCCCAGTTGTAAGTAACACGGGCTCCTTGTGGGAAGTTTGGAAAAAATGAAAAGATCTCAAGAAAATTAAAGCCACTCATCATTGGCTCACAGAGATAGCCACCCTGGGCGCTGGCGGCGTGTCCTCCCGGCTTCATTCCGGGCAGAGCGCGCGCGACGGTGCACAAGCGAGTCCTTGCTTCTCTTCCTTATATTTTATCTTAAGTGTCTTGTGTTGTCATTACAAATTCATAAGAGAAAATCAATAAAGATGAAAAACCTGAGAGGTTTAAACACAGTAAATACACAAGGTAAAGAGCCGATGACCTCCCGGGGCAAGGCCGGGGGCCCAGGCGGCCGATCCTGGAGCTGCTCACTCCTTCACCAGGAGCTCGCCAGGCCCCCACGTGCACATCTGAACGGGAGTCCCGGGCAGGAGGAAGCGGCTCTGAGGCAGCCCCAGGAGGGATGAACGGGAGGCAGGGCGGGGGGGCGAGGGGGGGGGGGCGTCTGGTTCCATGGCTAAGACGGCAACCCAGGGAGCCAGATTACAAACAAACATAAACTAATGCCGCAGCTGTCAGGACCGATTAGGCTGCACAATAGAAAAATTACAGGGCCGTTCGGGCCCGACAATGTAAGATTAATTTATCAATACGGCGACGTGACACTGGAGAGATAACACTGAGTCAGGGCTGCGCACAGGCCTTCTCTGCAACGGGCAGGCTGCCTCGGAGCAGGAGCCGGAGAGCAGGCCCGAGGCGGTCGGGGCGGAGGGCCGTGGGCGAGGCGGCTGGGACTGGGTCTGACGCGCACTGTCCCACAGGCACAGGCACGACTCCCAGGGCCCAACGAACAGGGACAGGCCCCCCCCCCAGCCCCCGTGTGGCCGGCACACAGTAGGTGTTCACACCTCACAGGCCCCTGAGGCAGGTGCCAGGTGATGCCCGTTCTGCAGCGGGCAGGTGGCAGCCCCAGGACGCAAACCCACGCGGCTCCACAGCCCACGAGGCTGCCGGTCAGGAGCCACATCCTGTGCAGGCGGTTTACGGTGCACACGCACGCGCACACACCGCTTTGCACAGAACTCACTGTCACGCTGCCATGAAATGTCCCGTGACGCCCGCTTCCCGGGGGACCAAGGCAGGGACTGCGCGCACCGACTGCCCGCGATCAGGCTGCCGGCGGTTAGCTGGGCCACGTAAACCCGTCACTGTGACCCGCACGCGGCACCTGGACGCGCTGACTGCTTCCTGGAGGGAACGGCTGAGTCGGTCCTAGTCCACAGCCCACGTGCCCACTTCCAGGAGCCAGGAGCCAGGAGCCGTGCACCTGGAGCTTCCCCGCCACTCGGAAAGCCAAGGCCACAGGCACCCAGACAGGAAGCTGAGGCCCAGGGACACGGAGGAGTCGCTGACGTCCCACAGCTGGGCAGCCGCCGAGAGAGCGAAAGGATCGCCATGGGGCCAACGGAAGCCTTGGGGACGGCGGGCTGCCTCGCACCCCGCACCCCGCGCCCTTCAGCTCCCACAGGCAGTGGGCGAGGAGGGAGGACAGGACGGGAGGCGGAGGCTGGCAGGATGTGGCGGGCAGGGCTGCGGGCGGGAGGCAGCTGGGCCTCGTGGAAGGCAGATGGCAGCAGCTGCGGCTGGAGCCCTCCCAGCGCACGGGCCCAGAGCAGACAGTGACCTTCCCAGAAGCAGCAGCGTGGACTGTCCTTGGCCAGCTGGCCAGGGCGCGGTGGCACACGAAGGCCACCCAGGAGGACTCAGCGCCCTGTGCCGCCCAGGGTGAGAGGCAGGGTGTGGGGGGCAGCTAGTCCCAGCTGGGCCCTCCCGTGTCACCGCTCCCTGCCACCCGGAGCCCTGCCCGGCCCCGTGCTCGAGGCAGAGGGCTGCACCGGGGACAGAGGGCACAGGCGTGGGCACCAAGGCGGGCTCCAGGCACCATGGAAGGAGGCAGTCACCACTCACTGCTCCGTACCTGGACAAGGACCCCCGTCCCGGGTCCCCATTCCCCCTCCAGTGAAACAGGCAGAGTAGCTGCTTAGGCCCTGAGAGCAGTGCGTGGACCGTGCCCCGGCAAGAGCTGCTGGCACCGAGTCAGCGCTGGTATGAAGTATCGCTGCCGCGATGAATGGGGGGGTGGCGGGGGAGGAGACAGGAAGTTAGGGCGGGGGGTGAAGGATGGAGACAGGCAGTGCCCCTCGGGCAGAGGACCCAGGGGACGAGCAACGACGTGGCAGCAGAGGTGGACCTGGGCACAGGATGGGGCACTGTCTACTCCAGGGAGCAGGGGGTTCACAGGACACGGGCAGCACCCACAGAGCCAGGAGGGCCCGGACTGCACCCTCCCAGAAGCAAAGCCCATGGAACTCATCGACACGAACAGGGGAAGCTCCTGCAGCGGCCCATCAACGTCACAGCCAACCACGACCAGCGGAAGGGCCCCAGTGAGGACCAGCTCCCGCCACTACACGGCCTTCCTGTCACCTGGCCGGGATGGCCCTGTCACCAGGCGGGCTGCACGGGAGCTGGGACAACACCGCTGATGACCTTGAGGGGTCACTGCCTCCCTAGGAGGCCCCTGAGGACTGATCCTGGCACCAGGGAGGCAGCAGGGGCGTGTGGGAGCCCCCACACCCCAGCCCCGGCGGGGTCTGCAGGAGGCGCTGGGAATGAAAGTAGCCCTGGGGGGCAGAGCTGCAGCCTTTTGCTTCCAAAAGCTGACTATTTTAATATCGTTTGCTTTTCCCCCCTATAATTATCTCTACTTTATTCTCTTTGTATTTAGTGAAGTTGTTTTTTTGTTGGGTTCGGTTTTGTGTGTTTTTTTCCATTTAAATGCCAACAAGAAAGAGGGAGTCTTTCACGGGGTGTGTGCAGGGGAGAGGGTGAGGCGAGGGAAAAAAACAGGGAAGGAACCTCAAGATGAAGTGAAAGCAGACCCCCCCAAAGAAACCCCAATGAATCCTGCACCCACGGGGTCTCCAATCTGGGTCTGACAGGGGCTCAAGCAGACGCGGCTTTGCTTCTGGGCGAGGAGCTGGGCTGCACCCTCTGCCTGGCCCTACAGAGACTGACAGTCAAGGCCACGGAGGCCCCTCCCCTCGGCCTCCCTCCCCGACCCCAGGATGCTGCAGGGGACCCTGGACCTATTCAGAGAAGGCAGCCCAGCAAGTACAGACGAATGAAGTGTGAGGACAGGAGTCGGAGGTGGGGGAAGGTGGGGGGGGGGGGGGGGGGGGGAGGAGCTGGGGCGAGGCCGGGGCATGGGAAGGCCCCTCCCGGCATCTCTGCTGTCAGTCAGCCGCAGCCCCATCAGAAAGCGCGGCAGGTTATCAGGAGCAGAGGGCACCCCCACTCCCCTCTTCCCACAGCCAGACATTTTCCAGGTCCTGAGCCCCCCAGGAAATGCAGGGACCCCTGAGGGCTGGTACACGGCACCCCTAGAAGCCGGGGGGATGGTCCCTGGGAGGCTGGAGGAAGGGCCAGACAGGGCATGATGCCTTCCTGGGGCCGGATGAGCTGTGGTCGGTGGTCACCTGCTGCCCTGACATGCACACCCCAAGCCCCTCCCTGTGGCCTTGAGCCCCTCAGACCCCGGACACCAGGCAGGTGGCCGGTGCAAAGGGCTGATGCGGCAGCCGAGGACGATTCCAGGAAGTGGCCCAGGCATCAAGAGGGCACTGGACTGGGAGTCAGGCGCGGTGTGAGCCGCACGATCTGGTGGACACTGTGGCTCCAGGAGAGCCCTCCGGCCTCGGGCCTCGTTTCCTCGCCTGTGGACCAGGCCGTGCCCAGGGCCCCCGCTCCCAGCTCTGAGACTGCGAGCCCCAAGGCAGCACAGCCACCCCGCCCCGTCCCTCCCTCCCCCACCCTGAGCCCTCAGCAGGCCACTCCGCTCGCTCTGCCACCCAGCGCCCCAGAGCACCCTCAGGGGAGATCGTGGGAGGCGCCAGCTGCTGCTGTGAGCAGAGGGGCACAGCCCCCAGCGGTCCAGGAGGCGGCCCTAAGATGCCAGGGGGCTGGGACTGGGGTGCACCAGGTGAACCCACACATGCTACTGCATCCGGATCCAGCACCTGCAGACACCGATGACTCCAGCGTGGCCTGGGGAGGCGGGCTGAGGCTCCCAGAGGCTGTGGGTGCCCCAGGGTCCTGCCAATCAGGGCCATTCAGCCTCAAGCCCGTTCCAGGTCCTCAGCTGCCGCCGACCCCCCACCCGGACTCAAGACCAGGGAGCCCTGACCTGTGCCTCCAGGAGCCCCATCCCTGCCGGGCCACGCTCATGTCAGCAGAGGACCTAGGTCCAGTCCACCCGTAAAAGCAGCAACCACACCAGGGAACCTAGGAGAGCCCTCAGCGTGCGGCAAGCAGCGGCTGCCAGCCCCTCTCCACAGCCCTGGTGCGGAGTACCATTCCCTTCACAGATGAAGACACGGAGGCTCGGGGATCTTTCCCGTCACTAGCCCCCCTGGAGTTCACCTCTCCCTCGCCCTCCTCTCGCAGAGAGCGGGTCCCTTTCCTCCTGTTCCAGCCCCGGGCATCGTGGGAATGCAAGGCGGGGCCAGGCGCCAGTCTCTCCAACGCCACAGGCCCTGTTTCCGCCCTGGCCCCTGCCTCCTGCGGGCTCCCGTCCATGGCTCCTCCCATTCTTCCCATGAGCACGTTCAGGTCTCCCCATCCTTACAAAACACGTGTTGGCTTCCCACCAGCCTGTACCTGCGTCCTGGGTACCGAGCCCTTGAAGGAAGCTCTGTATTTTCTCTCCACTGGCCTGTTGCTCCCCCTGCATCCACCCACCCTCTCCCTCGGCCATGGACTTGGCTGACCACTCCCTCGTCCTGGAGGCTGGTCCCCTGGCGGGAGCGCTGGCATCCTCCTCGCCTCCTGCCTCCACATGGACACACCAGTTCTCCTGGCCTTCAGCCCTTCCTCCTGTCCGCTCAGCTCTGGGCACGGAACTCACAAACCTCCAGGCTGGGGCTTATGCCCAAGGCCAGCCTGGAACTCCAGCCCTGGCCAGACGGACACTCCCGGATGTCCAAGCCGACCAAACCCGATGTGTGAGGCCAGATGCACCCCCTCCTCGCCTCCCCTGCGCAACCCCCACTCCGGATCTGCCCGATCTCCTGCAATCACTCCCCTCTCCGGGCTCCTCGCTGGAAGCACCTCTCAGACTCCCTGGGTGCCCCCTCGGCCCTAACCCTGCCAGTGTGACCTCCGTGCCATCTCCCTCTCCCGTGACCTCACCCCCCTGCCCTCCTCCTCACTCTGACCTTCACCCCTCCATCCGGAGACGATGCTCCCCACCCCACGTGTCTACGATCCATCTCCGACTGCCACCAGCTCAGTCATCACGTCACCCCCACTGCCCAGCCTGGGGCCCTGGGACAGGAGGAAAACACCCCATCCCGAGAGCTTAGGCAACTGCATGCCCTCACCCCCGCTTCCTCTCGTCCAGGGTGCCCACCCCCCATGTCTTCGCTGACTTCCCCCTCCCCCCAGGAAGCCCACAGCACAGGCCCCAGCCCCTGCACGCCCTCAGTGAGCACACACCACGTGCTCATCTGCGGGCCTTTAACGATGCGGGAAGGACCAGGTCCCCGGCTGGTGCCTGACCACCCTGGTCCGCGGCACAGAGCCTGTCCGCCGAGCCCTCCTGGCGGCACAGAGAACCGCCCACGACAGCCAGGCAGGGCACCCAGAGCGTGGGTTTCCCCAGCTCCCTGGGGCTGAGTGACTTGTCCATCTCCCACTTGTTGCTATTTCTAGCTTTTCCTTCACAACATACTTACTACTTTTAAAGGCCAATGGAGTTCCTGTAGGTAAAGCTGTCTTCCCAAACCTTCAGAGACTCCAAACTGAGAAAGTCCAGCGGCCTCAGCCCAGCACCAGGCCCTCCCCTCCCAAGGCCGGCTGTCTGTCCCCCCAGGGCCCCTGCCCTGCCCTCCAGGCGCTGGAGCAAGCACTTCCTCTCGGCCTGGCCGCCTCTGTCCTCGCTGCACCTCCAGCCTGAAGTGCCCCCTGACCCTCTCCCATGCAGACCTGTCCCCCAGCTCCCCTAAGCCCAGCCCAGCCCTCTGCACCGTCCTGTACCTGCTGTCACCTCCACCTTCCCCTCTCCGACCCTCCGAAGTGCGGCCCTGCCCATCATGGACAGCCCAGCCGGCCTCCTGTCCTGGTTTAGGACCCGCTCCCAGGCTGCCCCCACCTCTCCCGCCCCTGCCCTTCCCCCAACCCAGAGCAAAAGTTTGACTAAAGCTCAGTGTCTCTGCTTTTATAAATCTCTGCGTTTTAATGATGGCTTCAAGGCTGAGGGGAGAGAGGACCATTAAACTCACTGAATAAGTTAATGGGGCAGAGAGAATCTATCTCGGAGCTACCCCAGGCTATTTTCCTCTGGAGCTAAAGCCTGAATAAGCAAAAAGGAAAAATTAAAGCCGGAGCTCGCACCGCCGATAAATAACCCCGTGTAATCTCCCCGCGCCCGGGACTCCGGCTGCGGGACTACAGCACAGGGCCTGGAACACTCGGCACGGAGCTCCCCTGCCCTCCCTCCCAGCCAGGCAGAGCCATGGCGGCTCCCCTCCGGCTGCAGCCCCCTAGACGTCACGGTGAGAAGCTGGGTCCCACAAACCTTAGCACAGGAAACAGGCATCCCCAGAGGAAGACCCCAAGACCCGCCAACCCCCCAACTGTGGAGACCCCTTCCAGACGGCCTCCTGTCCCCTGCTATCAGCTGCCCACACGCCTGGGGCTCCCTTCCCGCTGCACAAATGGACGACCGATCTACAGCCTGGGGTTTCTCCTGCCTGGACAGCGCCGCCTCTTCAGAAATCTCTTCTCCACCCCACCCCCTTCCTCCTCCTCCTCCTCCTCCTCCCCCTGCTCCTCCTCCTCCTCCTTCTCCCCCTCCTTCCCGCCCCCCACAACCCGCTCCTCCTCCCCGGCCTCCCCGCTCCCCTGGGCTCATTTCCCTGCTTCTCCAAGGAGAACCTGGGCCTCCTCCGGACAAACGCGGGCTGTAAGGCAGAGCTCCTGTTGGTAAAGGCTGAGTCCCACTAGACAGGTGTTTACTCTTTAATATTTAAACATGGTAATTAAATCTCTGAATAAACAGATACACTTTAGCAGGTGGCCCTCCTGAGTCAGGGGTGCTTTCTGCCACCACGCACCTCGGGCCCTGGAGCCCGGGCCAGGCCTCCCCCATGGGCCGCGGACACCAGGCCAGGCAGCCTGGACTTCCGGCCGAGGGGTGATGGACACACCCCAGTCCAACCGCCTGTGCCCTCTGGGCCCCAGGGCTCCCTCCCGGCTCCTGTCAACACGCGCTCCCCATCCGCACGTTCATTCATCCGCGTGTTGGCCCAGCACTGACTTAGCCAGACACAGGCTGAGCCTGGAAGACAAGGTCAACAGAACTGACCCCGACCCCCAACCAGACTCGCAGCGAACTCAGGAGGAGGCAGCTGCCGGGCCTGGTCCCTCCCGGCTTCCGGGGCAAAATGAACTCCTTCTGCTCCTCAGAGGTCCTCCTGCTGCCGGCTCCCTTCCTTCTCCCGGAGGAGGGCGGCCGCAGGGCCGGCTCACACTGCCCCCCCTCGTAGCAAGACCAGGAAGTAACCCTGTGAGCCCTAAACTCTCCCCCAGAACCTGAAGGTCGGAAGCTTCCAGAAGCGAACGGTCCGTGGCCCAGCGAGGTCCGGTGCTGACACCCCTACCATCTCGCCAGGAGCCCGGGATGGGGACACAGACCGGAGCCCTGCTTCCCGCTGCCTTGCCGGTCGTCCTCGCAGTAAAAGCTTTTCTTTCCTCAAGCCCGTCCCTGGCACTGGCTCCCATGCATGTGGGGGGAGCCCTGTGCTTGCTGGGAGCAGCAGCCTCTCCCGTGTCTGCCCCCGACGTGGCCAACGCCTGCTCATCCTCGGGGACCTGCTCCGAGGCCCCCCTGGGTGAGCGACTCCCAGGAAGCCCCACCGCCGTGTGCACCCATCACTTCAGATGTCAACTGGATCATCTCCTGCTCAGAAGGAAAGCCTTCCGGCCTCCTAGGTCCTCGGGATTGGAGTCTCACCCCCACCCCCCCCCCCACCCCCCACGGCCTGCAAGGCCTGCTGACCTCTCACCTCGCAACCTCACCACCGCCTTGACACCCCACTCCACCCCCAAACTCTCCCACCGGCCCCTCCTCAGAGGTGCTGTGTTGCTGGAAACCTCTACCTCCACCCACTGAGGCCCGGCCTGAAACTTCATATGTCGCACATCGTGACATCCCCACAGGGAGGAACAGCGCCCCCCGTCTGTGGCTCTGGGGGGCAGGTCCAGGCCGGCTCAGCACAGCCCCGGACTGTGGAGGAATAAGTGGACGCTGGTCTGGGGCCTCCCTGCACCCGTGTTTGAGCACTCCGCGAGCAGGAGGAGCTGAGGATCCGGGCTGCTGTCTGGCATTCGTCTGTCTGTCCGTCCACTGCACACGGGACGCAGCCCTGAGCCCTGATAGGGGCCGCGTGACCAGGGTGGATGGAGAAGTTGGAGAAAGCAGCCCAGCCCAGGCCAGAGAGCACCTGCCAGGGCCCCGCCTGACCCCTGCTGGGAGCACCGCCTGCCCCCTGCCCTGATGTCACGGTGCCAGAGAGAACAGGGGGCCCGGGGACCAGGATGACCTTGGGCTGGGGACACAGAGGTGCCCTGAGAAGCCAGCGCCTGCTTTCCTGCCTGCTCAGCCCGGCCTGGGCAAGACGCAGCGTCATAGTGGAAACCCCGAGGGCTTTGAGTCAGCCAGTCCCAGCTCTGCCACCTCCCACCCGTGACCTTGAGCAAATGGCATGGCCCCTGTGCCTCTCAGCTTCCTCCTCTGGAGACAGTTACAGCAGGACCCGTGTCTGCACAGGAGGCCGGTGCATGGGGCTACCTCACCCAGGTGCCTCCAGACCAGGCCTGGCGTGCCAACGGGTGCAGCCACTTTGGCAAAAGACCTGGCAGTGTTTTGTAAGGTGAGTTAAGAATGCGTCCCACAGCCCACAGGCCGGCCAAGCAGGTGTGCCCCCGGCACCCACAGTTGGAGGCACCAAAGCCTGAACGAAATTAAGCTCTGATGGACTTCCGCGGGCGTCTGCCCCCGGGAAGTCAGAGAAAGACTCCAATTTCAGCCGACGTGCAAATCGTTTCGTCTTCTGATTCTTACGAGCTTAACTGTCTCTCCCCCCGGCCCCACCCCAAATATTCCTCAGCCCAGTGCCTGCGAATGGGCCTGCACTGGAGGCAGGGTCTTCACAGAGTGAGGGGTAGAGTGAAGTCAGTGGGGTCGGCCCTGAGCAACATGACTGGTGACTTTGTAAGCACGGACGGACGAGGACACAGACACGCACCGAGGAACGCCCGCGTGAGGAGGGGCAGGAGGCCACCACCCACAAGCCCAGGGGAGCAGCAGCCAGCCTGGCTCACACCTTGACCTTGGACTTCCGGCCCCCAGAACTGACAGGGACTCACGTCTGCTGTTTAGGCCGCTGTGACTGCGGCTTTTTGTGACGGGAGCCCCTAGCCAACTAACACAATGACTTAACGTGGTTTTTATTTTCTCAATTGCAAATCTGAAGGGTATGATCATCTTTTGATTGCTTAAGGCTAACGTTTCATTTTAGTGGAGAAAAACAAAGGGTTCTATACGAACGCCTTATTTCCCCATCACCTGGCAGGAACGCACAGTTCCACTTTGTCATAAGCTGGGATCTCGCAGAGAAAGAGAGGGAACAGACGCAGATAAAGGCCGGTGCTCCTTCCTGATGGCCGCCCCCCCTCCCCGGGGCGACCATGAAATTGCTTTGTTATCCAGACCATGATTTTATCTTATTACTATATATCTGTGTCCATAAACAATGCATTATATTTGTCACTGTGTTTTTTAAACTACACATATAATATGTCATCCTGAAACTTGCTTTTCCGTTATCAGCACCATGTTTTCAAAATACAGCCGTGTTACTACACAGACTAGTTACACCGTAACTGCCGCACACCCTCCTACCGACCCACCCGGTTCCGTCCCTTCCTCTCCCGGGGGTGTGAGCTCGTCCCAGTCGCTTGTGCACATTGCAAAAGGCATGGGGCTGTGGGCGCTGCAGCCGGCCTGGGTCTGAGCCCAAACCGTGCCCTTCGCACCGTGGCCTGGGGCAAGCCCTTTCGTCGTTTGGACTCAATTTCCTGTCTGTGAAGTTAGAGCCGCCCGTCCTGGCCTATGTCCCGATTAGATGAGACGCTACATAAACTCCCTGGACCATATTAAGTGCTCAGTGAACAGCAGCGCCGTCACTCTGTGCTCCGGAGACTGGGAAGCTAGAACAGTCGTGACACGTGGGCCTCAGAGGTGGGGCTGGGGTGACAGGGAGGGCCCCGGTGAGCAGAGAGAAGGCCAGGGGGTGGAAGCCCGGCCGGTGTGGCTCAGTGGCTGAGCATCCACCTATGAACCAGGAGGTCAGGGTTCCATTCCCGGTCAGGGCACACGCCCAGGTTGTGAACTCGATTCAGTAGGGGGCGTGCAGGAGGCAGCCAATCCATGATTCTCACTCATCATTGAGGTTTCTATCCCTCCCTCTCCCTTCCTCTCTGAAATCAATGAAACTTTAAAAAGTAATTAATAATAAGAAGACTAAGGGTGGAAAATACCTGGGAAAGTGTCCGTCTGGCTGGGGCAGAGGATTCCCGTGGGGGATGCAGGGCGGCAAGGCTCCAGAGAGAGGCCCACAGCCCGTCAGGGCAGGGACCAGCCTGAAGCTAAGGATATGGTGCCACACACAGCAGGTGGGCGGAACTCCAGAAGCTCTCCCTGGACTGGGGCGCTGACTGCCAGGGACGCGGGTGAGGACAGCCACCGGGAGGGCGCAGGAGGGAGCCCCAAGAGCAGAGACCCCTGATCAGAATCCAGGCCGCAGCAGCCCCGAGCCAGTGACGGGCAGAGGAGGGCAGGCAGCCCAGCAAGCCCCTGGGATGGGCCACGGCCTGCCCAGGACTGGGGAGGGGGAGGAGGGGGAGGCGGACGCAAGAGGGTGACCAGTCACTTCCGGGGGGACAGGAAAGGACCTGGGACCAGAGTCAGGGAGGGAGGAGGCCACAATTCCCCCACGCGGCTCCCCAGGCCAGGGCATGGCTCTAGGGCGCTGTCCCTGCCAGGCCCAGCAGGCCCACAGCTGGCGGGCGGTCAGGGGCCTGGGCCTGGCCTGCAGCACCCTGTGGAGCCAGTCACCTGGGCATGAGCCTGTCCCCGGCTCCTCTACCCCCACATCACCTCTGGGGGAACTTTCTCCCAGGAACTGGGGGGTGGGGGCTGTGGGGAGCTGGCTGCCCCTCAGCATACCTGGCCTGCCCCTCCTCCCCGGCCAGGAGGTAGACTCCCACAAGCAGGGACCAGGTGCCAAGAGAAAGGGGCTGGCCTTAGACGTCCCAGAAGTCGAGGGAGAGTTCGTTAGACCTCATCTGTCTGGCTCCCGACGCTCTCCCACCTCCCCCAGACGGGGCCAGCCCCTCGCAGGCTCCCAATAAACACGCCGAGTCCACGCAGAGGCAGAGACGTGACGAGCGCCCCGGGAACACGCTGCTCCTGGCTCGCCGCCCTCCGGCTGCCGGGGCTCCCCTTCCATCAGGGCCTGCCCCCCAGCTTCATGTCCATCAGAAAGGGGCGGAGGGCTTCCCCTCCAATGCTAGGGGGCCTCCGGTGGGCACGGCCAGGCCAATGGGTCAGCCTCTGGCCGGGGCCACCCCCCTGAGAGCAACTCCTCCGTAGTGACTGGGAGGCGGACTGGGGACCGGTACATGCAGACTTTCTGAGTCTCCATATAGAAAAACTGTGCCCTCTCCCCTTCCAGGAAGCCATGTTTCCATATGTAAATACATTTCTCTTTAAACCTCACACTGGATACATTTTCTAAAATCCTGCCCCTGCGCCTTGCGGGCGTGGCTCAGTGGCTGAGCATCGACCTAGGAACCAGGAGGTCAGGGTTCGATTCCTGGTCAGAGCTCATGCCCGGGTTGTGGGCTTGATCCCCAGTAGGGGGCGTGCAGGAGGCAGCCGATCCATGATTCTCTCTCATCACGGATGTTTCTCTCTCTTTCCCTCTCCCTTCCTCTCTGAAATAAATTTTTTTTAAAGCTTCCATTAGAAGAAGTTACAAAATAAGTAAAATAAACCCTGCCCTGCTTCTCTGAGGCAGCCCCAGCGCAGGTCCTGTGTGCAGTGGCGCCGCCCGGCCTGCCTGTGAGCCCAGGAGGGAGGCCCTGCCTCTCCCTCTCTCAGCTGGTGTCCCAGGACCCAGGGCGGTGCCAGCACATGGCCGGCGCCCCGGGCGAGGGTGAGAGGCCTCGCTGCCCTTCTCCAGGCCCAGCCAGTGCCTCTGCTCATCCTGCCCAATCCTCCAGCTGCTGGGATGGGCCTTGCCAGGCAGGGAGGCCGGCGGCCAGACACCTGGCACCCACAGCCCAGGTCCAGATGCGGCTCAGCAGCCACCGTGGGCTGAACACGCTGCTCGCCAGGCCCCGCTAGCTGTCTGCTCCGCACTTGGAAGACAGTCCTTTGCAAAATGAGACACGGGGGCCTCCCCTCCAGCACCTGCCCCAGGAACGGGAGCCAGACGTCCCCAAAGGACAGCAGGGAGAGCTCCGGCCACAGGCTCCCTGCCCTGGAAGTCAGGCATGCTTCCACCCGCCCCTTCCGGCCAGGGGCTGAGGGCCCTGCCACCCCTACACTGCCCCCCCTCGCAGCCCCTCAGGGAATACACTATACCCTCCCTGCGCCCTGCCCTCCCAGTCCACATGCTATTTCCCACATGGCGTCTTGGCGCCACATTGGTTAGGATGACTACCACTCAAGGGTGGCAGGGCCTCGGAAACCCAGTCTGGAGCAAGGCTGGCCCTGATACCGGCCTGGGCCTGAGCCTAAGCCAGCGCATCTGCCCAGACTCCCGGTCTCAGGTGGTTAACGAAGATGCTGCATGAGATGGGGAGCCAGAGACACCCCAACTGCAGCCTCAGGGCCACACCTCCACCGAGGGGGGCCCCCCTCTTCTCTGGGCTGCAGCTTCTGTGCAAGGAAGGCCAGAAGCTCTGCAGGCAGGTCTCACTATCCCCACTTCCCACGGATCCCCACACGCAACAAGCACATTGAGCGAAGGCTGTGAAGCGAAGTTGGGCACTCGGGTCCCAGCTGGAGGAGCCCTCCCAGTCAGCCAGCCAACCAGCCCATTTCCCAGATGAACACACTGAGGTTCAGAGGCCTGGAGCCTCTTGGCTGAGGCCCAGCTGAGAGATGAGGGACCGAAGTCCCTCGCAAAGAGCAGCATCCCAGGATGCACCACGGGTCTGGCTGTTGGAGGCGGGATAGGGTGGCTTTGGTAAAGTCAGTCGCTTGCATGTGTGTGTTCTGCAGTTACGACCTCAGCCATTGGTCCAGGCAACAAACATCCCAGCGGCCACCATCAATCACACTAAGCCCTCAGGGACTCATCTCTAGCCACTAGCATCTGAAGGAAAGAGGAATTTGATTGACAGAGCCTCTGAAGCCAATATCCCCTGACAGATTGAGTGTCATGTGCCCCAACAATACCCAACAAAGCCCGCCACCCCGCCACCAGGTCTGCATGCACTGCTGTTCTCCATTCTGGCCACTGGGGGTCACTGCTGCCCCCAACGAACCAGAACCATAGAGTGTTTACTGGGGAGGGAAGTGAGCCCATTGGGCCAAGGGGATCCCACAAATATCTCCTGTGCTCTGCCCTAACTTCTTCCAGAAGGAAACAGATGGTCAACCATGGAGTATCCATCACCTTCCGGACTTTCCACTCATCATGTCATTCAATCCCTGCAGCAGCATCTCCCAATAACAGCATGCTTTTCGGGTGAAGAAAGTGAGACTAGAGAAACCAAGCAACTGACTCAACGTTCAGAAAAACCAGCAAGGAGCAGGGCAAGGATTGGAACCCAAGTTTGATGCCAAATCCCATGGCTTTTTGCTGCGATGTAGCCTCCCTTGAGATAGTAGACTCCGTGCTATGGCTCTGGTGAAATCTGGTGAAATCAGGTTGGCTTGCGATGGCCTTCAGAGAGGCTGGCGTCTGGGAAGAAACCACCTGCTGCTCAATCAAAGGCCCAATCTCAATGGGACAGGCCACACAGCACCTCCCTCCCTGCAGAAGGCATGGTCTAGTGCCCTCTTGTGGCTGAATATGGAACTGCAACGAATGGGCATGGGAGGTTTAGGGGAGGGTGGATGAGACTTAGAGGTGAGCTCTTCCCACTGGATTCCCAGACTCTCTGTCCCGGGGCTGGTCCTGCAGCCCCATCTGTAGCTGCTAGGCTTGGTCAGTCACAGCACCAGAAGGGAATCAGCTAGTGAAGGGTGACCAGGGTGACAGCAGTAGAACCACGTGGACAACATCTGTAAGGGGTGGGTGCTACCGAGTTATCCTGCACCGAGATGCCCGGCATCCACACCCCCGGGGCAGACGGTGGGGAAGGTGGGCAGCAGGCGGATCTGCCTGGGACACTCTGCCACTTCGGACCCAATGAGTCCATCAGTGGGAGCCATAGCTATCTCCCTGTTCTTCCAGCTGATATGTGTCTTTGCTCCTTTGCCGCCTCTTTCAAATACACACCATCTCGGTCCTTCTGCTGGTCCCCTAAGCTCTGGCTCAGGTGCTGGCTCTCTTGGCATAACTGCCCCTAATCCAGTCTTCAAGGACCCAGAAATGGCGCCGCCATCGCCTCTGAGAGACGCCCGCCATGGCCCTTGCCACTCTGGCCTCCGTGCACCCACCAGGCCAGGCACCTCCCCGTCTCACTGAACTCTGGGAGGACGGACGTAGCCCGCCTGACTCTTCAGATGAAGAAACCGAGGCTCAGAGAAGCTAAGTCTCTTGCTTAAGCTCACACGGGGCGGAGCCAGGATTTAAACCGAAGGCCGTTTGGCCAAAGAAACCACTGTTATTACCACGACACCGAGCGCGTGCATTCTCCTCAAAACCTCACAATAAGCCTGTATGATTCTTTCTCCATTTCTCAGGTGAGAAAGCTGTCCCCAGAAAAGCAGCCAGTGCAGCTTCCCAGCGCGTTAGGAGGACAACTGTGATCTCGAGTTTTATGTAGCAACTGCCAACAGGCAAGGTCATACACACAAATGACCTCAGGCCCAGCAGGAGGGAAAAGTCAGCTGGGTCCCTGCGGTTTAGGGTGCCTGTCACCGCCCTCAAAAAAGCTGCTCAGTGGAGGAGGAGGCAAGAGAAGGGCCTGGGTCGCCCCTCAAGACAGAATTGAGGGCCCTGCCCTCTAAGCTCAACCCCACACAAAGGCAGCAGGCCCCGCCTCCGAGGCTGATAACAGCGCTAGTGGCACTACTGGGCTCATCCGGGAACCACTAGGGCACGGACCAAGTCAACACCTGGAAGTGACTGGGAAGAGCCGCGGGACCCGCAGAGGAAGCAGGCGTGCGTAAGCGGCCAGGCCGGACCGCGAGCTGGCTTGCAGGCACTGTCATGCCCGTCACGGCATCTCTGGGAGCAGACATGGGGCCTGGGGAGGTTAGGAGACAGCACTGTGCTCTCAGGTCTGGGAAACACCAGGACCTGGTGTTTACCGAACAGCTACTCGGTCCAGTCATTCCCACTTGGCATAGGGGACAGGGGACAGGAGCGGTGAGAGACGCCCCCCCCCCCCCGCCCCCGGGCCAGGATTATAGAGCCCACTTCTTCCAGGACACTGACCCCACAGTGCAACCCTTGGTCCACGTCTCTGAGTCCCCATCAGGACGGGTCCTCCTGGGCGGGAACTGTGGCTCAGTCAGCCCACTCCATTACCCACGGCCACATCCTGATCCCTCCCGCGCTGCGGAGACAGGAGGTGGGCAGAGAGCGCTCCAGGCCGCCTCCTAGGAGGCTCACGTCTGGGAGACTCACACCCTGGGCTGCAGACGCTGAGGCAGGGCCCGCCGGGGAGCTGGGGAGCGCTGACCCTCTGCTCAGCTGGGCCCAGGAGAGGCTCTGAAAGCCGGGCCACCTGCACACACCTCACCAGGCTGGTGTGACACCCCGCTCCAGCTGGCCAGCCAGCCGCTCTCGTGCGCAGCGCTGCCCTCTGGTGGCCGCCGGGGGTCTGGACCGCCTTGGCAGGCAAGAAGCCGAAGGCTTAGGGCTTGTTTACAAGACCTCAGAGGTGATGCGCGCCCAGCAGACGCACTTGTGCGCGCACGCGGCGGCGGTTTACACTGGAGGCAGCGGATTAGCGCTGCGAGACTACGCTCACTTTCCTCTTTCTCGCTCTTAGCAGGAGGCGGAGCGCTCCTTTCCCGCCGTGGGAGAACCCAAATCCCTCAGCGCTGGAGCAGAGGCGGGGTGGGGGGGAGACCCACGCCCCCTGGGGAGCCAGGCCCAGTGCCCGTCTGCCTCCTGCCAGAACTCCCCCCACCTCTCCTGGGCCGCGGGTCTCCCCTCCATAAAATTGGGTTTGGCTCCAATTGTTTCTGAGCCCCTTTCCAAACCTGATGATTTCTGCTTCAATGCCTTGACTCTCTTCCTCACTCAGAAACACTCCCAGGCGTCTAGCAATGGACACAACCGACATGGGCCCAGGCGCATGTCACCTCACTGATCTGAGAGTGCCCTGCGCCATTCAGACCCCCCCCCCGCAGAAGGGGAAACTGAGGCCAGGGAGGTTCACTGAGGCCCACTCACCCCGCAAGCAGCACCCAAAATGGGGTGAGCCCACTAGTGCCTGCCCCGTTTGCTGGGTCCTTGGGCTCTCTCCACGGGGACAGCTCACTCCCATGATGAGAGCTGGCGGCTTCCATGAGCAAGGGGGCAGGGGAGGGGAAGAGATGGGGCCAAGGGGAGGAAAAGCTGCTCAGTGGAGGAGGAGGCAAGAGAAGGGCCTGGAGAATTACCATTGGCCCTTCAGCACTTCACACACCCTCCTGCTCTGCACCGGAGGCAGCCCAGAACCCCAAACTCTACCTGGAGAAGCCACCCAGCCCCCCGCTCTCCCGTCCACCTCTCCATGCCGCTGACCGCGCCTCGGCCCCGCGTGGAGCTGGCCGGGACCCAGCGCCAGCTTCCTGTGTCCCCGCCAGCCTCCACGGGCACCTGGTCTCCTGGGGGCCTGCCCTGCCCTCCAAGGCCAGGATGCCACGGGTTGGTCACGGAGGCCTGGGAAGAGGCTTGGCCGAGACAGGCCTTGGGGGAGGCGACTGTCGGGAACAGGCCAGGAGGAGAGCCCAGAGCCTCCCCCACGGCCAGGAGCCCGGCTGGGACTGCTGGCCAGCTTGGCTTGGCCAACACCTTACCCATCATTATCGCGTCTGCCTCCCCTCCAACCCCAGCCAGGCAGCTCTCACCTAGGGGACTGAACGTCACTCACTGGCCCTTCATGCACCCCCTTTAAATTTACTAAGACAGCACGGCGGTCGTGTATCTGTGAATGTGCGTGTCTGTGTGTACACCACTATACATGACTATGCACAAGGCGATACAGCTTCACGTTAAACGTCAGACTGCTCTGCCATTCACCGGCTGCATGAAATAAGGCAAACTCTATCTCTGGACTCGGTGTCCCTGTCTGTAAAATGGGGCTAATAACAGTGTCTCTCATAGGGTTGGTGTGATGCCATAACGAGGCATGACCGCTAAAGCGCCTGGAACGGTGTCTGGAACAGAGCAAGTGCTCACAGAGGCAGGTTATTACCAGTGACCGTGCGCTGCCGGCTTCCTCTTTGCGGCATGACACACGCCCGACCTTCAGGGCTCTGCTGGGAGGTGGCTGTGACCGCCCTCACCTTACAGGTCAGGACCGGGGTCCCCAGGAGGAAGGGGTGTGTACAGCTGGGGAGGAGTTGCTGGGGAAACCGCTGTCGGTCTGGGGAAGGAATCCTGAGTCTCCCACCACCCAGCCCCCAGGAAACTTTGGACCGGACGACCCAGGTGGGGACAGCGTGGGGTGGGGAGTAGAGGGGCGGCTGGAGAGGGAGGGCGGCGCCCGGCCCGCAGGCTCCAGCCGCGATGTGAGCAGCGCTCTGCGGAGGCTCGCCCAGTGGATTTGTAATTGGCGTGGGCTGCCAGCGCGCATAGTTGCTGCCTCTGGGGACCCTGGATTTGGAAACATCGCCCCAGAGGGAGACACAGTTGTGGGCGAGGCACTGGCTTTGACAGAGAGCCCAGAACGGGCACCAGAGCAGAGTAGGAGAGGGCAGCGCCCACCCCTGGGAAACAAGGTCTTCTAGCTCGGAGGGGGGGGGGGGGGGGGGCCAGAAAAGCCCCGCCCCTCTCTGGGCCTCTCCTGGGACACGGAACTGCAGCAGTCCCTCCAGCTCTGCATCCTGGCGAGCCCCGCATTCGGGGTAGGTAGGCAGAAATGTGGGGACCCCTGGGGCTTCTCATGCCTCCACTGGGCACCCCCCTTCCACTCTGGCCCCACCGAAGCCCTCGCTCTTGCTGACCAATCACGGACGAGGGGCCACCCACCTGCCCGGGCCCTGACATCCATGGGTACCAGGGTGGAGGTGGGGAAGGCTCAGGGGGTGACGACCTGCCCCGATGGCTCACTGGCCACCACCTCCACTCCGGCCACGCCTGACCCCCTGCCAGCCGCTGCGCCGGCTCACTGGCCACCACCTCACCTCCGGCCACGCCTGACCCCGCCAGCCGCTGCGCCGGCTCACTGGCCACCACACCTCCGGCCACGCCTGACCCCCTGCCAGCCGCTGCGCCGGCTCACTGGCCACCACCTCACCTCCGGCCACGCCTGACCCCCTGCCAGCCGCTGCGCCGGCTCACTGGCCACCACCTCCACTCCGGCCACGCCTGACCCCCTGCCAGCCGCTGCGCCGGCTCACTGGCCACCTCACCTCCGGCCACGCCTGACCCCGCCAGCCGCTGCGCCGTCCCCACAGCCCTCGCAGGGGCTCTTCCCAGAAGGCTGCCTGGGGAGAAAGGACTTCCGGGGACAGCATCTGCCTTCCTCCCGAGCAGCAGGGGTCCTGCCAGAGGGGGTGGAGGGGGCGGACCAGAGAAGCCCTAAGAGAGAAGGAGCCTAACCCTTCTCGGTCTTTCCGTTGGTGGCCACGCAACTCCAGCACCGGGACTCCGATGCTGGGCTTTGTTCTGTTTGGTGTCAGTACCATGGGGCTGCTAATCCTGCCTACGGACGTCCAGCAGCTGTCGCAAGTCAACTCAAGGACCGTAAGCTGGGAAGCATGGTAGGCATGAACGCTGGGTGGGCACGGGGATGACGAATCGGCTACGCAGGGGCCAAACGCAGGGTCCTGAGCAGATGGGCAGACCGGCTGCGAGAAGTGGCCTGGCCCCCGGGGACTAGGGCCTCAGGAACCGATTGGGAGCAGAGATCCACTGTGCCACCAGCCTGAGCCCCCTCACATCACCTGCTCCCCCTCCCAACTCATCAACCCCCTGGAAACAGCCAGGGGGAGCCAGGGGGAGCCAGGGGGAGCCAGGGCCTCCGGGCTGGCCTCTCCCATCGCCACCCATCTCCCTCTCAAGCTCAGACCTTCCCAGCACACAGCGGCACCAAGCTCTTTGATTACGTATTCCTCGGCAATGAAACATTTATCTCGCAACCCCAAAGCACTCATATTTATTAAATCATGGCGTGTGTATCTGCAGTCCATACGTTAAATATTGAACATCCCTTCTCCTAGGCAGGGATGATGTGAAAGAGAAGTTCTGGCACTTTCTTCTCACGCCCAGCCACTGGCTGAGGCTCTGCAGACACCCAGCCCTGGGCTCAGGGGGAATGGGGAGCCGGGAAGCTGGGGTCCATGAACGTCCCGGCTCAGAAGGGCGAGTCGTCTCCTGGGGCTCACACAGGTTAGTGAGTGGAGCCAGGGGTGCTGTGTCCCAGCTCTTCCCCGAACCCTACTCTGCCACCCCCACTGGAGGCCCGAGGGGTCCCGGAACAAGCCATTCCACGGAGCACAGGCAGCGGGAGATGCCACAGCACCGGCAGGGGCCATCGCGGGAGGGCCACACACGCCCCACGAGCCAGCGGGCTGGGGCCGGCCCATCCCTACAGGCAGGGCAGGCGGAGCATGTGCCAGGGGATGGCACCAGGCCCCTCCCTTCTTCACAGCCACTCAGGCGGCGGGAGGGCAGCAGGCGCCTGGCAGGGCCCTGAGCGCCTCCGGGCTCACAGCACTCAGCCTCAGGTCAGGCGGGTGGTTCTGCCCGGGGCTGTCACGTGCTCGGGGCCCCTGGTGCTGCTGGGCTGAGCCCTCGGCCCTCAGGAGACTGACCCTGGCTTTCAGGGGCGAAGACTCTGGCTCCAGGGAGACCTCTCCAAGGGAGGCCTGGGGCCCACCCAATCGGGCCTCCAGGCAACATCCCAGGGCCTCCGGGGCCCACGCTCCCCAACTTCCATCCTGAAGTCCCTCTTTCCCCGGGCGGTATCCCCGCCCCCTTCCTAAGCTCTCCTCAAAGGCCCCCCAACCCCACCTCAGCCTCCCTCCCTCAGGCCTGCCCCCAATCCTGGGGCTCCTGACCAAGGCCCCACAATGTGGTCTGCGTCCCAGCTCTCAGTGGTAACCGTCAAGGCTGGCTGTGCCCTAGGTCCCAGGAGAGGCTGAGGGTCCAGGCGCCTGTGCTCCGAAGGACCCTCCACCCAACCAGGGGACGGTCCGCGGAGAGGGCGGCCAACACCAGGGACGCTGCAGTAGCTGGGGGGAGGCCCGCGGGTGACCACTAGCACCAGCCAAGAGCCCGGAAGCCAACCCTAAGAACACCCAGGCCAGCGGCGCCATCTTCTCCCCCATCTCCCTTCTAGCGGTCTAACGGTGCGCCATTCCCACCCAGCTCCCGGCAGGCCAGCCCAGGAGAGGGCCCAGACAGCCACCTCCAGCCACCACCCTCCTGCCTTTGTGACGTCAGGGCCTGGCTGGGCGCGGCTGCGCGTGGACCCTTCTAGTAAGGTCACCGTGTCAGCGCTCCCCTGGCACAGGGACCGGCCTCCTCAACACCCAGAGGCCAGAAGGGAGGGCGCTGGAGCCGCTGGGCTCTGGGAGGGGCGGAGGTGCGACCCACACTCTGCCCTGATGCCTGGCAGCTGATTTCCTTCTGATACTCATGGGGGGGGGGGCTCCCCATCAGAGGAGCCTCCAATGGGTACACAGGAGCCACACCACACCCCCCGAGAGGAGGGACCACAGCCCCAAGATCAGGAGGATGGAGCATGGAGGGCACAGCATGGAGGGCACCCCCTGTGACACCCAGAGCTCAGGCGGATGGAAGGCTGGGAGACCCCTGGTTCTTCATCTCTGGCAGCACCAGGCTCCTCTCCAGCAAGGCCCCTTCCCTGCCCAGAGGGCTCGCTCTGCCCTAATCCCCTCCTTCCCGCTGCTCCCCAGGGCAGTTCCACAGAGTGGGGTGCCAGGCTCTAGAGCTGGGCAGACAGAGGGCTGAGCCTGGCTCCCCACGGGGCTGGGTGCCCCAGGGAAAGTCACTGGGCCGCCCTGAGCCTCACTCCCCCGGTGGTGGAGCAGGGATGGGGACATCGGCTTCCCAGGGTCTGCATGCTCCCCTCCCTCTCCGCCTCCTCCGCCTCCGGGCCTGAAGGCAGGGCCCTTCCCCAGCTTCAGTCAATACCAGCCATAGACATAACAGGGCACTGGGGAGGAGAGGGCTGGGGCAGGGGCCTCCGACCCACGACCTCTGACCCACCCCCCCCACCCGCCAGTCTTCGGAGCGCCTATGAGAACCCAGCTCCCTGGCTCTTAGGTGCCGGGTGGGTTTCGGGAAAGGAGTCCTGACTGACTGTCAGAGTCCTAGCCCCGAAACAAGGATGGGGACACAGACAGAGGGGCCTCCAATCCACTCCCGCCCCGTCCCCCAGATGCCCTCTGGGGTCCTCCTGTGGCGAAGGGGATGAGAGGCTGCCATCACCAGCCTTCCCAGCATCCCCATCTCGGACCCTCTGCCTAGAAAGACCGCGTGAACTCTCCCCAGCGAACTGCGCCCCCAGCCTCATCTTCAGAGCAGCGACAGCTCTATGTGGCTCTCAGGCTCCTACGCGACGGTGGCCGCCCACTGACTTCCCACAGACACACAGGGCCGTGGAGCAGGGAACCAGCCGCATGAGCTCCCGGGCTCCCAGGAAACCGCCCCTGGGCCCCTGCAGCCCCCTGGAAATCCCTAGTTCAGCCCGAGCCCTGGGACCCATTCCCAAGCTCCCCCAGCTCCACTCACACAGCCCTGAGCGCACGTCCAACTCGGAGTCCCAACCAAATCGCTCAGACCCTCCTGCCTCCCTGGGAAGCTGAGTGCCTGGCCTGCAGGACGGGAGAGGACAGTTGGGTCCGGTCTGTTTTTCCTGCCCCCCCCCCCCCTGCTGTTTATCATGTCCTCTCCAGCCAGCCCGGGCACTGAAGGTGGTGAGGGGCTGAACGGCTCAGCCAAGATATGGGTCAGGCTTGTCTCCTGGGCTGTACACTCCCCTCGAATTGCTGGCTGTGAGAACGCCAGCAGAGACTCCATTAGCCGAGAGGGCTGGCGGGCTTGGGAGCGCGAGGGCTGCAATTCCTCCTGGCTTTGCAGCCCCATCACGCTGGGGCTCAGGCACAGGGAGGGCTGGCGCCAGGGAGAGCAGCGCCAATGGCAGATTCGTCACCCCCCCCCCAGTCCCCCAAACGCCTTCTCAGACTCCAGTGCGAACCCTTCCCAGCATCCCACCCACTTCACCAGTCCCCAAGGGGTGGGACCTTGGGAGGAGACAGGCCGGAGCTCCCTCCTGAACCATCCGAGGGCCATCCCCACCCTTCTCTGGTGGCCAGAAGGGAGGGGGTCACCTGGCCGAGGTCAGGGGAAGAAAAGATGGGCAGGCTCCCTGAACCCCAAGTTCCTTCTCCTTGCCCAGGCTTCCCGCCCCTTCCCCGCCAAGGAAAAATAACCCGAAAAGAACAGGCCACCGCAGGTCTCCCTTATGGGGGGCAGAACCACGCAAACGCAGGTCAGAGTTCAATTTTCCAAATAAACACATCTGCACGATCATATCAGAACCGCCGGCTGCAAAACAAGCAAGCCCTCGCTTGCCTTCACCATCCTCACTCCCAGTCCCGAGCTGTTCTCCAAGCCCAACAGGGCGAGCTGTGGGCACCCAGATGCAGAGGAGGGGGAGCGGGGAGGGGTCTGGGAATGCCCAAAACGGGGTTGGGGAGGACAGGCAGAAGGCAGGCAAGGGTGGGCGTCCATGACGGCCTGGCCCTGTCCAAAGTCTCCCCCCACCCCCCAGCAGCCAGCTCTCAACTTGTTTACTTGTCAGCGTGTTTTGCTCTTTCCAAAAGGAAACAGTTAAACCTCTTGGCCGGATGGCCGGCAGGCAGCCCCTGTCACCTCCCCTCAGGCTCAGCGCCGCTGTCCCTGCCACCACCGCCACGGCTGCCAGGGACTGGAACCTCCTCTACTTTATTCTACTTGAGCGTGGCCAAACTGTTGCTATTTAGTGGGGGGAAAGAACCCGACTGGCACCCTGGAAACCAGCCGCAGCGGGTGGGAGCGGGGGCGGGCTGCCCCCCCCCATCCTCCCTGGCGGGGGTCTTCTCCCGGGAGGCGCACAGGCACCACGGACCAGCCTGGACAGGGCCAGTCACCTGCATACGCAGCCCGGCGCATCTCCGAGCCAGAGCGAGCCTGAAGCGCGCTGGGGGCGAGCGCAGGGCCGGCCCAGCCTTGGGCGGCCGAGCTTCGGAGCGAGAGGGAGCCGCGGGCGGCAGGGGAGGCGGCCGGGAGCGGCGCCTGACTTACATGGAAGTGATGTTCCTGGAGATGTCCGTGATGTTGATGCTGGCGTTCCCGGTGCTGTTCCCCGAATCCTGCCCTTCCAGGAGGGGGAAGAGGTTCCCATCGTCCGGCCGCCGGCAATTGATCTCCGTCTTGCTGCAGACACAATTCGCCGGGCACGCCAGCACGGAGCCCACATAGTCCAGCCAGACGCTGCCCAGCAAGAAAATCCGCCAGAAACTACACTTGGCTGGGCAAAGAGAGACATCCATCTCCGATCGCTGCTTCTAAAAGAGAGGAGGAGGAGAGGAGAGGGGGTTGGGGTGGGGGCAGTGGGGAGAGCTGGGTGGGGGGGTAGGAAACAAAGACGGCGAGGGAGGGGGGAGGGGAGGGGGCCTCTGCCTTTGAAACGCCGTGCGATCAGATGCAAAATCCTTCAGCGTCTGAAACCATCGCGCCGCCGCCGCCGCCGCTGCGCTGCCGCCGCTGCTACTGCCGCCGCCGCCGGGTGGGAGCCGCGGGGAGCGCCTAGTGGCTCGGTCTGCCTGGCATGGTGGCCGGCTGGGCGCTCGCGGCTCTCCGGGTCCGGGGGCTCGGGAAGCGAGCCGCGCTCGCCGACTCCGAGACTTTGCAGGGTTGCAACAGACGGTGAGGAGGCAAAAAAAAAAAAAAAAAAAAAAAGGAAACGGAAAAAAAATGGTGCTAAAGTCACCAAGTCCCACCTACTGGGCAGAATTAAAACGGACACACCTGCAAGATACACACACTCACACAGACACAGCACCGGGCCGGGGAAGGGGAAGGAGGAGGAGGAGGAGGAGGAGGAGGAGGAGGAGGAGGAGGAGGAGGATGCCGCGAGCTGCCGCAGCCCCGCGGAGGGCTGGCCGCGCCTGCAGAAATGTGCAAGTGCTCCGAGCCTGACGAAACGCACGGGTTCTCGGAGCGTCTTCCTCGGCGCCCTCCCTCTCCCCTCCCTCCTCCCCTCCCCTCCCCACTCGCGGCCTCCTCCCCCGCCCCCCGCCCGGGCTGGGAGCGGCAGGAGAGCGGAATCTCCCCCTCCCTCCCTCTCCCCGCCCGTCCTCTCCCCTCCTCCCTCCCCACCCACCCACCCACTCGCCGGCTCGCGTCCGCACCGCCACCCGCAGCCGCGCGCCCGCTCCACGCCTCGCGGCCCGGCGCCCGCTCGGCGCAGCCCCGGGGGCCCGAGACGAAGGGGAAAAGTTGCAGTTGGGATTGCGAGGGTCTGGCCGGGGGAGGAGGAGTTGGCCAGCTGGCTGCGCGATGCGGAAAGGCGCGCTCCTTTCCACTTTTTGGCCCTCGCGCTGCCCGGTTTCGCTGCAATCCCGGCCGCGGGAGGAAGGGACGTGAACGCGGCCGAGGTGACCGGGGAGCGCTCCGGAGCCTGGGTGGGGGGCACAGGCTCGCTGGCCGCGACAGGGCGAGCGGGAGCGCAGAGGATGCCCGGGAGAGGCGCCCGGAGCCGGGAGGAGGGCTGCGGACGCGTGGTCCTCCGGCTCAATGACACTCCTTTCCGGGATCGAGAGGCAGAGGCGGGAGCCGGGGCGGCTGGGAGGGGGCGGCGGGGCACGCCCCGTGGGTGCCTCCGTGCCCCCTGCGCCTATGGGCGGTGGGGTGTGCGTTGGGCCTTGGGCAGGCGGGGAGCGAGCGCAGAAAGGGCCGCCCGAGCGCCCAGGTGGCCCGGGCGAGCCCTGCGAGCGAGAGGCAGCGGGGGAAATTGAGATGCAAGGGGCATCGCTGCCAGCGCCAGGCCAGCCCTGCCGGAGGCCGGCTTCTGGGCTGGGCTCTCCTCTGGGGCGCGCTGCTCCGCTGCCGGGTGAGGGGCGGGCGGGCTGCTTTCCCCGGATTCGGGGTGGGGGTGCAGCACCTCCTTCCTCCCCTCCCACCCAAGCACCCCTTCCTGGTAGGGGCGCAAAGCAGGTGCAGCCGACCTCTGCCTGGAGCTCAGGTCCCCACGGGAGAGGAAGGAGTCCCTACTTTCTGTCTCCATCGGGATTTGATTTGATTTGATTTTTTAAATAAAACGTCACCATGCCGAGGGTGAGAGCTGTGTGCTAAGAAGCCGGAGCTGGCGGGGAAGGAGAAGAAAGGGTTAGGGAGCCCGGCAGGCAGACACATACAGCATTCATTCAGGGGAGAAGAAAGCGGCGGCGAGGGCAGGCGAGGAAAGAAGACCCGGAATTCACTGCTTTCAGCCTCTGAAAGGTCCCCCCCGCCCCCTGCGGATTCCGATGCAGGTCATGCAACTTGCAGGCGGGATGGGGGAGGGGGCACGCGGTGCCGCCCGCCCAGGCCAACCACAGCCAGGGCTGGCGCCTGCGAGCGGCACTGTCGCCTAGAGAACTTGGGGGGAAGGAAAGGGAGCGAACGTGCCTATAAAAGGCAGTGTCCCGGCTCCCCCTTGCATTCTGCCTTCCCTTGGCCCCATGAGACTTCTCCCCCAGTTGCCAGTATGGCCTGGTCCCCACACTGGCTTGCTGCCCTCCCACCAGCAGGAGGGGACAGAGAGTGGAGACCTCCTCAGACTCTCAAACCAGTTCCTACTGGCCCTCGGCCAATCCGATCCCCTCAGTCCACTGGGCATCTCCTTGCCATTGCCAGGGCCACTCTGGGACTGGCTCTGGGATACCTGAGAGTCAGGGAAACTGAGGCACAGCCAAGGCTCTAGCTCGGCCCCTCAGGAGGTGGCAGGTGGCAGCTGGGACACACAGGGAACCTCTCAGGCCACTCCAGGGAGGTGCCAAGAGGCAGGGAAGGCCAGGTGGACTTTGCCCGGCATCGGGTCTCCAGCCTGGATGCCCAGCACACTTCTTTTTGAAAGTGAAAAGTGACTTTTAACATTCCCAGCAGAGAAAGGGAGGTGTCCATAACTCAGAACCAATAAAGCCTTTAAACCCCTTTGGAGAGGAGACAGCAGAACAACACAGGCCGTGCAGCAGGGGCCTGGTGGCACAAGACGGCGCTCACCCTGACAGTGAAACGGGACGGAGATGGGATGTTGTTGATGCTGGAGCCGGGAGCCTGAGCAGGAAGTGGCAGCTGGCAGGGAGGGGGCCCTCGTTAAAGGAGAGGATGGCCTGGGCACGGGCAGGTGGGTCATGGAGGCCTTCTGAGCCTCAGCTTCCATGTCTGTAAAATGCCAGCGAGGCCCTCTGCCCAGCAGCACCCCGTCCAGAAAGCCTGTTAGAAACGCCGCATCCCCGGCCCCACCCGGCCCACCAACCCAGAAGGCCCGTGTCAGCACCCTCCCCAGGTGCCTCGTGGCCATGCTGCAGTCAGAGAGGTACTGAAATGGCGCCCAAAGTCAGTCCCCCGCAGATGAACAGTCCCTGGTTCCCCAGTGACCTGGGCGAGGGACGCTGCTGAGAAAAGAGGAGGCACCCATGGTGTGAAGTCTCAGAACACTGAGTGTCACTGCCGCGCAAGGTGCTGGCCTGCCCGGGACACGCACCTGTGAGAGGCCAGGCTGCGTGAAGAAGCAAGAGGACCAACGTCTCCCGCATAGACACCCTCTTCTTGGTCAGCAGGGGTCGGGGTAGCTTGTCTCCTTGGAAAGAATGCCCTGGTGGCCCCCGGAGACTTAGGTCATCGCGATGCCCATCACTGGGTCCTTGGCCAGGCATGGGGAGCGGACGCCCACCCATGAAGGACAGTCAAGCCCCCAGGTGGTCCCAAGCAGCAGGGAAATCCACCCACAGAGGCCCAGCTCCGGAGCCTGACTCAGGTCCCGAGATCTCAGACACACACCTGCCAGAGCTAGAGCTGTGGGGGGTCAGGGCCCCTCCTCTCGCTGAGCGATCCTGCCTGCTGGGCGTGTCTGGGGGGCTGGGGCCCTCCCAGTGACGCTGCCAGGTGAGCCTGATCCTACTCACCCAGAATGACAGATTGATAGAGGCTCTGGGCTAGAAAGGACTCCCAAGGTCAAATACCCACCACCCCACTTGCTGCAGGCACCCCTCACCAGCACCCCAAGCTCGCAGCCCGGGCTCCCACTCTGTCCCCACACAACCCCCCTCCCTGGTCACCCTCAGTCTGAAATAATGCAGCCAGCCCCCTGAAGCTTCCGCTCAGGGTACGAGTGCTGGCACGGAGCAGCCCGGGGAAAAGTCCACTAGGAGGCTGCCACCTCCCGTCTTCTCCGAGAATCAGTCCCTCCCTGTGCGCCAAAGCACAGCTCGCGGGTCCTCCCCTCTGGTCAGTGGCCAAGCCTTCAGGTTTGTCAATGGCCCTGAGAGTGTGACTTGAAGCCTCGCAGCTTTCAGAGGCTCTGAGCTGGGGACACGGGAGCAGGCAGCTGGAACGGGACCGAACGTGGTTCCAGGGAACACGCCCACTGGCTGAACGCCCCCCCAATGGCGTCTGAGCCTGGGCAAGGCACTTACCGCCCTGTGCCTCAGTTTCCCCACCTGCACACTTGGGACTCGAGAGTCTCTAACGCACGAGGTTGTTGGGAGGGGAGGGAGTAAAGCGCTTTAAACAAGGCCTGACACCAGAGGCTGTCCTGCCCCCGCCAGGAAACCCGGCATCGGTGTCCACCAGCAGCCAAGCACGAGGCCGCACTGAGCTGGTCGCACAGCGAGCAGCACCCCTGGGCAAGTCCATGCTTCCGGCTGGGCCAGGCAGGCGCAGCCTCCGCCCACGGATGTGCTCAGGCTCAGCTCTTAGACGTGAGGTCCTGGGGAAGTCAGCCCCAGGCGCAGGCGCAGGCCCAGGCCCAGGCTGGGGTATGTCTCCGCTGAGAAGCAACCCTCCGCCTTCCTGCTTCCCTGGCCAGCTCCTTGCTCCTCCTGGGCCTCCCCGGGGCACCGTCCCTGCTGCGGCCCCACTGGCTGGGAGCTGCTGGACTGGCAGGAGTTCCACAGGGTCCCGGGCCCCAGGGGCAGGGCATAGGGGCTTCAGGGTGGGGCCACGGGCCTCCTGCTGAGAGGAGGGTCCAGGGCAGACCTCTGGTTTCAGGAATAAAATGAAATTGCGGGAAATCACCGGGCTTCTGGGGAGGGAAGGGGAGCCCTCAGAAGGCAACCAGAGAGACCTCCTGCAGCAGCACTGACGGGGGGTCACTCCCACAGCCCCCCTCCGTCAGACACGCCCCACGCCTCCTGCCCAGGTGAGCTCTCCAGTCACCTCACGCCCACTCTGCACAATCCTCAGACATTTGCCTGGTCACTGACAGAGGACAGCGGGGACAAGGGCCTTCATGGGCCGGGGAGGAGGCTAAGGTTGGTAAGGCGGGGCAGAGGTGTGCGTGTGCCTTCCTGACTCCCAGGTTTTAAGATGTAAGTTCCCTGTCTCAGTGGTTGAGTGTCGACCTATGAACCAGGAGGTCAGGGTTCAATTCCCAGTCAGGGTACATGCCCGTGTGGCGGGCTCGACCCCCAGTAGGAGGCATGCAGGAGGCAGCTGGTCCATGACTCTCTCATCATGGATGTTTTTCTCTTCTTCTCCCTTCCTCTCTGAAATCAACAAAAATATATTTTTTAAAATAATAAAAAATTAAAATCAAATTAAGTGTAAGTTCCCTGAGGACAAGGCCCTGGCCTGTTTCCCTGGCAGAGTCCCTGGCCCTTTAAACAGCCCTGAGAACGCGGCCGGCGCTCTGCACATCCTCCTTAAGCCCCTGCGCGCTTGACCCCTCAGCAGTTGCAAAGAAGGCTCAGTGTCTGCCTCCCAGGACAGGGGCCTGGGCCCGCTACATCCTCCCAGGGGCCGCCTGAGCGCCAGCCGAGGGTGGACACTGCACCTTTTGGGGGTGATTTAAGGCGCCCTTTGGCTGCCTGAAGCCCCATGTGTGTCCACAAGGGAAGTCTGGCACAAAAACGGGTGTTTTGAGCTGACCACCTCCTCCGTACCCTTTGCTGCTACAGACTTGTCCCTGGCCGGGCAGATATCGAGGGGCTTCTGGAAGCACAAAGATTCGTGGCTGCTGCTCTCAGCTCCAAAGCCGGAGAAGGCTGAGAAGCAGCTCCAGGGCAGCCAGTCCACGGGGCCTCGCCAAGGGGAGCCGGGCCTGCTTCCGTCCCTTTAAGTGCCCAGGCCCCCAGCAGCTCAGAGGGCTGCAGAGCCAGTGCCCGCCCCCCCCCCCCCCCCCCCCCCCCCCCCGGGGTCCTCCGCTTGGAGAAGGGGTGGCTCCCAGCAGACCTGGGGCTCAAAGCAAGAAATGACCAAATCAGCTGGTTTCCCCTGGCGGACAGTGGCTGGGAACACCGCATGCTCACACATTTAGTAGGTACCAAGAGCAAGTAGGCCCTCCCCTGCCGCCCCCCCCCCCAAAAAAAATAGTCCTCTTTGCTGAGACACCAGCGTGGGAACTGGGAGAAGCGTGTGTTGGGGGAGGGGCCAAGGAGCCCCCTCTGCTCTGGAACTGGGAGCTGGCTCCCTCCCACAGCTTTCTGCTTGTCCTCCACCCCCTCCCCAGCCCACAGCACCAGCTGCACTGCCTGGGAACCGGGGAACAAAAGCCCAGCCCAGGGAGTTCCGGGATGGGGTGGCACATGAAGGGAGGTGGCCGTGGGGGAAGGTGCAAGCCAGCCTGGGAGCCTCGGCAAGCGCAGGTCAGACCCCAGAGCTACGGGGGAGGGTGCAGTGTGGGGGCAGGTCCCACAGACCCGGCCGGAGACACATGTGGAAGGCAGGCACCATGGGTTCATCCAACGGGTGGAAGCCAGACGGCCCTCAAAGGTGGGGCACTGGTCTCCCCCAGGGATGCCCTCTTCCTGCTGTCATGTTACAGAACCATCCTTAGGACTGCAAGGAAGAGAGCCCAGGACCCCAGCCTCCTGGAGGGATGGCCGTGGCCCTTCCCCAGGGCAGACCACGCGTCCCCTGGCCCAGGGCGGGCGGCCTTCCCCACAGCACTCACCTAAGACGGGCCTCTGGTGGAGGGTGGTCCCAGGCTCAGGGCCTCCAGAGGCTGCACCCCACACTGAAAGGGGAGCTTCGCCCTGGGCCACCAGGCCATCTCCCCAATCCCAGGGTTCCGGGGATGGCGTGAGCAGAATGATGGCGACAATCCCCGCTGTACTGACTTCTGCGTGTAGCATTTTTCTTCTGTGTGTAGTAGCATGTTTCTACGCTCTTTCCACACACGGTTCCACTGAATGCTTGCAAACGAATGCCCTGTGTTACAGATGAGGAAACAGAAGGGAAACAGATGAGAGGTTAAATCTGTCCACCACCTCCCAGCTGCCTGGTGGCATGAGCCGGTGTGAGCCCTCACCACCACCCTGCCACCTCCGGAGGCCCAGGAGAGGGGCCTGCCATCTCCACAGGGGTGAGGGGCGACCGGCCTTTTGCGCCTGACAGCCCTCTGCAGGGTTTTCCTCCTGGAATAGGGAGGAGGAGGAGAGAGGGAGCCCCCAGTTGTGGTCACTGGGCGGGCAGGTGTGGCCGGGCGTGTTGGGGAGATGGTCGCTGTGCAACCAGCCCTGTGAGCAGGCTCCCCATCACCCAACTCCCCCTTTCACGAGGGAACGCTGTCCCAGCCCCTCCTGGCGACGGGGAAGGATGGAGAGGTAGGCGCTTGGCACAGCGGCCGCACTGGATGTCCTACCCGAGCGACTGTAACAAACAAATCAATAATTAAGAGAGGACGCACATTAGCCTTTGAACGGCTTCCAGAGAGTTTATTTTGATCCTGCACGAGGTAAACTAGTGTGTGCTCAATGCCTGGGGGAGGTGTGGGCAGCAACAGCGATGGGCGAGGAGGGTGGCGGGCGGGGTGTGCCGCTGTGGCAGGGACCTCCGCGCTGGGCACACGTGTGTGCGCGGAGGCCACGGGGCTGAGGGCACCTGGGGGGTGCTGTGTGCGTGGAGGCCACTGCTGGCCCCAGGGAGTGTTGGCGGGGGGCTGTCTTCATTCCCTTGGGTTAGAAGCCGTGCTTTTCATCTGTTGGCGCCCAATAGAAAGCTTACAAAAGAGAACATTTTAAATATCAGCCCCATCTCCTGACTCCCACTCCCTCTCCCTTCTCTCCCTGCTGGCCAAGAAGCCGCTCCCTCTCCCTTCAACTCCCAAGCCCACCGGAAGCTTCCAGTCCTGGGACTTCGGGGGGGGGGGGGAGGAAAAAGATATGAAACTGTCTCTCTGTAAGCTCAGCTTATCATGAACTCACCTGCCCCCACACACAGACCAAAAATAATAGCAATAATAATATAGCAGGTCGTATAACTACAGAAGGTTAACATTTGGGGGTGGGGGAACCACTATGAAACAGTCCTGTGTTTCTCACACTTCTCCAACCGGAACCCCAGCACAGAGGAGAATGAACCCCACCCATGGGTGATGGGGGGTGGAGGAAGGGAGTGGGGGAAGGATGCAGCAGGCACGAAACTTCCCTGAAGTCTCACGTTTTATTTCTGAAATGTGTGCTAGTGTGCCACACTCCTGCAGAACATGCCGCGTGCGTTCTGATAGAAACAAACGTTTGAAAACCTCTCTGTGGAGCCAGTGGGTGCTCCCAGGAGATAGGGCCCTGACCATGATCCCCGTGCCCTCGAAGACCCTGGTGTTTTGCCACAAACCCTCCGTGGAGCTTCCCCCTTCTGCAGCACACACTCAGTCCACACCCCTCCTTCCCCATCCCTGCCATTTCTTAAAAACATATTTTTTATTGATTTCAGAGAGGAACGGAGAGGGAGAGAGAAACATCAATGATGAGAGAGAATCATGGATCGGCTGCCTCCTGTACGCCCCCTACCCGGGATCCAGCCCACAACCCGGGCATGTGCCCTGACCGGGCATTGAACCGTGACCTCCTGGTTCATAGGTCGATGCTCAACCACTGAGCCACACTGGCTGGGCCCTGCCATTTAATAGGTAGAAAGATGAGGCCCAAAGTGACTAAGTTATGTCCCCAAGGCACACGGCTAGTTAGGACCAGAGCCAACAACTTCTATTTTCAGGCATCCATTCCGTCACTCAAAAAAATAAACAAAAATAAAAGCAAAACGCAAAAACCATTCTGGCTGGAGCTCTCAGAGCCTCATGTGCAAACACAGCTGGCCTCCTGGACCACGGGCCTCTCTCCCCAAACGGAAAGCTGCCCTCTTAGCACAGCGGCGCTTTTGGACAGATCTCTATGACATCACCTCTCTAAGCATCTTTCTCCAAGGAACGCCGGTTCTCCGGCCCAACCTCACACAGGCCTACGACGACCTCCCAGAAGTCAACAGCACAGCAGCTGTGGGTGTTCCTGGATCCCTACGCATCCTGCCTCTTTCCCCAAATGGGTGTGCAGGTGGAGGCACCCACCTCCCCACTGCAGATGGGAATGAGGCGGGGGGACCTGACTTCTCAAGGTCACAAGGCAGACCTTGGGCCCCGAAGTGGACAGGGTCTCAGGCTGTATTATATCGTTGAAAAGAGCAGGCTTTTCCCACCGGGCCTCATTGAATGATTCCATCAGCTTCTGCTCCACCAGCCTGAGCTATGAGAGCATGGGGCTAGGCTGGGGCTGAGCTGGGGCTGGGGCTGGGGCTGGGGCTGGGGCTGGGGCTGGGGCTGGGGCTGGGGCTGAGCTAAAGCTGAGCTGGGGCTGGGGCTGAGCTAAAGCTGAGCTGGGGCTGGGGCTGAGGCTGAGCTGGGGCTGGGGCTGGGGCTGAGCTGGGGCTGGGGCTGGGGCTGAGCTGGGGCTGGGGCTGGGGCTGGGGCTGAGCTGAGGCTGGGGCTGGGGCTGGGGCTGAGGCTGGGTCTGGGGCTGAGCTAAAGCTGAGCTGGGGCTGGGGCTGAGGCTGAGCTAAGGCTGAGCTGGGGCTGAGGCTGGGCCTGAACTGGGCTGAGCTGGGGCTAAGCTGGGCCTGAGACTGGGGCTGGGGTTGAGGCTGGGGCTGAGCTGGGGCTGAGCTGGGGCTGAGCTAAAGCTGAGCTGGGGCTGAGCTGGGGCTGGGGCTGGGGCTGAGCTGAGGCTGGGGCTGGGGCTCAGCTGAGGCTGGGGCTGGGGCTGAGCTGGGGCTGGGGCTGAGCTGGGGCTGGGGCTGGGGCTGAGCTGAGGCTGGGGCTGGGGCTGAGCTGGGGCTGGGGCTGAGCTGGGGCTGGGGCTGGGGCTGAGCTGGGGCTGGGCTGAGCTGGGGCTGAGCTGGGGCTGGGCTGGGGCTGAGCTAAAGCTGAGCTGGGGCTGAGCTGAGGCTGGGGCTGGGGCTGAGCTAAAGCTAAGCTGGGGCTGAGGCTGGGGCTGAGCTGGGGCTGGGGCTGGGGCTGAGCTGAGGCTGAGGCTGGGGCTGGGGCTGAGCTGGGGCTGGGGCTGAGCTGGGGCTGAGCTGGGGCTGAGGCTAGGGCTGAGCTAAAGCTGAGCTGGGGCTGAGCTAAAGCTGAGCTGGGGCTGAGCTAAAGCTGAGCTGGGGCTGAGCTGGGGCTGGGGCTGGGGCTGAGCTGAGGCTGGGGCTGGGGCTGAGCTGGGGCTGGGGCTGAGCTGGGGCTGAGCTGGGGCTGGGGCTGGGGCTGAGCTAAAGCTGAGCTGGGGCTGGGGCTGAGCTGAGGCTGGGGCTGGGGCTGAGCTAAAGCTGAGCTGGGGCTGAGCTGGGGCTGAGACTGGGGCTGGGGTTGAGGCTGGGGCTGAGCTGGGGCTGAGCTGGGGCTGAGTTGACAGGACAAAGGCTATGGTGCCTCCTGCTGAGCACAGGAGCACAGGCTTGAAAAGCTTCTAAAAATACCCCGCGTGGTCCTGCAGGGGGGCTGATTCAGCTGACCTTTGCTGAGCTTGGCCAATTTGCTGACTCTGTGCAGGGGGCCAGTGGGCAGAAAGGCCTCCTCTTTCTCTCCAGCTGACTGGGGGTGCAGTGGGGCAGGATGGGAATATCCTCTAACTCCCAGCATCCCTCACTTCCGTCGGATCCATGAGAGTGGAAAAGAAGGACCCAGGAGCCTCTCAGAGACTAAGGGCCAACCACGAGCTGGGCAAGATGGTGGGAAAGTCGGGCTTGGGGCCAGCCCAGGAGAACGGCAGCTCACCTGTGACCTCACCTGTGACCCCGCACACCGCACGGGCGTGCCAGGGAGGGTTAATTCAGATGGGAAGAGCCGTTCACGCATTTGTTTGTATTCATTAGTTCCTGTTTGCTGGCGCCCGTTCTGTGCACATCAGCTCCTTGCCAGCTACTGGTTAAGACCCTGGGAACCGAGTCTGGTACCACGTGGGGCTCACTTTCCTTATCTGTAAAATGGGTAGATTGAAACTGGGGGGTTTCAAAACCTCTTCCTGGCTGGGACCCATGTAGCTGGGTGCTGGTGGAAGTCCAGGGCCCTCTTACCCAAGTCTTGAGGTTCTAGGGTGCCACTGGCAAGCGAAGTTATCTTCCCTGACTCTGCTAGCAACAGCCTTGCTTCCGGCGCCCTCCCCGCATCTAGAAGGAGGGGGAGAGGGCAGCTGCCCTTTCCGGGGTCTCCCTGCCTGAGGCTCCTGGTAGAAGACTCTCCTTCTTCCACTTCCGGCAGAGACTGCCCCTGGCAAGTCTGGGTCTCATCCAGGCGGCCTGGCATCTGGGAGGAGACTCCAGTCTCCACCTGTCTGACAGCCCTGATGTGGGCCAGATGGACGGGCCAGGGACAGACACATGTGGAAGTCACAGCACCTGCCGCCCCTCCTCGTGCAGCCCGGGGCCTCACTGGGGCCTGGCTCTGGCCCAAACTGACCCTCAGCCCAGCCGGTCATCCTCCCTGGCTTTAGGGGGCCAGGGCTCCACAGACAGAACCGGAGCCTGTGGGACAGGACTCTGTCCGCCGAGGAGGGAAATGACCCCTGAGAGCTCCTGATCAATGCCCTTGTCATCCCATAAGGTAGACAGAGGGGCGATTATAAGGCCAGCGGCATCCTGAGCTCAGCAAGGAGCCCCGTGCCACCCGGAGTGACCTGCCTCCCAGAGGACGGGGGGGGGGGGGGGGGGGAGGGGGGGGCGATCACTGCAGATGCCCATCTGTGCGGTGTGGGCATCCTCCCCCAGGGATGTCTTGTGATCCATCTCTCGCAGGTGAAGAGCCAGGCGCTTGGCGTCAAAGTGAGGAGCAAGGTGAGGAGTAAGGGAAAGGTATGAAGTGAGGAGCCAGGAGCAACCTTGGGTCTAAGGTCACAGCCCAGCCTCCGAAGCAGCCAGAGGTCAGGGGTCGGGTGGAGGGAGAGGAGGGGGAGCGTGGGAGAGCGTGGCCCAGGGAGAGGGAGGGGACACAGGTGAAGAGAAGCAGGGGAAGGCAGGTGTCGGGGGCGCGGGAGGCCTGCCCGCTCCAGGTGGACGGGGCCACACTGAATCTTCTGGAACAGCCATGAGGAGTTGGACGAACAGACTAACTCCAGGCCTGGCCGAAACCGAGCCAGACCGGAAGTGAAGTGGGACCGCTGCCCAAGCCTCCCTCCTCCACATGGGAGAGAGGACAAGGCTGCTGCAATGGGCAAGGCCGGCCCAGCTCCTCATCTGTACACTAGCATATAAAAGGCGATGACGTGCACTGACGGGGCAGACACTCAACGCAGGAGCTGCCGAGCTGTGGTGACTTGGCAACGGTGGTTCTCGGGTGACGCACCCAGAACCAGAGAGGAGGGAGCCCAATTCCGGGGTGCGTCACCTGAGAACCGCCCTCTCGCCATCCGGGACCCCTCGGAGGATGTCGGAGAGCCGGTTTCGGCCTGATCCCCGCAGGCCAGGCTGAGGGACCCCACCTGCCAGAGGGACCTCACTCATTCCACAGATGCCCTTCGAGCCACGGCACCGCCCCAGGTGCAGGCGGCCAGGGAGGGACTACAGAAGGTTGGCTCCAGGGTGTGTCCGGCCTGTCTCGCCCAGTCCTGCCCTGCTGGCCACCATCTAATTAATTTCCTTTCAATGTGCATGAATCTGTGCACCAGGCCCCTAGTTAAAGAATAAAGAGGGAAAGACAGGGGTGGAAGCCGTGGGTGCCTGATATGTTGTTAAAAGACAGCCGGATTCTGCTCTCCTGCTCTAAAACCTCCCGTGGGTCCCAGCTGCCTACAGGACCCCATTCCAGGCTCCCCTGCCCAGCACCCAACACGTTCCAGGATCTGGCTTTACCTCCCTTTCCAGCGGCCCTGGTCCCCAGCGCCCTGGCCCAGCGGACTTCATGCCCGCCTGTCCCCACCCGGACCCCCTCTGCACTTCTGCCCCTGCAGCCTCTACCTGCCAAAACCCTGCCTCGCTGCCAAAGCCTGGACACCTGCCTCTGCAGCACGCCTCCCCGTGCTAACCTCCGCGCCTGCCTGCTCAGAGGGGGCTGGGCTTGGGGGGGGGGGGGGGGGGGCGCCCAGGCATGCTCCGCCTCCCTCCGGATTCGGGGTCCCTGAGACCAGGGCTAGAGTATCTGCAGAGCCCAGCACCTGTGCTGATCCACTAACCAGTGACTTCAACTAGAAAATTAAGCCGAACCTTCTGCTTCCCATTTTTTGCTCCCCGACCTCCATCCCAGCAGAATCTTTCTCTGGGTCCCAGGGTCAAGCCTTGCAAACCGAGAGCAGCGTGGCCTCAAGAGGGTGTTAAGCTGAAGGCGGACGGGCCGAGTCCTCCGACTCACTCTCTGAGGCTGGGCTTGCTGCCTCTACGGGAGGGGCCCAGCGATGTGGGTCCCGTGTTCCTGCAGGGCCTGTGGACAACGTGAAGGAAGTTAACACGTCTGAGAACGGAGCCAGCACGGACTCCACCCCACAGGGAGGTCGCGGGGAGGAAAGCCAGGTGCCCAGCTGGGCAGGACAGCCCTTTCCTGGGAGGAGGGCTGCGGTGGCTCCCACAAGGCCCCTGCTGGGCCTCGGCTGGCATCTAGCACCACCTACTGGCCGACAGGGGAAACGCGAAGGCTGAGCAGCCACCTCTCCTGGGGGCTCCTGTCATCACTCCTGGCCTGGCAGTCACCCCCACTTCACACCCGGACCACCCCTCGACCCCATCCTTCATCCGAGGGCAGAAGGCAGACTTCGAAGGTGGCGTGGGCACTCCGAAGGAAGCTGAGGCCACGGAGCCAGCTGGTGCTGTCAGGCCCAGGGACAGGCCGTGCCGGAGCAGGAGATGAGGCCGCGGGTCTCGCGCTGGGCAGCAGCTGGGAGAGGGACAAGGAGGGCAGATGAGGGGATGGGAAGGTGCTGGAGGGCTGTGTGCAGTCTCCCTAAGCTCCCTGGGGGACTCTGGGGTCTCAGGAAGGGGTCACATCCCGCCCACGGCAGGTGCCAAAAGGTGCCCCATGCTAGACAACGCCACTCCTCCTGCCTCCAGCTCTGGGCAGCTGCTCCCAGCTCTACCCTCGGGCGGCCGGCACTTGCCTGGCTGCTCCCGGGGCCCCAGCTGGAGTCAGAGGCACCTTCTCAGGGCCCTGCTCCGTTTGGTTGGGAGAGAGCCACAAAGACGGGGAAGAGACAGGGGGAGAAGGCACGGGGGCGAGGGTTTCAGCACGCTCGGATGTTCAGTGGGTCGCACGTAAGTTCCCCGTGTGAGATGGCACCACAACCAGGCAGCCTCAGGTCCACTCTCTGCTCAGGGGAGAGCTCCCTGGGCACGAGCAGAAGCCGACACCCCGGCCGGGGCTCCAGGGAGGGGCCCACGCCTGCCCTGCTGCCTGGGAGGAGTGCACGGGCTGCAGGTAACAGCATGGGCTTGGGAACTGGACAGACAGCCTCGCTGCTGAGCAACAGGAATAACAGGCCCCGCCGCAGGACTGCGTGAGGGTGAGCACTGCCACCACTCAGCGCGGTACCTGGGAGACGTGCTCAATTTCCATGAAGAGCCAAGACCGTGGCCGCTGTGCCGCCGGGCGCCCTGCAGCCCCTGCATGGAGTCTCGGGCGTGGCGCGCAGTGCAGCCTCCCCCAGCCAGCTCAGCCTCCCGTGGGCGGGGGAGGGAAGGTGGGGGTGAGGCCGCGCTCAGGGGAGGCCTGCTCCTGGGTGGATGATGACTGCACACCTCGAGCTCAGTGGGCGGATGGAAAAAGCCAGCGCCCCTCTCTGCTGCATTCGTCACTCAGAACTTCCCACGACCCCGGCCTGCCGTGGGGGTGAGAAGCACCAGCCAGCTGCGGGCAGCACGCCCAGCACAGAGACCCGGAGGCGGGCAGGGCTGTCCCCCAGCACCCTGGCTGTCCAAAGGGCCAGGCGACGGGGTGGCAGCCATCAGAGACGAGCGGGGGTCCTGGGTCCCTGCTCCTCAAACCCCATGGTGCAGAGAAACCACCCGCAGGGCTGGCCACACCCCACCCACCCCAAGGGCTCTGACCCAGGAGGTCAGGGGCGAGGCCCGAGACTGCATGTCTAACACGTGCTGCTGCCCTGGAACTTCGCAACGTTTGAATCTAAGTCCATTTTTCAATTTAATGTTACAGTCCAGTTGCTTGGTTCCACGGGACACTTTCCAGGGCGTGGCAGCCACGTGTGGCTCGTGGCCAGCACACTGGACGGGGCCGCTGCGGGACATTCCACCATCGCAGGAGGTTGCACAGAACAGTGTTGTCCAGAAGTCTACCCTGGACGCCGGGAATGTCAAAGCAGAGGAGGGCGAGGAGAGGGGGAGGGCATGTCCCCAGCCTGGGAGCCTGAGGAGCCGGAGGGGGAGGCGGCCCCTCACAGCCTCTCCAGAAAGATTGGGTGTGAGCGAGTGCCAGGTGGTGGAGCACAGCAGAGGGGCGATTTCCAAGCCAGGCTGGGGGAGTCGACGGGGGCGAGGCACTGGCTCCCAGACTCGGATCTGCTGGAGGACGCGTGGGGGCCAGGCTTCCGGTATTTTTTGCTCAGCCATGAGCCAGTCACCCACGGGCCTGCCAGTATCCACGCCCTCGGACGTGAGCGAGTGGCTGGTTGTGCTATGCGGGGCAGGGGCAGCGTGAGGGACGGCCTGCGTGCCAGGCAGGGAGTGGGATAATGGGATTCCTGCTCCGGGGACGGGCAGACATCAGAGCTCTGAACAGATGGCCAGCGCAAGGGGTTACGGGAGAGATCGCTGCCACGAGGAGCCCTGTCACTAGTCTGAGTGGAGACCCAGGAGGAACAGACTCTGGGTCCGAAATAGCAAGTCAGGGAGCGCAAGCCGCCCCCTGCGTGCGTTCCCTCCTCCCCTGCATGCGCTCCTCTGCCAGCTCCCCGGGACCGCTCTCCAAGCGAGGGGGCGCCGTGGGCGCTGCCATGTGTGCCTTTGTCACACAAACTGGCTCCGTCCTGAATGCAAAGGAATCTGCCCGGGGGTGGGGTGGGGAGGCAGGAGCTCCCAGGCTGCACCCCAACTGCACCCAGCTTCTAGGGCCTCTGAGCACCCTCCCAGCCTCAGCTCCTCCCCTTTACTACCCTTCCTGCCCCTTTTGCAAGGGTCCTGCCAGGCAGACCAGCCCCTGCCAGCCAGAAGCTGCTCGGTCAGCTAGGTGCAGAGAGCGGCCCAGAACCGGACGCAGGCCCTCCACAGGCTCGCACGGCCCACAGTGCTCCCACCGCCCGCCTTCCTCCCCCTTCCCCTCTCCTGCCTCCGCTTTCCTTCTCTGCCATTTTGCCGTCAGCGGCCATCCTTCGCTGATGCCTAAGGAAGCCATTCTCAAGAGCTAGTCTACCCCGAGCTTCACACAGCAGCTCTCGCCGGCCTCCCCGCCTCTGTCCCCACGTCCCGGGACCAGTGTCCTCGTTCCGCTCATGACTTGTCTCCTTTCCCAGAGCCCATGTCCACCGACACTCTCCCTCCTCAGGCCGCTTCTGACCACTCCTCCCGGGACATCCCTCCACCAGAACCAACGGCTCGCCCAGCATCGCCCACTCGGGTCACCACGGGAGCACGGCTGCCTGCGGGCGCCTCTGGGTCTGAGGGCTCACGGCCTCTTCTGCTTGGGACCCGGCCCCGGGTGCAGGCGGTTTTTCTAAAGACAGCCACACCCACACCCTCAGTCCCGCGTGTCTCACAGTCTGACTTGGAAACTCCTCCCATCATGGGGTGGGGGATGGGGCGCGGGCTTGTGGCTGTGGCAGAAGCGACATTACGTGACCCTAGAGCAGCGGTTCTCAACCTGTGGGTCGCGACCCCTTTGGCGGTCAAACGACCCTGTCACAGGGGTCGCCTAAGACCATCCTGCATATCAGACATTTACATGACGATTCATAACAGTAGCAACATAACAGTGATGAAGTAGCAACGAAAATAATTTTATGGTTGGGTCACAACATGAGGAACCGTATTTAAAGGGCCAGAAGGTTGAGAACCACTGGCCTAGAGGAAGGCACGGCCCGTCCGGTTCCCTCAGGTGCCTGTCTGTGGAACGTAAGCCGCCATGCCCTGAGGAAGCCCAAGCGTCCACAAAGGAAGACACAGGGGCGGGTGCCAGTGGACAGCCCAGCAGGGGGCCCACCACGGCCAGCACGCCCGCTGGGCACGGGACTGGACAAGCCGTCAGATGGTTCCGGCTTCCGACTCTCCCCAGACCTCGGGGGGCAGAGACGGAGCAAGCCCAGCAGATGCAGACACACCTGCCTGGGGTCTTGCCGGCTGGCTGGGGGCACTGCCAGGGGACGGGCCTGCGTCGCCACAGCCGGGAACGCGCACCCCTCTCTCCCCTCCCAGCCCGGGGGGTGGGGGGAGCCCAGCTGTCTTTCTGCTTCTCCACGACGCATTGTCCATTCCCGAGCACCTTCTTCCCTCACCTCCTCCAACTCACCCGGCTTTGCCTGACCTTGGGCTGTGTAGCACAGACGCCCAGGGAAGGAGCAGGTGGGCTGCTCACGTCCCATAACCTCCCGAGGGCAGAGCCCGCGCCAGGCTCCCTCACTGGGCGGGAAAGGGAAACCACCTGCGAGGGAGGAAGACCTGAACGTCAACAGCTTCACTGAGCGTGTTCGCACAGCACACAGCACCCGCTCCCAGCACAAGTGCAGAGACTTCAGTGCACTTACACCATGTGCCCCCGCCAGGACGGCCCATTCTAGAACCTTCCATCCCCGGCAGCCAACGGTCTCCCTGTGCCGTGGATCTGCCTGTTCTGGACATCTCACATCGCCGGAAGCGGCAGGACGAGGCCCTGGTGTCTGGCTTCCTTCACTGAGCACCGTGGCCTCAGGTGCACCCCTGTCGGAGCAGATGCAGACGAACCGGGTGTCCTGGGGCCAGAGGCGTCCCTGGAGCTTCCTCCGCCTCCGTCCCCACTGCGAGCGAGCTGTCTGCGTGCAGAGAGGAGCCCCCGGGGTCAGCCACAGGGACGTTTGCGGCGGGGTGGGCAGCTGGGCCCCAGTCCACAGGGAAGGGACAGAGGACCCCCCCCCCCCACAGCCCCTCTCTGGGCTGTTTCCCCGGATGACGAGGGCCTCAGGGGTGTCCTGGGGGAACTGCTGACTGGGCATACATGCTCCTATAGGGACCCCCCTGCTCCGTTACCCGGAGCTCGGACAGAAGCCAAGGGCCCGAGGGGCAGCCAGGGGACCCTGGGCTTGCCAAGTCTCCGAAACGCAGGCCCGGCCAGGCTCGGCTCAGACTGCGGGCCTGGAGGCCGGAGCGGGGCGGCTTAGGACCCAGCACCGGCAGAGCGCGGGCGCAGGGGCTGTGGCTCACCTAAGGAGAGGATGAAGAATGGGCTGGCGAGGTGCGCGGCCATCAATGAACCACAAAGCCTTTTAGCGTCCATTTGCGACTGCTGCTGAACAAACAATTGCAAACACACCGGTCACTCGCGGGGCCGCGGGGCCCCTGGGACGGCCCTGAACTCCAGCCCGGGCCCATCCCCAAACAAAGGAGAGGGTGTGCCCGCAGCGGCCCACCTTGGCCTCTCTACACCGAGGACGGACGCAGGCCTGGCCCATGCCGCCCTCCTGCCGCTGGCCTCCCCGGCGGCCTGGTCCTTGGCAGGAGGAGCTCTCGGCACTGTTACCTCCGTGGGCAACGTCCTGCGATGAGCAGAGATGGGTCGCTGGCTCCGCTGGCGGAGATATCAGCTTTCAGAATCAGATCCGTCTGCCTAATTCACCTGCTGTAGTGCCCAAGTGCTAAGGATCACACAGCAGGTCCCATGTCCTGGCCCGTGTGGGGTTCCAGCAGAAGTGGGAGATCACTGTAACAGCCCCTCCCATCCCCATTCCTTCCATGGGGCGCCAGACCCAAAAGCGTGGGCACGCAGGCTTTGTCTGAGGGTCGGGAGTGGGGTTTGGAGCACATGGGGTCCCTGGGATCTTGAGCCCATGCTCCCTTCGATCCATGCAGACATAGGGATGGGGTTGCCTCTCCACGTGGGTGCACAGGAGAGCTGGAGCACTGAGGTGCCCAGGGGTCCCACAGCCGCCCCCCACCGCCCCGGCCAGCTCTTCACCGGCCAGAGGGGCAGGAGGCTGCAGTGAAATGGGAAACCCAGTCAGAGGCCCAGCCACAGCAGATGTTCAATACGGTCTTGTTTACTCTAAATTTATCAACTCGCCAGCACTTTTTTAGACTCCCTGGCAAAACGGGGCAAAAAGGATGACCATGCAAGGAGTCAGGTGCTTTGGGAAAGGACTCGACACAAAAATCAACTGAGTCGGGCTGGGCTGGAGAGCACCCTCCCCCGGACGCGTGTCCCCGAAGCCACAGCCAGGCGGGCAGAGCTGCCAACCATGCCCCAAGCTCTGTGCCCCTCCTCCCCTCCCGCCGTCCTCCCCTCCCCTCCCGCCCCTCCCCAGTGACGTCTGCCTGTTTATTTGCTGAGCCTGGTTTACCAATGCGCTGTTTTACGAGTTGTACTGTAGTTCTTGGTAAAGCACTTTAATCCACTTTAATGCCCCCACTCGCTGCTCCGTGGCAGCCTGGTGGTTACTCTAATGCATCCCTCTCACCTCAGGGTTACTAATGAGGTCAGAGGGAACGCAATATCCCAACTGAATAATTCACTAATCAGATGCTGCAGACTCCAGCGGTGAAATTTATTTCTGACACCTAGACGCAAATGGCTCTGCGGACACACTCCCTCTCTGCTCGGGAGCCACTTCTGCTAAATGGAGGGCCTGTGTTTGCTTAACAAAGGGCCCTGGTCTGGCCACAAACACATCAAACACATCTCATCAACGGGCCTAGCATTTCTTCAGGGGGTGGGGGGAGGGGGGACAGCCAAGGGCGGGCACTGTTCGGATGGGGGCTCATCAGATCCCGGCTGCCTTCTGAGCCCCCTTCCCTTCCCTGCCTGTACCCCATCTTTGCGCCAGTGGCCAGGGAACACCCCGCATCCCTGCCCCGTCAGATCCAGCCACCGTAGGTCCCCCGTCCTGACTAGCCTGGCGGACGCACCTGGCAAACGGGTAGGAAGCGCCCCAGAACCACCCAGAAGGCACACACCTGTCCCCACTTTGCCCTCCGCTCTCAGGCCCCCAGCTCCTCTGAAGGCCTCGCCTTGGGGTCCGACTCAGCCGCACTGGGCTCTGTGGACGGTCACTAGACTCCTCCGGCCAGTGGCCATTTCCCCAGTTTCTGAACGCGGGGCTGGGAGCACACGTGTCCACCTTCAGTCCGTCCACACTAAGTGCCCCCCTCCACCTTCCAACACATGTAAGGCTGCAGTGTGAAATCCGACCCAAGTTTCCCCAGAACCGGAGCACCACCCCGATTCTGGAACAGTCCAGGCGCCCTTGGGTCATGCATGGCTCTGTTTACCCCTTCGAGTAACCAATGCCAGGCAGGCAGACACAATGGCACCCACAGGTCTCCGATGCAAAGGACCATCCCTGCCTTCAGGGGCCCGGCTAGCACGGCCCAGACCCACCAAGCAGCAGGCTCGGCTGATGTCCTTGGAACTGGGTTGCCAAATAATCACAACGATAATAAATGCATATGTGTACGAGAGAGGAACCTGAATCTCTAAAAACACAGGCTCTAAGGGAAGAGAATCTTTGGTTCTCAGACCCCGCCGCCAGACACGCTCTGTCGTGGAATTAATTGAGCACCTCGGGCTCCCTTTCCCTTCTCACACCCCTGCACACTCACAGGACAGAGCCTCCCCCACCCCACCCTCACCCCCGGTGCCTCAGGCTGTGGCCCAAGGGCTGGAAAGGGAACCAATCTGGGCAGGTGGCTGGGGTCCAGCAAAGAGCTGCCCCTCCCTGGGCAGGAGGAGTTGGGGGAGGCGCTGGGGGTCTTGGGGAGTCTGAGATCGCGGAGGAGGGGGAGCACAGCCTGGTCTGTGTGCTTTTATTCATCAGCTCCAAGCCACCCGATGTGGTTCCTCCGTCCCCGCCTCCCCAGGCTGCGTGCGCCAAGGTGCTCTGACCGGCAGCAGCTCAGCAGCTGAAGGGCCTCTCCCAAGGAGGGCAGGGTGAGCACCACATCCATCCTAGGCTGGCCGCGCAGGCAGCCTAACTGCCCGTCCCCCAACCAGCCCGCCGGGCCCCTCCTCACCCAGCCTTCTCCTTCTCTCCCTCCGCCAGAAGCTACTGGCCTCTGCCCCATGCCCTGGAGGCCCCGGAGGCAGCCCCTCCCTGGGCCACGGGTGCCCTCCAGGGTGGCCAGCCTGCTGTCTGCAGCAGAGGCCTGTCTGAGCCGCCTGTGCGGCTCCAGCAGCTCCCCACTTGACCCCTGCTCTGAGGCGTGACCCCAGCTTGGCACTGCGGTTCTAATTTTGGAAGCCTCCTCGGGGGGCCCGGAGCCGGCATATGGCTCAGAGTCAGCGCTGCTGATTCGGGCAGATGAACACCTCTGCTCCTGGATCGCAGCCTGGCGGGCGGTGGGCCGTCACCAGCAGCCCCAGCAGCCCCAGCAGCCCCAGCACCAGGCCACTCCGGCTCCCAGGCGTCTCCAGCTCCCTGGCTGCTCAGCGCCTCCGACGCTGGCTGTTTCAGACTCTATCTCTCCTCGCTCCTCCCCCTTGGTGCTCAGCCTTGAGCCCTGAAGCTTGCAGCCTCGTCTGCATCCAGAATGAGACTGTCACTGGCCTGACACCCAGGGCTCCCGGGCCCCAGCCTCTCAGAAGAGCGAAGAGGACGCACACTCGCCGAGGTCCTTCATGCGCCCCACATGCTTGTGCCCGGAGGGGCAGATGCGAGGTAGAGGTCTGGACCCCACACCAGGGCTCGGGCCTGCTCTGTGCCCCACATCCATCTCTGAAATGGGACCAAGGGCCCTTCCTAAGGGAGCCGGTCTCCATCCAGCTCAGGAGGGATTTCAGAGAGAGGAAGCTCAGAAGGAGACTCACAGGCGGAAACACTGCCGGTGAACACAGGGGTGGAGGAGGGCTGGGCTCCCTCACAATCCAGGCCCTCGGGGTGTCCTCACTGGGGTGCCCCTGAACCCGTTCTCACTCCGGGGTGCCCAGATGAGGAGCCGAGCCCAGGGATGCCCTCTCTCCTTCACACTGAGCCCGTGTCTTCCATCCATTCATCCCCTCCCCACTCATAACCTTCTATCCTTAACTGGGTTAATGCCCTCAAACATTCCCCCACCCACCCACCTATCTATGCATTCACCCACACACCCTCTATCTTCCCACCAACCTATTTATCTCCTCACCCATTCACTCATTCATCTTCCGGCCCGCCATTCATCAGACCACACACCTATCCATTCATCCACTCGATGACTTAGTCACAGGTTTCCCTCTATCCATCCCCCACTCATACATCCATTCTCCGCATACCCATCCACTCACTCACTCATCCATCTCCTCACCCGCTTACTTATCCATCTGTTACCCACCCACCCAGTCATCTCTCCATTCATCCATTCATCTATCCCCCATCCATTCATCAAACCACACACCTAGTCATTTGACTACTTATTAATTTATTCCTAAATCCCATCCATCCATCCTTCTATCCACCAATTCACCTCCATGCAACTACTCTCTCCCCCACTTACCTACAAATGTATCTATCAGCTTACCCACCCATCCATCCATCTAGTCTTTCACCCATTCTTGCATTCTTTCACTCAATACATTTTGAACACCTATTATATTCCAGACCCTACATGACATGCTAAAGACGAAAAGGTGAATAAACCACCTGTTCCGCCTTTAAAGAGATCAAGGTACAAGTTAGATGCAGAAGGATCACCCCTCCCACCAGGTGAGGACACAGTGAGGAAATAATCGCCTACGAACTGCACTGGGGGTGAGGAGGACGGCAGAGCAGGAAGCCTGGGGGGCGTGGGGTGCAGAAGGGCCCTGTGGGAATCAGAGTGGGGATCAGGGCCTGGCTCAGAGGTGTGAGCAGTTGCGGGGTGAACAGGACGTCAGTGCTGGGCAGAGGGACCGCCAGGTGAGGCACTGAGCGAACACAGAGCTCTAAAGCGGTGGTTCTCAGCTGCGGGTGATATGTGCCCTGGAGGGGACATCTGGCAATATCTGGGAACATTTTAGATTGTCGAGACTCAGAGGGCCACGGGCATCGGGTGGACGGAGGCCAGGGATGCTACTAAACATCTTACAATGCAGGGGCGCCTCCATCCCGTAACAAAGAAGGATCTGGCCCCAAATGTCCATTTTCCAGGTGAGAAGCAAAGATTCAGAAAATTAAAAGCAGTAACAGCAACAAACCGGCTCTCCATCACACAGTAAGGGGCAAAGCACCAAAGCGCGCCCACACTGCCCTGCCTGGTGTTCAAGGGGGCAGACTAGTGAAGACCTGGTGGAGAGCGTGGTCCAGAGACTCCGTGGCGTGGGGCCAGCGTGCCTTTTCCGGGCTCTTGAGTGAAGAGGAGTCGGGTGTGCAGGAAGGACGGAGAGCGGGAGGATGGAGGGAGGAGAGGCACACTGGACCGAATGTGCCTGGTTCTGGAGAGCCTGGGGGCTGGAGGACTGGAGGGTGGAAGAGGAGAGCCACTGCGGCAGCCTGCACGGGCCCCGAGGGTCCAGGGAAGGTGCCACGGCCAGGAGAGGTGAGGGACCCCAGTGGCCCCGCATTAGAAATTCCCGGCAACAGCCTGGGAGGCGGAGGGAGGAGCTGAGGGGCATGTTGCCTCCTGGGCCTGCGCTTTCCCTGGAACCCTCTCTCTCTGGTCCTCAGAGATGGACAGGGCCCCGCCTGCCTTCGTCAGTTTCCAGGGGAAGGGACAGTCCTCACAGATGACCACAGTGGGACCCGCTGGTACACACGGCCCTGGCCAGTCCTGGGGGGCAGGGCCACTGTCTTTTGGGGGCATTGCCTTCACATCTGTTAAGAGAGCTGCACCCCCTCCTTCAATTCCATCCCCCTGCCATACACATACATCATCCTACACACACACACACACACACACACACACACACACACACACACATGGTCGCAGGGTTTCGTGGACACTGCTCATCCGATGAGGCGGGCAATTTGCTAAAGAAAATGTTCCCTGGCCCCACTGCTCTGAGCTGCATCTGGGTGAGAGGCTCCAAGAGAATCAATTGCACCAGGAAACCCCAGAGGAGACAGGGCAGGGGAGGGAGGGGCCAGATGCGCCGGCAGCCAGCGAGACAGGCAGGGCAGTCACGCGCAGGCCAGGGAAAATCTCTGCAAATTGGATTTCTGACTGTGGCAGGGAGACAAGCCAGTGCAGGGGAGAGGCCTCATCTCTGTGGGAGGAGCCCCGTGCTCTGGGGTCCGAGGCTGCCTTTGCCCCTAGAGAGGCCCGGGAAAGCACCGGACATCCCTGTCCGCGAGGACAGTGTCTGCCTGCCGGGCTGCCCCACTGGCTCCTCAGTGCAGCCTCCATTTCTCCAATACCCCTCCGCATCTCAGCTCCCCTCCTGGCAGGAAGGGGAGGGGAGATGTCCAGAGATGCTGCCTCCAGAGTGAAGCCTCAGGCACGGGGGTGGTCTAGGGGAACAGGAGGTGTTGCCTGCCACCTGTGGAGGCCCTGAGCAGGGGGCAGCCCAGGCCCTGCTCCACTGCTGTGGCCCCAAAAGGGACCTTTAATCACTAGTCAACTGAGTCCCCTCCTCTCTGGACTGGGGGCCCCCTTGCCCTTCACCCCTCAGAGCGACCTGAGCGTGCCCTGCTTGGCGGGCTGTGAGGACATGGTCACTGCTGCGCCCACAGGGACACACCAGGGCAGTCTGGGCCAGCGCATGGGCAGCGGGGGTGTGCATGCTGCACCCAGGCTGCCAAGCAGCAGGACCCCAGTGAGCCTGCTCCTGCGGAGAAGGCTGCCCCGCCCCGGGCTGACGGTCACACACCGCCTCCACCTGGCTTTGAAGGACAAGACCACTGGGGCCGTGTGACAGGAACTGAATCTGGCAGCCTCCTGCCACCAGCAAGGACGTGGAGCCCCTTGAATAATGGGATGATCCCTGTACCTCTACACCCGCAAGGTGGGCAAGGGGTGGGGGCTCACCTGTGGGCATGCACTATCTGGGACCACTGCTCCTACCCACCCCTTCCCCGCCCAGACCCTCCACGGTGCATCAGCCATTGCTATTCTGGGGAACCTGCCTCCTCGCGGCCTGATGCCCTGGGCAGCCTCACGGTCACCTGAGGGGGCCAGGAGCCGCCAGCGCAGACCAGCACCTCTGAGGCCCCACCACCTGGACCTGTTACATTCCCTCCTGCCTCCTGTCCACCTGCAGCCCTGGGTCTCTGCACCCCCGGCTCTCTGCACCCCCGCTGGGCATGCTCCCACACTGGGCCCGAGTGACACCCCGCCCCTCCCCCAGACCCCAGCTGCTCCGAGCTCTGCAGAGGGTCAGGCTCGCTCGACCCGGGAGATCATTATTTCAGAATGTGCCCGCACCTCTGGGAAGTGTCAGCGCCCAGAGCAGAGTGAAAATAACAAACCAACACCACCAACAAGCAGCGCGCACGTCACAACAGGAAGCTGACAAATGAGGAAAATAACTTGGATGGAGAAAGGCTGAGGCTCGAAGGCGGGCGGGACAGGGGAGGTGAGAGCACGGGCTCCAAAGGCGAGCGCCCCAATCTAGGGCACGCTCCCTGCGGCCCTGGCGGACACAGAGGGCAGACACGGTGAATCCTCTCCAGGCAGTGATGGGCCAGACCAGATTATCTGGAACAGGGTCACCCCTGGGCTGGAGAGAGGGCAGGAGCCACTGCAAAGGCCAACATACACCGAGAAACTAGGGGAGACCTGGACAAGAGGGCACGAGAAGGGGGGGACATGCGCTTAGAGCAAGTCTCAGCCCAGGGCAGCGTCATGATGGGCTCTGAAAGGTGCAGGTGCGTCTGCTGTCGCTGCCTGACCCCTCTCCGCCCCCTGGTCTCAGAACAGCACCCACCGCTGACCAACCCCTTCCTCGTGCTCAGCCTGCATTGGGGGAGGCACAGACTGGCCCCAAACTGGGCTTCACAGGTGGGCGTGGCCCAGGATGGGCAATCAGAGTGTCCATCCCGGCCATGTCACCAGCACAGGGGTGGGCTTGAGAGTAAATCCTGTGGAGAAAAGAAACTTAGCCCGAAGCGGAGGTACCACAGGTAGCAGGTCTGCCCGCTAGTTCCCCCAGAGCTGTGCTGCATGGGAACCCTGAAGACGGGCGCAGTGAAAAAGGCCGTCACCACAGGAAGACACACGCCCCAGGATCCCACTCCTCGGAGGCGCCTCCGGCTCAAATCTGCATCCGGGCTCTCAGGCACCTTCACCACGGAGCCCAGCCCAGCCCCGCTGCTAATAAAGGGGATCCCGACTCCCTCTGCCTCTTCCATTCAGTGTCCGGAAACCCTACAGAGGCAGTCCTCGGGCCAAGACGTGGGAGTTGCTGGGTCTCTGGCAGACAGACTGTCCAACGTGAACCTAATTTGTGCCACCTGCCACCGCAGACAACTTCCGCCTGCCCGGGGGGTGGAGGTGGGGGGGCTGCTAGGATGCTCGGAGGAATCCCTCCAGCCTTCACCTCCACTGAAGCCTCAGCAGACTGTCCACCTTCCTCAAATGACCGCCCCTGGCCAGGACACCCCCACTCACCTCTCAGCAGGACCAGGGAAGTGAGGGAGAGGCTGACACCCGCCCACAAGGAGACACCCAGCTTGCACCACGCAATGCACGAGGCAACCCTTGACCCGGGAATATCTTTTAGGAAGAAAAGCCACCTAACAGACTGAAAGGTTCAAATGAAAAAAAGACTCTGGCCGCGGAGATGCGGGGCCTCGGGCCCAGCTCCGGACCTGCGTCCAGTTCTCGCGCCATCTGTTGTAGGTAGGTCAGACGTGGTGGCTAACAAAAGTGATGCCGTGCGCACAAATATAGTTCATATTGTACAGATTTATAAATACAAGTGCTGTCGCACCACCGGGCCGCCTGCGAAGATGCGGGCAGGTTGTGAGGAGGGGTGAGCCAGTTGCTGATTGGGGGTAAATTAGCTCTGCTAATAAACTGCCTGTAGCTTTACTTAAGAAAAATAACATATTTCATCGCAGAGAGAACAATTACAGTGCATGTAAAATAGATACTTCTGCCTAATGAACATTAGAAAGGCTTTCCTTGGAGGAAGAAAACTACACACACACACACACACACACACACACACACACACACACACACTTTTCTCTCTGCTTTGAAAAAAGAGAAAAGTCCTATATCCAGGGACTCCAGGCACACGATCAGGGGACGCTCGGACCCGGACCTGCGCGCTCCTGGGGTCTGCAGCCGTAGAGCCCTGGGGCAGGAAAGCCCTGGGAGCCCATCAGATGGGGATGGCGGTACCCGGCACGCGTGCTACGCTGGCTCCTCCAGCACCCTCTGCGGACGTGGCCCGCCGGCCAGAGCTTTCTCTCCCCCTGGTCACAGGCTGTCACTCAGAAAGGACTGGAACTGGCGGCCGGATCTTCGCCATCTGACCTTGCTTCTTTGTTTCAAAGTAAGGAAAGTGAGATCCAAGTTCACTTCGTGCTTTAAGTGACCTTGACAGAGGACTCCTGGCTCTACGCACTGTAAGCGATGTCCAGGAGATGCCCAGATATCTGCAGTCCTTGGTTTCATCAAGGGTGTTCTCCAATGAGTCACGTACACCTTCCAGAATCCAGAGAACTAACCCAGAGGAATGCGGGCAGAGAGAGGTGTTTGTTCCGAAGAATCACCTTTGGGTGAGGAAGATGCACAAATGTAGCCTGAAGGGGGAGGCGTCATGGGAGCCATCAGGTTGCACGCCAGTGACCAGCTTCCTTTTTCTTCAGGGTGCTGAGCCGAGGGAGACGGGATGTCACCCTGTTCCAGTCTTGGTTGCTAGGGTTACCATAACAAAGTACCACAGATGGAGCAGCTGCAATGGCAGACATTTATTTCTCACAGTTCTGGAGGTTGGCAGTCCAAGACTGAGGCATCAGCAGGGTTGGTTTCTCCTGAGGCCTCTCTCCTTGGTGTGCAGACGGCCGCCTTCTCTGTGTCCTCACGAGGCCTTTGCTCCATGTTTGCACATCCCTGGATTATCCAAGTGGGCCCAGTGTAATCACAGGGCCTTTAAATGGCGAAGGGGAGGCAGAAGAGGAGGGCCAGGGGGAGATGTGACTAGGGCAGGAAGGCACAGAGATGCCAGGTTGCTGGGGTGCAGGTGGAGGAAGGGGCCCTGAGCCAAGGAGTGAGGGCGGCCTCTAGAAGCCAGAAAAGGCAGGAGACCGCTTCGGCCCTGGAGCCCCCAAAGGGACGCAGCCCTGCCATCACCTTGACTTCAGCCCAGTGGGCCAAGCTGGACTTCTGACCTGCAGGACTATACGATGAGAAGTCTGTGCTGCGTTACACACACCAAGCTCATGGTCCTTTCTTAGAGGAAATGGATGCGAAGCTGATGACGCTCTCCCTGGTGCTGACAAAGGGGAAGGGACAGGGGCCCATGAAGGAAGGCAGCCAGAAGGTGGGAGAGGCCAGGCCCCACCCCTCTCCACCAGAGCACTTCACTGACGGATGCACGTGGCCTCGCTCAGCACCGACCCAGCGCCAAGGCTAACCCCTCTCGTGGCTCCTGGCCCTGCACCGACGTGCTGTGGGCCTCCAGCCCTCGGGACAGCACTGGCTAACATGCGTGTCTCCACCACATGTCAGCTCCCGGCGACAGCGGTCAGCATGACTCCATGATGACCTGGAGTACAGCCTGGGTCTCACAGAACTATTTGAAGGGAAAGGCAACCCAGAATTCCATTGCCCACACAGATGTTAGCCTCTGCCAAGTCCTGCTCCACAGCACCTGCTCCTCGCTGCCCTTCCTGGCGGCGGTTTAACGCCTCCAACATGGCCTTCCCTGTGCGGCCACTCGCCTCTCTCTGAACTGCCGCCTTCACACCCTTGGGCCTTGGGACAAGTCCGTGAGCTGGGAGGAAGGCGGCGGGGCCCGTGGGGGCCTGCTTCCTGAGGCGCCCAGCTGAAGGGAGCTCTCCAGCCCGCAGGGCCTGGCATATGACAAGTGCGACCAGTGCGCCCGTCTCCCGCAGAGCCCAGAACCGAGGGACGTGTGCGAGGCACGTCTGGGCTTCGGTGTAAAAATAAACCTGGGGCTGCCAAGCCCCAGCATATTAATGACAATTAGTGATTCGCTCTAATCCTCCCCAGCTCTCCGTGGGCATCTGTGACAGGCTTTGGGCTGGACGCCCCTCCCCCGCCCTCCGCCTCCTGTGGCTCCATCCATACACGGAGCTGCTCAGGAAGGCAGGTCTAGGAGGGAACCTTAAAGGGAAGAGCTGCCCACGACAAAACACCTGCCCAAGGGCAGCGGGAGAGGCGCAGCCCCCGTGGGAGAGGCCCCTGCTCTTCCCTGGGACCTGCAGGGCTGGGCTGCTACCATCTGTTTACAACCCCCCTGGGCAGAGATCCAGGGCCAAGAAAACTGAGGCCCCAACATGTGCCCCTGCTCCAGCTGTTGGCATTTCCGGTGCTCAGAGGGCAGCCGGCCTCACCCCTGCTGACAAGCGCCCTGTGCTTGGGACCCGGGCCCTAAAGGGGGGATGGCAGCTGCTTCCAGCCCCAGGAAGACCCAGCCCCCTTTGCCTCTCTTCTGGGCTGCAAGTGTCTCAGAGACACTGAGCCCCCATAGTATATTCCCGCAGTGCCCTGGGTCCCCCCTAAAGCTCCTCATGGGGTGCATCTGGTCACCATTTCCCCCTTTAGTGTAACATGGGGGTGCCGCAACCACAGCCTCGTGTGCCCCATTGGGTCCCAATTGCCTGGCCTGGTGTCAGGCGTGTCCCAGAAATGCCGATGTGTTTGGCCAACTGGTATGGAAGGTGTGGCGCACGCTTGCTAGGCGCCCGGGAGCTTGTGGGTGCACTGTCCCATTCAATCCTCCCACCACCCCATCTATGCCTTATGCGAAGTTATGACCCCCATTGTTCAGAGGAAGAAAACAAAGCTCCTAGCACCGAAATAACTCCTACCTGGTCCCACAGCTCACGGGCCCCAAAGCCCAGCATCACCCGCGGGCTGTGTCTGCCCCGTCAGTCACCTAGCGCAAGGGGCCCAGCCTCGTCACACGGAGCAGAGCTGGGGTTCGCCTGAAATGTTCGTGGAGGATGGTGACACACTGCTGACTGGCGACGCTTGAGAAACAGGTGCAAGGCTGGAGAAGGCCTGGCGGAGGCCCCTGGGGTTTCTGAGAACTTGCCCCCAGGGCTGGGCCCCTCCCGTGGGGTTAGAGGCAGGGAGGGTTTCTGGCCCGGAGCTGAAATGACTGCATGCTCACCCAGGGGCCAGGGCTTCCCTGCTCACCTAGGAGTCGGTGCGGGGGGGGTGGGGAGGGGGGCCTCCGTGCATTTACACCCCACTCAGCGGGGAAGCAGAGAGGCGGCTGGCGGTTCTGCCAGCGTCGCCCGGCACTGTAATAAGCGGGAGGTAAACTCTGCCTTGATAACACACTGCCTTTTCCTGCAGTTCCATTTGGGATTACAACCACAACGGGGGAAAAAGACAAAGAGAAACGGAATCAAAAAAGCCCGCAAACCAAGTACCTTGAACACTCATCCCCTTTGAAATCTCTAATTGGGCACGTATCTGGGGCGGCAGCGTGCGGGCCTCTCCCGGCCGCTGCAGAAGCACACGCAGCGAGGAAGCCGCTGCCCGCTGAGTCCCGGAGGAGCGCCTGCCGTTCCCGCCGACGCCGCTGTGGGTTCCCACACTGAACTCCCTGGTGGCACAAGAAATCTCTTGCCGGGTCCCCAGCCAGCCTTGGTAAAAAGGACCAGGTTGTGCCCGGCCAGCATGGCTGAGTGGTTGAGCACCGGCCTATGAACCAAGAGGTTGCTGGTTTGATTCCCGGTCAGGGCACACGCCTGGGTTGCAGACTCGATCCCCAGGATGGGGCATACAGGAGGCAGCTCATCAATGATGTTTCTCTCTCATCAATGTTTCTATCCCTCTCCCTCCTCTTTTCCTGAAAATCAATAAAAACATTAAGAACAAAAAAACAAAAAAAAACACCAGGGTGGTGTCACAGACTCAAATGTAACCACCAAAGTCCTCCTTCTAAAAGCACAGCCTCCTGCTCAGGAGTCCTGCCCGGATGCAAAACACCCAATTCTGTGCTGTTCACGCCTCCATCTCCCCACGGTGCTCACACCTGGCTCAGCCCCTCCCCGCCTGCCTCTCGCCTCCCTGGGCCTGGCCGTGGCTCCCAGGGTCCCAAGCCGAGGAGCACCTTCCATGCTTGCCCGTCCTTGACCCCCAGACACAGACTCACAAGCCCTCCCTCCCAGGAGCAGCCCCGCTCTCAGACGGAGGCCGCGGCTGTAGAAGTCAACAGGGCCCTGCTCTGCCCCTAAGCGAGCAGCGCAGTCCTCGCGGGAAAGGGTGGCCATGTGACGGGCCCCCGCTCTCCCGACCCGTCCACACACCGAGCCCCGGGCGTGTCTGAGCAAGCCCAGACCGGACGCAGACTTGTTGAGCTGCGAAGCCAAATCCTGCATTGGGGTCTTTAGCCACGAACCCTCTCCCCACTTCCCCTGCATGCGCATGCGCGCGGGCACACCCAGCCCTCTCAGTCTGTGCCGGCACACTGGGCCGGCCTCTCTCCAGCTGCAATAGCCTCTATCCCACCTCACACCATCCATCTCTCCCGCTGACCTAGCCCTGCACGCCTTTCAGAGGCTGGTTGTGCCAATGCCTTGCTCAACCCCCTCTGGGCCCTCTATTACCCCCGGAATAAAGGTGATTCCTTTAGCCCGGCATTCAAGACCTTTCCTAACCAGCCCCAGCAAATCTCTCCAGCTGTATCCTTCACGGCACCCATACCTCCTCTAGCCAACTGGTCTATCCGCCGTTGGTGGTGTGCACACCCACGCCCCTCCTAACCGCATTTGCTTGTTCTCCGTGCTCTGCCAGCCTGTCCTCCCCTCCATCCCTACCTGTCAAAGCTCACCTCCCTTCAAAGCCCAACTCGGGTGTCAGCTCCTCCACAGACTGCCCACACTCAGCACAGTATGTGGCAAGAGCAGGACACTTTCACGTCACCAGCTTGACATTCTTTGCAATGCACCCCTTTGGCTCAGCCATGGCCACACTTAAAATCCCTGAGTCCTCGCTTATCCTGGCTCCCATCCCACCCACGATGCTCACCTAAGGGGTGAGGCTGACCAGGGATGAGGCTGGGGATGTGAAGATGTCTGGCTTATACACTGCTTATACAATAGCTGGGCTTATAAAGGCTTGCTTTTCCGAAATGTTTCATGACTACAAGACGACCTCCTGGTCTCTGCCTGCCCCGTGGTAGGTCTTCCGTTGCTTGTCGAGTAAGTGACTGAAGAAATGAATACACAGGACCCCACAGCTGGTTGTAACGGCTCCCCTCCTGGCTCACTGTGAGGGAACCAGCCTAGTCCCTAGAGCATCCCTCACGTGCCTCTCCCCACGGCCGAGCCCCCAAGCCCTCCTGCCCTCAGCCCCCACCTCAGGGCTGCGGCAGCCTTCTGACAGGCAGTGCCTCCGTCAGTGATGGCTCCCCTTGTCGTAGGGCCTGCTCTGTCCCCTCTGCTCTGCCTGACCCTGAGACCAAGGCCTAACCTTTTCCCAGGCCTCAGACTTAACTATAACCCCAGTGATCTACTTCCTTTAGTTCGGCTTCCTTCTACCCAGAGACGAGAGTCCCCCCTGAACCTCTGTCACAGGACTAGGTGCCGCCAGCAGAGCCCGGCCTCGCCGATGCCCCGTGCCCATCACTGCCCAATGCCCGCCCCAGAACGGTCTCGCCAGGGAGCGTCACTCTCCTCTGCTGCATTGTGGTGGCAGCAAACAGCTGCGTCCCCACCAACCCCAGCCCTCCTTCCCCGGCACGGACCTGGACTTCACTCTGGGGACAAAGTGCAGCAGATGACTGCATTCTGGCCAGTGGGATGTGGTGGAAGGGATGGACTTCCTTACCTCCCACTCGCTCGCCGGCGCCTCTCTCTCTCTCTCTCTCTCACTAGATAATTGCAAACAAGGACGAGGCTCTACATTGCACTGTCGACACGGCAGCCACTAGCCACATGCAATTATTTAAATTACTCAAAATGAAAGGAATTAGAAACTGGGCACACTCCGAGGGCGCCGCCGCCACAGCCGGACACAGGCCCATCCGTCCCCGCAGGAAGCGCAGTCGGCACCGCTCTCCGGAGCGCGCTGGGCGAAGCCGGCCCTTGAACACGGCTTGGAGCAGAGGGCTCTCCCCCTCCCCCGCTGCCTTTCACAGAACTAGCGTGAGGGACCGAGATGCCCTTGGCTGGGGTAAGCTGCTGAGGCTTGAGGTTTTTTGTGACGGCCGTTCGCTTGTCCACTCGGCTATTCGGTTGTCCAAACACCGCAGACAGGGCCCAGTCCCTGCTTGTCATCTGTGCCCCTCCAGCCCCTCTCCGGACCCTCCCCCCTCCGGCCAAGGGCTGTGGCTCTCTCTGCGCAGCCCTCCCCAGCCTCGAGCTCCCAAGCCCTTTTCACCATTTTTGCCAGATCCATGTACTATGTCTATTATCACTCACTTAATATCTTTTCTTAAATGGATTCCTTTTGTATTTAAATAAATATATTGAATAAGAATGCCTTATGTAACTTCTTAAATGGAAAACTAGTAGTGCTTGCTGTATTTATTAGCCAGGGTTTTCTAGGGGAATAGAGCTGATACAGATATAGGGATATAGATTAGATATAGATATAGATATAGATATAGATATAGATATAGATATAGATATAGGGATATAGACATAGACATAGACATAGACATAGACATAGACATAGACATAGATATAGATATAGATATAGATATAGATATAGATATGTAGATATAGATATATAGATACAGATATAAATAACGGTGTAGGTATAGGTATAGGTATAGGTATAGGTATAGGTATAGGTATAGGTATAGGTATAGGTATAGGTATAGATATAGATAAAGGTACAGATATAGATACAGATAGATATAGATATAAATATAGATATAGATATAGATATAGATATAGATATAGATATAGATATAGATATAGGTATAGGTATAGATAGATATATAGATGATATAGATACAGAGATTGATCATAAAGGACTGGCTCACACATTATGGAGCTGACCAGCCCCTTGGTCCGCAGGTGACCAGCTGGAGGCCCGGGATTGCCGGTGGTGCAGTCCCAGAGGCCTGCAGGCTCAAGACCCCAGAAGAGCTGAAGTTTCAGGTCAAATCCGAAGGCAGGAAGACAGCAATGTCTAGCTTAAGACCATCGGCAGGAGCAGACGCCCTCTTACGAGAGGGAGGACCAGTCTTCCTGTTCTATTGGGTCAGGCCTTCACCTACTGGATGGGGCCCACCCCGTGCAAAGGGCAATCTGCTGCACTCAGGCTAGGGATCCAAATGCCAATCTCATCCAGAAACAGCCTCACAGACAAGACACTCAGAACAACGTCTGACCAAATGCCTGGGCTCGCTGTGGCCCAGTCAAGCTGACACACCCAGTTCACCACCGGGCGTGTCACAAACAGAAGATAAAGGCAATGCAAACCTGACAATGGTATTTAAGTCCGACTTGATTCTGCAGCCTGTCTCAGGCTCTGGGCCCGGCCCGAGGCCTGCTGTTCGTTCTCTATTTGAAAGGGAGATTAGCAAGTATTGTGGGAAGTCAGGTGCTAAAAGTGAGCTGATGGCACACTGAGACATGCACCGTAAAGTAACCATGAGGAGGGCCCACCAGCGACCCACACCCACTGGGGGGCCGCTATTCGAGGCCATGAGCCTCTGCCACCACCGGCGTCCTCATGGCAGTCACATCTCCGTGGTGCTTCACACATAGGAGCCGCTTAATACATGGCAAACGAGGGAAGGCATGGCCGGGAACATTCTCTGACCTAGTTGGCAATTTCTGCCAGAAGCAGCATCAGGGCGAAGGAGACGGGACGAGAATGTGAAACCACACGAAAGGTTCCATCTACCAAGCAGCTACTGTGGCACTTGGGGCAGGGCTGTGTCTACAGGAATTAAAACATTCAATAGCCCCGGGCCCATTCTGAGGCTCTCCACTCGGTCCCACGTCATCTGAAACACCAGATGCATCATTCAAAGAAAGAACGTTGACCATTTGTATCTAAACACGGATTAAACTGCATATATACAGGAACACAGTGTATTAAGAGAGAAGAAAAGGGGGGGAGAGAAAGAGTAGAAGGAAGAGAGAAGGCAAAAAAAAAAAGAAGAAATGCAAAATGGGGGTAAGAAGAAGTGAGGAGAAAAGAAGAATCCATCTGAAATCTGACCATGGCTCTTCCCAGCGGTGACTCTTTCCTCCATAACAGGAACAAGCCCGATCTCCTTTATAAATACCCAGAGCTTTGGGTCATTTCTACCCAAATCTAGCCCCTCAGGCACCAGTGTCTGCAGCTCCCCTACCCGCTCGTGGACCACCCAGGGGCGTCTTTGGCTGTCAGGGCCTTCATTTCACCCCGGACTCCCTGGGCTGGGAGAATTCTCAAAGACAGATACAGAGATCTGGAAACTATTTTCAAATTTCAAAAAAAAAAATGTAATGGGTATCATATATTTTCCTGCAACGAAAACTACTCAATTACTTGCGTTCCTGTAGTGGGGTCCTTCCTCGCCTGTCTCCCACACAGCAGTATGAGCTCCTGGCGATTGGAAACCATGCACTTGTGTGATTACACTTTTTAAAAACATTATTGCCCGGCCGGTGTGGCTCAGTGGGTGTGTGCCGACCTAGGAACCAGGAGGTCGCAGTTCAATTCCAGGTCAGGGAGCATGCCCAGATTGCCATCCCCAGCGTGGGGCGTGCAGGAAGCAGCCGATCAATGATTCTCTCTCGTCATGGATGTTTCTATTTCTCTCTCACTCTCCCTTCCACTCTGAAATCAATAAAAAAAAAAATATTAAAAAAATAAATAAGTTGCCGAAACCGGTTTGGCTCAGTGGATAGAGCGTCGGCCTGCGGACTGAAAGGTCCCAGGTTCGATTCCGGTCAAGGGCATGTACCTGGGTTGCGGGCACATCCCCAGTAGGAGATGTGCAGGAGACAGCTGATCGATGTTTCTCTCTCATCGATGTTTCTAACTCTCTATCTCTCTCCCTTCCTCTCTGTAAAAAATCAATAAAATATATTTTTAAAAAAAATAAATAAATAAATAAATAAAAATAAAAATAAAATAAATAAATAAGTAAATAAATAAAATAAATTATCAATGCCGGGCACATAATGAGCCTTAAAAGATGTCTGAGAATAAGTCTGTGAATGAATGAAACAAAGGTGATGCTATGCTTTTTCAATGACATCCTTTGTTATAGGTAACTTGTAGTGATGGAATGGGGAGGCAAATCTATTAGTAGTAAATGTAGATTATTTGGAAGGAAAACCACTCAAAACAAGTAAAAAAAAAAAAGCCACAATGAAAGGAGCACTAGGCAAGGAAGAGGTTGGGAGCCTTTGACACGCACGCACACATCTGTCCCCACACAAGCGCAGGAAACCCGAATCTCCCCGGGGAGGCAGAGCCCGGGCGCGGTTTGCTGCTGGACCGCCAGCTCCCGAGGTAGTATTTCTCGAAGGGAGGTCTGGAGACCATCAGGATCCGAGTCAACGCGAAGTCTGTTAAAATGCCGAGGCCCAGGCCCTGCCCAGACCCAAAGACTCTATCTGAGTATCTGAGACTAGGACCCGGACTCCACAGCGCTAAGGAGTTCTTAGGGCCGTTCTCACAAGCTCACAAGTGTGAGAACTGCTGCCTGAAGGACTCCTGGGCAAATCCCATCTGGCCACCTGCTACCCGGAGCTGGGGGTGGGCTCAGAGCGGCTGTCTCATCCCCGTGCCCCAGGCATGCGCGCTCATCCCTCACCTGGGACCCATAAACATCGTATTGGAGAGAAGATGAAGTGAAATCGGGGCATAAATTACGCTGCTCTGCCCCTCCTCCACCCCTGCCTTCCCCTAAGGAAGGCCCTGACCCCGGGGACTGCTCACCGGGCATTGCAATAAACTCCACTGGCCCCTTATCAGATGGTCCAGTCAATTAGAACTTCATCAGGAATCAATTTGTGAGGCCCAGCTGAGATGTAACTATAGATCAGGGCAATGGCAACTGATTATCCCGCTAATGGAATATTCCATTGATTAATTGAGTATTTAAATCTTCCAGAGCGTGGCCATGCTTGCTGCCATTGTCGCTGGATGGAGAGCATCTTGGTCAGAGAAGAAATGACGGCTCGTTCTTCATCCACCAGCTCTCAGCACAAGAGCGGGTCTGCCTTGGGTGGTGGGGAAGCTGGAGGGTTGCAAGGTTTTCAGAACAAGGCAGGAACCTCCCACCCGCCAACGAGCCCGAGAGGATGGGCTTAAACGCTCCATTTTCCTGCGAGGCCGTATGCCCAGCGTCTCAGAGAGCATCCCTCCTAGCGCCTCTCTTCTCACACTCCCGCACAACCTGGAGACTTCAAACACACATCCCTACCTTCGGGGGGGGGGGGGGGGGGGGGGGAGGAGAAGGGGGAGGGAGTGCTGAGAATTCCCACTTCCAGCAGTGCAGCTGGGAGCACATCTGAGTGGCTCTTCTCTCCAACTTACAAACATACGTTTTAACAAGTGGCAGCAAGGGCGAGCATTACCTAGCATCTATCCGTGTGTGCTGGCGTCTGAAATGTAAAACTGTGCATGATCAATGCCCATGCAGTATTGAGCACAGCTGCCACACACCTCCGTGCTGCCTCCATGAAAAGCTGCATGCATGCCACACGCTTACTGGGACCCTTGCTTAAGAGGGAGATTGTGGCCTAGCCAGTGTGGCTCAGTGGTTGAGCGCTGACCTAGGAACCAGGAGGTCATGGCTGGATTCCCAGTCAGGGCACATGCCCCGGTTGTGGGCTTGATCCCCAGTAGGGGGCATGCAGGAGAAAGCCAGTCAATGATTCTCTCTCATCATTGATGTTTCTCTCTCTCCCCCCCTCTCCTTTCCTCTCTGAAATCAATAAAAGAAATAAAAATATTTTTTTGAAAAAGAGAGAGATTTTTGTTTGGGGTTTACACCCTGTGCCCTCTGGGTAAGCACCCTAGCTTCCCTGGGCCTGGGTTTCCTTGTCCTGACGCCGCCCACCTGCATCGTTGAAAGGCTCGGGTAAGAAAGCACGTAGCACTCACTCGAGCCTGGCACACGGTAAAAACGCAAGAGTCGGGAGCTGTCACCATTATGACCCTGACACCCAGCGCTTAAAAAGTTCTCAGAAGTCCGGTTCCCTTCGGGGAAAGAGGGATGTGACTGCTATTTGCCGAGAAGCAGATGTGCCTGCGTAAGGGATGGGGAAAGGCAGGGATGGCCCCTGCTCCTTGCATCCCCCCCAGTGGCCGCACGACTGTGACATTTATGACCTGAGACCCTCCCAGGGGCGTAACCAAATTCCCCCAAGTGGCTGACAGATTATGAGGGAAAAGAAAAGAAGAAAGGAAATTGGCGTTACTGAGACCCTACTACATGCTGGGCACTTTTTCATACATGATCTCACTTCATCTTCACTAAAACCTGGAGGGGTTAACAGCATTACCCCCATTTTTCAGGTGGAGAAACTGAGACCCAAAGGAGGAAAGGCGTTCGCTCTAGACAATGTGCTGGTGGGCTGGAGCTGCGGCCCAGGCTTGCTGCCCTCGGAGATCCGTGTCCTTCCTCCATCGCACCCGTGCCCCGGTTCTGGGTGCCTGCAGGTGGAGGTGTGAGGCTGTGGGCGGCTGCACTGTCATGAGACGCACGGCTGTGCGGAGGTGTGTGCGCAGCCACGCGGGCGGATGTAGGCCATCTGAATCCCAGGCACGCCGGGTGAGCTATTCTCGTCCCCGGGAGTTCAACTATCCCCCTGAGGACTTCTTAACACCGGGGTCTGCTCTGCCCTGACAAACACGGATTGCTTCGTCAGCCCTGAAATTTTCATTGGAGTGACCTACAAAGCACAAAGAATGACAGCGGCCCGTGAATTATTTCAGACTGTAAACCACGTCAGCAGGGAAACGATCCCATCAGCTCCCTGTCTGCGGGGCGCGTGCACGGACAGACTGCACTGCTCCGATAAAACACCCGTGACTGATGTGCGATTCCCAGAAACTGGCAGAGGCCACTCATTCGTCCACGCCACACCCATGAGACCCACAGTCCTCTGGGGAAACGCATCCTGACAGACACGCACCCGGTGACTCCCGTGGCCGCGCATGCTTGTGTCCGAGAAGTCCAGGTTGCTGTCTCTCCCGGTGACCTGAGCCCACATGTTGGAAGGTAATGAAGAGTCTGAGGGGTGCGATACTGAGATAAATCTGTCAGCCTGTGGCCCCGACTTCCATGAGCACATTCCCTGGGTCTTTATTTCAGCTGTCGGGGCACCCATGCAATGGATCCATGTCAGACAGGGGACCCTGAACTGGCCCCACTCACCAGCTGCTAATATGAGAAAAGGGTCTGAAGATGGGGGGCGGAGGAAGAATAACCAGGGAATTTATATGCACATGTGCATAGTCCCTGGGCACAGACAATAGTGTGGTGAAGGCCTGGGAGGGGCAGGTGCGGGGTGGAGGGGGCCAATGGGAAAAAAGGGGACATCTGTAATAATTTCCACAATAAAGATACATTTAAGAAATAGAATAAAATACAAAAAAGAAAAAAAAAGGGTCTGGCCCTCTTTGGGCCTCAGCATCCTTGGTTCTGATAGTCTGTGGTTCTAAAAGACACTCCCACTTGGCAGATGGGATGTTCTGGGTCCTGCCTTTGCCGCGCGGGGTCCTACTCTAGACAAAGGGGTTTCCTCAAAGACCACGTAGGACACAGACAACCTTTTCACAGCGAGCTCGAGGGAAGGCAGGGGCAGCATGAAAAATTCAAAAAGCCAAGGTCAGAACGGAGCCAAGGCCGGGGACACAGCCTCCCGAGCCGTTTCAAACCCGCGCGTGTCCTGTGTGGTTCTGAGCGCTGCCAACTGCGGGCTCATTCTGGCCAGTCCTCCAGCCAAGAAGGGCGGCCGCCCCGCTGACTCAGGCCTCCGCTCAGGCCAGAAGGACTCTGAAGGTGGTCCGGGACATGAGTGCCGTCTCCCAGGTGCGTGGGGTCAGAGTCGCTACCTGGACAGTTTCAAGAGCGTCACAGTGCCGGCCCCTCTCTGCCCGGCACATGGCAATGACCGGGTGCCCTGGAGCCTGGTTCTTGCACCCACTCCAGTTTTCATCAAGAACTGGGGTCCAGCCTGACCCTCTCAGCTAAGCTATTTTCCACCAGCCCCCGATTCACCCCACAAAGGTGGTGAAAGAGCTGGAACGAACACCCAGACTCCTAGCCCAGGGCTCCTTCCCCCACCACACACACAGCTGCACGTGCTGCTGGTGGTCGATGGAGAATGCTTCTGGCTGCATCTCACAAAACATCCAATAAAGACCCATCAAGAAGGGCGTTTCACTACCTAATCTCACAGATCACAGAGGCACAAACGTTCAAAGGTCTATCCAGGGGTTAAGCAAAGTCACAAACAAAAAAGCCTCTTTCTTCCCTTCTCCTCTACCATGACCATCACCTTCCTTCCGGCTTGTCTCCGCGTGGTCCCAAGATGACCGCTGTGGCTCCAGGCACCGTGTCCTCACACAACCACAGTCACAACATAACATAAAGGGGGGAGGCTTCTTATCAATGAATGGATGAACTGTTGGTTATCCCTGTGTGTCTCTTCCCACAGGGAAGAAACCATTTCTCAGCAGCCTCCCTGCACCTTTCCTCTTCTGTCCCAGTGACCGCGCTCAGATCCCGTTGTCCATACTCTTGATGCAAAGGAGCTTGGACAATGGGCACATGACGGTAACCCTTAGAATGGAAGCCTGGCTCTACCATCAAAGGAGGATTCGGGGGCTGAGAGGTCTGTTGCCCAGGCAACCAGCTGCGTCTGCCCAGCCGGCAAGACGATCACTCATATGGGTACTGAGACGTGTGCAAGTCCTTCTTGGATGAGCTGAGAGCTCTGGGATGACACACATATTAGAGAGCAGGTCTGGATGTGAGCGATGAGAGCCCATTCCGGGGGCCTCATGCCAGTCCCTCCTGCCATGAGGTTCCACTCGGCCCCCGGAATGGGCTCTCATCGCTCACATCCAGACCTGCTCTCTAATACGTGTGTCATCCCAGAGCTCTCAGCTCATCCAAGAAGGACCTGCACACGTCTCAGCAATATTGCTCAAGCAATCAGGCCGCCCCGCGACACGGTTCCAGGGGACGCCATCCACGTGGGACACGGTGACGGTGCAGAGTTAGAAGGGTGTGGTCACCAGAACGCTTAGAGCCACTGGGGAACCTTCCACCTGCCCCAGGTCTCAGAGGTTCTCACCCCCCGACCCCGAGTCTGCCTTCAGCCTCACCTCTCATACCAGGCAGAGGATGAAAGTGACCCTGAACCCAATCGATCAAACCTCATGAATCAGCTCCAGTGACCAAGAAGAAAGCTATTTTTTGCTTCCTGCTCCCTCACTCCACCCTTCCACCTTCCGTCCCATTGGGGCACAGGCCACAGAGAGAGGGCCCAGAGGAGCGGAAGGCAGGTAAACGCAGCTGCCTGGGCGTGGCCCCTCCTGTAAGACCCTCCCTGCTCATGTCAAAGTCAGCAGCAGCCAGAAGCAGCAGCTGAGGCGTGGCCGGGAGAGCTACCTGGCCTGCGGGAGGCCGCGCTGAGCCAGGCGGTAGATGGGTGCTGCTTTACATACAATTGTGTGGCTATGAACAGGCCAGGACAGCCTCTAAGACAAGCACCTTCGTGGTTCCTCGTGAGGCTGGAACGACGTCCCTTCCTGTCTCCTTCAAGAAGCCGGGTGGGTTGGAGAGGCAGTGCGAGCTCTGCGTGCTGGGATGGGGCCGAGAGCAGATGGCGTCTGTGTGTGTGAGTGCGTGTGGCTCAACAGAGGAGCGAGTGCGGACACCTCGGGGCCCTGCGTTGCGGGGTTCCAGTTGCTCGAGCGCTGCCAGCAGAACGCCATCGCTGCCCAAGCAGCTGCTGGTCCACTTGGGGTCTGAGCTGAGTACAGCCCCTCCTGCATCCCTGAGCGTGACGTGGTTCTCTCGGGCCACCAGCCCTCGGCCCCAGCAGCCACCTCCTCACGCTCCCCGGAGCCTGCCCAGCCACGGCCCCCTACGAGCCAGCGGCTGCCCTGGCTCACTGTGCCCAAGGCTGGCGTGATCCTCTGACCTCCTCGTAGTAGGAGCTGTCCCTCCACTCCGCAGAGGAGACACACCGCTAATGAGCGGCTGAACTTGGATGTGATGCCTGATCTTTCTGACTTCACAGCCCTTCCCTGGGGTGAGGGCCCCATTTCCCCGCGACAGGACAGAGGTTCCGGGCGCCTGGGGTAATGGAAGACAGCTGCTTTGCCCACATGCGTCTGGGACATTTTTGTAGCGTGAGAAGCCCTCTCCTCCCATAGCAACCACTTGGGGTTTCTGGCCGCTCACCCCGTCCTCCAGGACAGCAGCAGCCGCGGCTGGGCAGGACGGCGTTCCCACAGCCACTCCGAGCTCTCTGTGTGCACAGGCCCCGGGTCCCACTGGCTTCTTCCCAGCTTCTCGTTTGTTTTTCCAAAGAGCACAATAAGCACAATTGATTTTAAAGTAAAAACCTCCGGCTCGTGCACAGAGCATTCTCAGAAAGGCCGGCAACGATGAGGAGGCATTATCTCCCTTATCCTGACCTGGAAACCTTGCAGTTGAAACACCATAAGACAGGGTGGCCGCCCCTGCTGGCGCCCCGTGCGGCGGCCGTTTCAGGTGATGTGCGTGGCGGTGGCGGGTGTCCTTGGCTCGGAGCGGACACACACCACAAAGGACAAGGACTTCCACGTCAGCAGAGCCAAAGAGGCCCAGCACCGTCGGCCCAGCTCCTTCCCTGCGGCTGTCCCATCAGAGGGAAGGGAGCCGTGGCAACTGGGAGCTGGTGAGCAAAGAGCTACATGGATGCCTAGAGAAAGTTGCTCAAAATAGGGAATGTGGCCCTGGCAGGTGTGGCTCAGTGGATAGAGCATCAGCCTGCAGACTGAAGGGTCCCGGGTTCCATTCCAGTCAAGGGCACGTACCTGGGTTGCAGGCTCCATCCCTGGCCTTGGTCGGGGTGCATGCGGGAGGCAACCAATGGACGTGTCTCTCTCACATCTATGTTTCTCTCTCTCTCTCTCCCCCACTCCCTTCCACTCTCTCTGGAAAACCAAGGGGAAAATTTCCTCAGGTGCAGATTAACAGAAAAGAAAGAGAGAGAGAGAGAGACAGAAAGGAGAGAGAGAGAGAGAGACCGTGGCCTCCCTGCTGGGCTGAAGTAGTATCTCTGTATCGAAATGCCCCACTGAAAATAAAGCCTGCGTTTTCCTTCTTCTGGTCAATCTGTCGTTTGGAGACACTGACATCAGCCCCGCTCTTGGCATGCCAGGCCGCTGGGCTCTGGTTTATTACTAGACATGGAAAACCATGTCACCACAACGGCCACGCAGACTCGCGGGCCTGCGTCTGTCTGACCAAGCCATCGCTCCAGGTCAGGCCCTCTCCTCTGAAAAAGAACAAGAGAAGAAACCCCCCACCCCCCAGCCTCGCATCCTCCTCCCGTCCTGCCTCGCTCTCCTCCCCGTCAGAAGCAAGGCTCCGTGAGGGACCCCTTATTGCCATTACCCGCTTTCTCACCATGCACTTCAACAGGGCTCCTACCCGACCGGGCCACTGCAGGCGTTTAGCCGCCAATATGGCCTGGCAACCAATCAACAAGCCATGAGGCCCTGGCAGGGTCCTAGAGACCCCAGCTGACGGGCGGCTCCCTGTTGCCTGGGCCATGGGGAGGTCAACCAGCAGGCCAGGGGCGGGGGCGATGCCATCACCAGGGGGCCAGGTGGTAGCTATTTACCAATCAACACACAAGTATTTCCATATTCTAATCACCGCAGGGCCCGTCACGCCACACAGAGCAGGTCATGGGTGACTTGCACGGCACTCAGCCTGGTGAGGCTGTTGTGGAGTCCTCCTCTTCCTTGATCTCTCAACTGAGTCTGTCACTCTTGACCACCCCCTCCTTCTTAGTTTTATTTGTTATCCTCACCGGAGGATATTTTTCCATTGCTTTTCAGAGAGAGAGTGGAAGGGAGGGAGGGACGGAGGGACGGAGGGAGGGAAAGGAACATCGATGTGAGAGAGACACATCGGGTTGCCTCCCGCACACACTCTGACCAGGGCCAGGAATCGAACCCATGATCCTTCAATGCGCGGGCCGGTTCTCTAACCACTGAGCCACCAGCCAGGGCCATTCCCTTCTGGAAACACTCCTTTCTCTTGTCTTCCTGAGCCTCAGACTTTCCCGAGTTTCTCTTCAACTCCTGGCAACTCTTTGGCGGTCTCGGGTTCCAACCCATCCCATTGGTCGGGTCTGGAAGCTTCCCCCCGTCATTCCTAAAGGCTCAGCGTTAAGCTCTGTCCCTTCCTCCTCCCTCAGCCACTGCGCCCACGCCCGTGCGCTCAACTTCAATTCACACACAGTCCGTTCCAGCAGCCTAGACCCGTCCTCTGTGCATCAGCTCTACACACTTGAGTGTCTCGAAAGCACTTCGAGACAAAATCTCTATGAAATGCGTATCTGGTAAAGCACTTGTACCCAGAAGATACACTTAAAACGTCTCCAAGGTTGATAATAAAAAAACACACCCGACTTTTAAGTGGGCACAAGCTGCAAACAGATGCGTTCACTAGGAAGATATACAGATGGCCAACGGGCCCAGGAAAAGATGCTCCAGAGCACCCGTCATGAGGGGAGCGTCCAATGAAATGACTGCACCTATTAACATGGCTGAGCTAGAAGATAACGCCAACAGCTGGCGCCGGTGAGGCCGAGGAGCAGCTGGGACCCTCACACAATTGCTGGTGCGAATGCCCCTGGCCCAGCCACTTTGGAAAAGAGTCTGGCAGTTTCTTATCAAGTTACAGACACGTACCATGGGACCCAGCAGTCCCACTCGGAATGATCCCTGTCTATTCCAGAGAAAACAATATGGCCACACGGAACCCTGCCTGTGAGAATTCACGATGACTGTCATCACAACTGCCAAATACTGGGAACAGGCCAACCGTCCTCCCACTGGTGACTGAATGAACAAGCAGGGAAGCTTCAGGTGCACCATGAAAAGCAGGGGCAGCCGACGCAGAGGCTGTGTGCTTCTGTTAGAGGACATCTGGAGAAGGCAAGGCCACGGGAACAGAAAACAGAGCAATTGTTGCCAAGGATCTTGGAAAGGGGCAGGAGGAAACTCTTTGGGTGATGGGAAACAGGACCAACTACATCACTGGCAGGGCCTGTGAACAATGAAAACGCATGACCCATTGTTCAGACATTATTAAGACTTCCAAGATGGTGAAAGGAAAGCATTAGACCAGGCACCGGCCCTTCTGAGCGCTGGGACTTACGCAACTACAGGTCACATGCCCCGGGAGCCGGCCCTGCATGGAAATGTTCTATTTATTTCTTGTGGTGCCGGTTACACAGTGCGTTGCATTTGCCAAAACCCACGGAACCACACACTACAAAGCATGAATGTTACTGTGTGCAAACTGAACCTCAGGAAACCTGACACAGACACATGGGCCCCGCATGAGGCTGCCTCCCACTCCTGCAGGTTGAGGGTCGCCCTCCAGGAGAAAGGCCTGTACTCGTCGAACTTGCAAACTGCACAGGGGAGTCAGGGAAGCACAGAGCATGCTCCAGACTGGACAGGACTGAGACACGGCCCCCGAACGCAGTGCGTGTTCCTGGATGGGATCTTGGGCCAGGAAGTGCCAAAGACATTACTGGAACCCAGGGCCCAGTGCACCCAAGTGCTGCTCCTACCCCCTAAAAGCTTCAAGCACGCTCCCCAGGGGGCGCTGTCCTGCAGGGGAGAGGGAGGAGTTCCACAGCGAGAGGGCCCAGCCCAGGAGTCAGGCCGCCTCCATGACAAATGCTGCCCCCAGCTCCTGGGAGATGGGAGCTTGGGGTCAATGACCCCATCACGCTAAATTTTATTTTCTCACCTGTGTCACACTGGGGCCCGATTCACTGATGCAATTGCTGGGAGGATTAAAAGAAAATTCATGCAAAGAAGGAAACATGGTGCCTGGTGTATAGGGGAAAAAAAGGTAGACAACTGTGAGTCACTGTTATTTTTTTACTAGAGGCCCAGTGCATGAAATTCGTGCATGGGTAGGGTCCCTAGGCCTGACCAGGGATCAGGGCGAACAGGGGGCCCCTGCTGGCACCCACCTTGGCCAGCCTGGGGCCTGCAGGCTGGGGGCAGGTCCTGCATTGGGTGTCTGCCCCCTGGTGGTCAGTGCACATCATAGCACCCCATTGTCCCCCCCCCCGCCCCACCCCCGTCATTCCGCCGTTCGGTCAATTTACATATTAGGCTTTTATTATATAGGACGACAGTAAGGAGAGTGGCATTAATGAACCATTGCTGGTGACCTCAGGCTTGGGAAGGGTGGGTGAACCCAGGACTGGGGTTGCCATCACCATTATTGGTACAGGAAGAGTGCTAGAGGCTCTCAAACCTCAAGTGCCGTATTTATAATTTCCTCCCGACAATCTCGCTGAGGCAATTCATTTATACCATCTCTGTTTTCTCGCTCATTAATATCTTGCCCTCCCCTTAATCAGCTCTCAAAACAGATTCATCTATTTCACTACTACTCTCTTCAAAGAACAAGCTTTGGGTTTTATTTATGCTTTCTAACATACTTTGGCTTTTATTCTATGAATCTCTGCTTTTATCTCTATTAATATTCTTTCCCCACTTTCTTTGTGTTTATTCCATTTTCCTAATTTCTTAAGAATATTACCTAACACCACCCCTTTTTTGTGAGGAGGGGGTTCTTTCTTCATTAACAATGAAGACACTTAAGGCTATAAATTTTCCTCTAAAAACAGATTTCACTGCACCAGACAGACTTGGGGATTACACTCTCACTAAAGACGGATTTCTGAACACAAGTAAACTTAAGCTTAGGCCTTTAAAAGAGTGATCACAAGTTCAAAATGAATGACATGCATAGCCAACGGGTTAGCACTTGACGGTGTGTCCTGAAGGCTTTTCCTCTCTCCCCCAGCCTCGCGCCTGCGTCCAGGCCTGCACCCCTCTAGCCCCTAACGATCGCCCTGCCTCCTGCTCCTTCTCCACAGCGTGGCTCTGCCATCTTTCTAATTCACATTCATGGTCACGTGGTTCCTCTGCCTAGAACTGGTCCGAGCTTTCTTGCTCCAGGATTGTTTGTAGCATGGCAGGTACGACCTGTCTGAACTCCTGCCCATCTCCAGCCTCAACTACCCTCACGGCCCACACCACCCACCTCAACCCAGCATTCTGCAGCAGAACCACACGGGCCCCAGCAGAACCACACGGGCCCCAGCAGAACCACATGGGCCCCAGCAGAACCACGAGCTCCCCAGCAGAACCACACGGGCCCCAGCAGAACCACGAGCTCCCCAGCAGAACCACACGGGCCCCAGCAGAACCACGGGCTCCCCAGCAGAACCACACACTCCCCAGCAGAACCACGTGCTCCCCAGCAGAACCACGGGGCCAGTGCTCCCTGCGTCCCACCCTGCTGTGCTTCATCCCCTTGCTCTGCAGGCTGTCCGGCCCGCTGTGTCCACGTCTCCGCTGCCACCCCCTGCTCTGCAATGGTCACATCTGGACTTGAGAGCCAGTGGCTTCTGGAAGCTTCCCTGGCACTTCCCCCACCCCCTGGCAAAGTGCCTCTCAGCTCCCACAGCCCCCGGACATCGCTCTTCCCCTTCCCTAACCTCACTGCATTATAATAACCAGGCCTGAGGCCATCACCACCATCATCCTCATCTTGGCCCAAGCCCTGTCTTCCTTCTCCGCCTCCACACGGGCCCCGCCCTGTGCTGTCCGCCACGAGCGCACTCCGGCGCGGTGGCACCCACGGAGTGGACGGCCCCGTTTCACGCCAGCAGGGCCCTACAGCACCACAGGGGGTCCGAGAGGGGCCGGCCTGGGTACCCACTTCAGCAGCTCTCAGGCAGCTGCTGGCCCTTTAAACGCAGGCAGCTCCCACTGGGCACTCTTAGAGCTCACTTCATTCATGAATTAAGTCCCTGACATCCCATATCTGTATGATCAATATGTTTGTTTATCAGCAGCAGCTGCTGTGTTTTAGCGAAGGTGGCGGGCCCCCGCGAGAGGGCCGCTCGGTAACCACAGAGCGGGGCCCGGGACAAGGAGAAGAAAGGCCTCCCGCTGGCCGATGGGAGCTGGGGCTGGTAGGGTTTCATGGTAATGGCCCTTTAATTGAAATCACCGCTTCAGGAGGACTGTGGGGTGGGGAGCTGCGCTGATGGCTGCCGCTCGCCCCCCTTCGAGAGGTCCATTAAGTGGTGGATGGCTCCCAGCAGCACGGGGGGGGGGGGGGGGGGGGCGCTGGGCAGCCCATCAGCATCCGCACGGCTGCGGGGACCGGGCGGCACAGTGGCCTGGAGGGTCGGCGCTCTTGGATGGCAGGCCTGCCGGCTTGGCCTCCCTGGCCGGGCCCCAAACCCGAGCTCGGCCGCTTGTCCCCGCCCGGGGTTCACTCCGCCTCAGTGACTCAGGAGCCCCGGCCGGCCGAGCTGACTTCTGTTTTTCCAGGAGGGAAAACACTCGTCATTTTCCAGCTTGGAGAGCTGGGCGGTGCTGATGATTCAGGATCCCTGCCTCTTGTCCATCCGTGGTGCTGGAGGTCTGGGGAGCAGTCCCCCGGATCACTACTGCATTCATTCATTCATTCATTCATTCACACATTCGGAAAACGTTCAGTGAGCAGCTTCTATGTGCCAGGAGCCACGACGGAGCCACGTGGGCGCCTGGAGGAAGAGCCCTGTGGGCCGAGGAAGAGCAGGTGAAAGACCGAGGCAGGAGCGTGGCTGGCAGTGTCCGGAAATGGCAGAGACCAGTTGTCTGCAGCGAGGCCAAGGGGGGAGGAGGAGGAGGTGAACTAAGTGCAATAAACTGAATGTTTGTGCGCCCAACATTCGTATGTGGAAACCTACCCCCCAATGTGGGGGTATCAGGAGGTGCAGCCTTTGGGGGTGACTAGGCCATGAGCCCAGAGCGCTCGGGAAGGGGTTAGTGCCCTTATGATAGCGCCCCAGAGAGCTCCTCGTCCCTCCCACCGTGGGGGACACAGTGAGAAGATGGCAGTCTCAGGACGGGGACATGGGCGGCCACCAGGCCCGACTCTGCCGGCGCTGTGACCCTGGACTCCAGCCGCAGATGTGAGAAGTGAATTTCGGTTCACACGCCACACGGCCCGAGCGGACTGAGATGGGAGAGGCAGCGAGGGCCCCTGCAGGGCTGGGGGCTTTGGTAAGGCTCTTGGGTTTCACCTTGAGGGGGACGAGGAGCCACCGAAGGGATCAGAGCAAAGGACGGACATCTGACGCTGCACCTGGGTGTGGAATGGGCTTCAGGGGACAAGAGCGGGAGCGGCAGAGCAGTCGGGAAGCCACTGAAGCAAACCGGTGGTGGCTCGGAGCAGGTCCTCCCAGCAGACGCGGGAGACGTGCCTGGGTCTATGCTGAGGGAGGAGCGCACGGGAACGCCTCGTGGATGGCGAGTGAAGGGAAGGGTAGAGTGAAGATGCCACCAAGATGTCTGGCTGAGCGTGGAAGGAGGGGCTGCCTGTGGCTGGGACGGGAGGCGGCTGTGTGAGGAGCAGAGTCTGGGGGGCGAGCGTGACCCTGGACACAGTAGGTCTGAGGAGCCTATCACACGCCCGGGGGCGGCACCGAGACCCAGGTTCCAGGAGCGCCCTGTTGTGCATTCAGCCCTTCACGCTCACGGCTCTTTATTGAGCGCCGACTCCAGTTCAGCGAGTTGCAAAGACATCAAGATGTTTCTGGAGAAAAAATAAACTTGGGCTTGTATTTAGATCAATACCAAGTGGCACGTCCTACTGTCTTAGACTATTAACAGCCATGGCTTCTCCTCTGGCGGCGGCGGCACGCCCTCCACACACACACACACACACACACACACACAGGCCCTGGGAGCACAGACCACAGAAGGCGGGGCCTGTGAGGAGGAAATCTGGGAAGAAGAGAAAGGGAGAAGATGAGGCAGGTGCGCCTTGAGCAGAGGCGAGTGCTCCCAGAGCTCGCTGCTCCTGCCTCCTGTGCCTGAACCCTGGCCCCTGCCACACCCACTCAATCTGCCTCCTCTAAGAGGACTCGCCCAGCAGACACCGCTGTCCAAGGAGGGTGCGTGGCCTCCTTCAAGGACTGCAGGGAGGGGAGATCCATATCGTCTTCGACAACACCCCCCACCCCCTGCCTTTTTCCCCTTTTCCGGCTTAATGACGGCTCTGGCACGAGGGCTCAGCTGGGGCAGGAATCCGCACTCCGAACTCGCAGGCACTGAGGTTCCTGCCAGACAGACCTGGGGAGGCTCTGCTCTTGGACTTGGGCTGGGAGACGAAGCCTTTTTAATTAGAAGTGGTTATTAATGGGAAACGCTGCAAATTAAAACGAGGCCTCCTCCCCCTCCCTCCTTCCTTCCCCACTATATTTATCTCTGATCTCAATTAGAAAGTTCAGCGACTCGCTGCTGCCTCATAGAATTTGTGGAGATGGAAGCTGCCGGGACCCGGGGAGGAGGTGAAGGCAGAGCGGAGGGCGGGCGGAGGCTGCAGGGGAAGCAGGGGGCGCCCAGGGCCCAGGGACGGAGAGTCCACAGCCCCGGGCTCCAAAACAGGTCCCGGAAGTGGCCCAGAAAAGCCGTCCTCAGCCTTTTCCGTTTCCAACGCTGGTGACAAGTGTCTCCGCTCCTCTACAAGGGAACGCCTCGTCACCACACACGGAGGAGACACACTCGGAAAGCGACGGTGTCTGGGGGGAGTCAGCGACCCCTTCAGTCCGGTTTGGCGTATCCATTTTCACGTGAAAAATAACCTTATCTTTCCCAACTGCGAAGATAATGTGCTTGGTCCTTTAAAAACTCACATATTGCAGATGAGGTTACAGCAGAAAAGAATAAAGCACGGATGATCTGGACCCTCGCTGCCTGAAGAGATCGACAGTGTTCCCAGTTTGGGTGAACACCCTGCTTCCTATCCATCTCTGTCGCCCTTCCCCAGTTTTATATCTTGGGGATAATGCTATATATACTCCAATGTCCTGAGGCATGCTTTCCCTCAGCAAAATAGATGGCGCGCTATCTTTCTATAGCAATCCCCATAAATCCCTGTCATAATTCTAATGGCTACACGGCACTCCCTGCTGTGGGGGCGTTACAACCGGTTTCACCGGGCCCAGCGCGGGAGTCATCTCCTGTTTCCAGGGTCCGTTCTTAGAAGCAGCTCTGTGCCTTTTTTTGTTTTGTTTGTTTTGTTTTGTTTTGTTTTGTTTTTACAGAGCTGAGCTGGGGCTGGCCCCCATTGCTCCCTCCGTCCACCTGCGACGGGGGGCTTCCCAGAGTCCAACAGCGCCACCTATGCGCTGGAAGACCCAGAGCAGCAGCCTCCCCTCAGCCGGGCCTTCGGCCTGGTGGCCCGGAGCTGTGGACAGCTGCGTGAGCGGAGAATGTAGGACAACAAGCAGACCTCCCCCCTGGGTTCCCACAGAGGTGGGCCTTCGGGCGGACCATCCCCCGCGCTCAGCATCCTCAGTCTGGTTTGCTTTTCGTATGCTCTCCAGCCATGAGGGGCATTTGGAGGCGTGACCATGATCATTCCATTCCACACCAAAGAAAAAGAGGAAGAATCAGGAGGAGGAGGAGGAGGAGGAGGAGGAGGAGGAGGAGGAGGAGGAGGAGGAGGAGGAGGAGGAGGAGAAGGAGGAGGAGGAAGAAGAGGAGGAGGAGGAGGAGGAGGAGGAGGAGGAGGAGGAGGAGGAGAAGGAGGAGGAGGAGAAGAAGGAGGAGGAGTAGAGGGAGAAGGAGGAGAAGAAGAAGGAGGAGGAGGAGGGAGGAAGAGCAGGAAGAGGAGGAGGAGGAGTAGAGGGAGAAGGAGGAGAAGGAGGAGGAGGAGGAGAAGAAGAAGGAGGAGGAGGAGGGAGGAAGAGCAGGAGGAGGAGGAGGAGGAAGGGGTGGGGAGAAGAGAGAGCTTCCGGAACTGGCCGGCAGGAGTAACTCCTGGGAGGTCCCTCCTGACTGCAGGACAGAGGGCAGGTGCACAGCCTCCCTGAGCTTCCTGCTCCTCATTTGGAAATGACAGTGAGGGTCCCTCCCTGGAGGTTCACCTGAGAACTAGAGGTTCTCCCCACGTGGTCAGTGCAGCGGAAGTGCTCACCATCACTGGCGTGATTAAAGGGCTGATAACACGGTGCTCTCATTCAGGCCTCCTGGGGTCTTCCAGGGACAACGTACCAGACGAGGCCCTGCCCTCCAGCAGCACAGACCTGGCTGTAGCAGCTCTCCCGGGAAGCGGGTCCTGCGAGGCACCGGTGGCCGTGGAGCAGGAAGTCTCCGGGAGGAGGCGGCACAGAGGGCAGCACGGAAGGCTGTGCGCACAGCGGGAGGACTTAGGACGCAGGGGTCAGGACGGGACCCGCCCCGTTCCCACACTGGAATCTCAGCACAAGCTCTGTCTGCCCCACAAGCTCTGTCTGTCTGCCCGGCTCCGGGATGCGTGGGAGCCCCACCCAGGAGGCAGCGTAGATCAGAAACCCTCCGCTTTCTGAACTGTCAGGATGATGAAGTGCGGGCCCCGGAGGGGAAGAGAGATTGTGGGGCTGCAAACAGGGGCTTGACCACAGTGGTGGGTGGCTTTGCTTGTCATCTGTAAAGGCAAGGACTGCCCTGGCTGGTGTGGCTCAGTGGATGGAGCGTCAGCCTGCGGACTGGAGGGTCCCAGGTTCGATTCCGGTCAAGGGCACATGCCCGGGTTGCGGGCCTGACCCCCAGTAGGGGGAGTGCATGAAGCAGCCAATCAATGATTCTCTCTCATCATGGATGTTTCTCTCTCTCTCTCCCTCTCTCTTTCTCTCTGAAATCAATAAAAATAAATTAATTTAAAAAAAAGCAAGGGCTAGTCCAGATGGCCAGATGACCTCCTGGCCACGCCAGCCTCGTGCCCCACACTGTACAGACACGCCGTCCACAGCCTGTGTCTCTGACCCGGGTGAGGCTGACGTACCTCGAGAACCTCAGAGCACAGCCACGGCGGCCCGCGGGGGGCTGAGGACAGAGCAGGGGATGGGGACAGGGCGTCCCCTTCTCTCCATCCGTCCGTGCCACTGAGCCACTGAACCGATCAGACTCTTGCTGCCTCTTCTACAGGCTACCCTAGTGACAGTCTCTCTCTCTCTCTCTCTCTCTCTCTCTCTCCAACAGGCATGCCCTTTCTACCCCCAGCCCCTCCCCCTCCCCACTGCCAGGTTAACCTACTGCAGCTGCTCCCCAGCTCAAAAAACACCCATAGCTCCCCACTGCCGGCAGATGAGGTCTCAATGATAACCCAGAGTGCAAAACTCCCCATTACTGACCCCAACTGTCGCCCTAGCTCTCCCCCCACCCCCACAGACACAGAAATGCCTGAGGTCTCCACGCTAACCCAGCTTTCCCACTCCTGTCTTTGCTCAGATAACGCCCTCTGGCAGCAGCCTGTCTCCTCCAGATCGCCACATGTCCCAATCCCTCCCGTCCTCCAAGGTGACACCTTTGCTGGCCACCCATTCAGAGGGGACTCCTCTCTCCTCTAGCTTCACTGTATCTTTCATGTGGACGTTAGCATTTGAAACCTTTCATAACCATTACTGGTTCCAGAGGAGGAGCCTGTAGATGGCATTCACATTGGTCTGTGCCCCCACCGTAACCATGACTACTAGGTGAGCAATGTTCAGGACACACCCCTGGGTCTTAGGTCACCCTCTGACACTCATCAACTACGTGTCCTCAACTAAGTCAGGATGGGAAGCCTTGGTTTTCTCATCTGTAGAATGGGGCTATGAACACCTTCCCAGGGTTACTTGTCGATCCCCAAGCAAACGAGCAGGATCTTATACTATAGTGATGGCGAACCTCTGACACGCGAACTCATTTTTTTGGTTGATTTTTCTTTGTTAAATGGCATTTAAATATATAAAATAAATATCAAATATATAAATCTTTGTTTTACTATGGTTGCAAATATCAAAAATTTTCTATATGTGACACGGCACCAGAGTTAAGTTAGGGTTTTTCAAAATGCTGACACGCCAAGCTCAAAAGGTTCGCCATCACTGTTCTACTACAAGACAAAATGGGTGACTGAGGGTGCAGAGGCCTCTGGGTAAACTGGGTGGAGAAGGAACAGAAAGAACCAAAGCGGCTGTTCACTGGGCAAAGTTCACTGCCTTCCCCAAGCTGCCTTCCTCACCGGGAACCACGGGAGGCAGGAGGCTTCACTTGGTCTCCCTCTGGGGACCCGTGCCCCTGCCTGCACAGCTGGAAGCCCCGCCCTGGTCCCAGGCCTCTCCCGCTTCCCCTCTGCACCCAGGCCCCGGGCCTCGACTGCCCCCTGCTGGGGGCCGTGGGCTCCCAGACATCCCAGCCCAGGTGCCTGCTCTCCCCACCAAACAGCCCCGACTCTGCAATTACCCCTCGCCTGCTAATTGCTCGCTGCTGCCTCTCCCTCTGTAGGAATATCACTGCCAGCAATTAGCACAAAGATCCTTCCCCACTCTAGTTAAGATCCCAAGCTGCAGTTAAATGCTCCCAGATCCCATTTAAATGATTTCAAATGCAATTCATTCTGGCTCATTAAATAATTCCAGGGCTGGCTTTCGTTGCTTCTACCACCTTAGAAATCTCTCTTTCCAGAAAAGCGGGGGGGGGGGGGGGGGGGGGGATGAGGGAGAGTTGATAAAGGAGGACCCTGCTGGCCTAGGAGAGGGAGGAGGAGGGTGTCTGCTCCGGACTCCAGCGACCCGCCTGGTTTTGCATTTCCCTCCCTCCCTCTGGCTCCCACCCCAGCTCCCCTCAGCTCTCTCCCTCCATCCTTTCCTCTCGGAAATGACTTCACCTGACAGCTATGGATTTAGAGCTTTTTTGCCAATTACTTATGCCCAGTGAGAAAATAGGTTTTTAATGTCTGTCCTTGTTCCGCCCAGCCTGGCTACCTCCCCATGAAGTGAGGCCACAGCCTCTCCCCGGGCAGTCTGTGCGCACTGCCCCAGCTGCCCGGCTGGAGGGCACAGGGTGCGGACAGTTGGAAGGGGCGGGGATGTGGGAGGGAGAGGGAGGCTCAGTTCCCAGGGGCAGCACCTAGCGACAGGCCCCTGGGGGTGGACCAGCCTATGGACTCCACACCTCCCCACTGCCCAGTTCAACCCTCATTCATTCATTCTTCATTAATCACTAAGATTTACTGAGCACTTACTATATGCCAGGCACCAGGTAAGCATTTTACGAGTATTAATTTCCTAAATCCTTGAAACAACCCTGTAAGATAGATGCTGTTCTTAAGGCAGTTTTACAGAGAGGGAAATTAAACCTCCAGAGAAGAGTCATAAATCACCCAAAATCACACGATTAGAAAATGCCTAACTTGGGACTTGAACTCCCTGGACACCCATCCCCAGGCCAGTGCACAGCCTGTGCTTGGTGATCCCCGACCTGTGCAGGGCCTGGCTCCTGGGGAGCCCTGGGCAGACTGGGGCCCTGTCCGTGACAACTCCCATTCCACGTGGGGGACAATACTGACACTGTTTTCCTGTAACACAGTGCGTGGTCCGGTGAGGGCTGTGGAGAGGTTTGGGCAAAGTGCTGGGCGACCTTGGGAGGCAGAGCCATCCATTCTGCCTGGGGAAGAGGAGGCAGCTGCCAGCCAGGTTCTGGAGGCTGAGGAGGGAATCTGATGAAGGAATGAGGGGAAGGGCATTCCTGGGAGAGGAAACAGCACAAACCAAAGCTCAGAGGCTTGAAAGGGCCTGGCATGAATAGGGAGCATCATCCCTGGCAAGTCACAGCTGAGGGTGGCAGGGGACCTGTTGTGTAAATATTGCTCTAGAACCCGGGGCCACTTGCTCTACCCTGAGCACTGCCTGGAGACGTTTATGTCACAGCCGGGTAGGGAGGTGCTACTGGCAGCCAGGGGGAAAGCCAGGGATATTGCCCAACATTCTGTGTTGGGAGGGACACCCCACAACAAGGAATGATTCGGGCAGCAGACTCCTGGTCCAGGGGAGTGATGGTGTCACTCAGAGCAAAGCAAAATCCATCTGGCTGCTGAAATCCGAAAAGAAGTGGCCTTGAGGGGATGGGATCAGACATTCCCCACCGAGAAGGGAGAGTGGGCCGGGCGCAGAGGGTGGGGAGTGCGGGCGTTCTCAAGGAACTGGCCAGTGCGCTGTGGGTCCCTGAGGCGCAGGCAAGGGAAAGGGGCTGAAAAACTAGCTTCAGGTCAGGTCTCCACGAGCCTTAGGCAACCGGGGGTGGTTCAGTGAGGCCCTGGGGAATCCTCAAGGGGCTCTCAGGTCAGGAGACGGGACCGAGATCATTTCTTCTCATCGTGACTCAGGAAGTGCAGGCAGCGCTGGAGGAAGGGGCCCAGGGCGGGGTTCCTGGCAGGAGTTTCTGCAGAGCTGACCTTGACTGTGGCAGCCACAGGAGAGGAGAGGACGGTCCGTGAGACTGCGAGGGCGAGGAGGCCTGGGAATGACGAGGCTCTGGGTACTGACCACATGCATGAGAGGACGGGGTAGCGGAAGAGAGGAGGGTTTGGGAGGAGTCTCCATCTCCGGGGAGCAGGGAGTGATGCAGGCCATGAAAGGGCGGGAGTGGAGGGAGTGCGGAGGACCGCTCCCCACTGACCACGACCCCGGCCTCCGGGGGCAAGATGGCACGTGAGCAGCCCCAGGCCCCTCGCGCAGCTGCAGTCACAGGCGGTGCAAGGGGGGACCCAGGAGGATGCGGCAGGAAGACGCGCTGGAAAGGGCCCGCCCGCATCACCTGGCAGAGGAAAGCAAGGCCCGGGCATCCGGTTGTGCCCGGAGGATACTGACGAATCAGGGGCTGACCCTGTGCCAGGCCCGGTGCTGAGCACCTAACACGAGACGGAGCCACAGCTGAGCCTTGGGTTACCCCCGACAGTTGCCTGGGAGATGCAGAAACCAGGCTCTGTCAGCAGATTTACAATTTAAATGTAACCTGACATTTGAGTTTGTTAAAACAGGCCTGCATGACTTTTGCGAGTAAAGATATAGGAAATGTTTTAAACCGACACTAAGAGTTAGGCGGGATACGTTCGCTATGGTACAGCCACATGTTTGCCGTCGGCGGCTCACCAATGACACGCCAGCAGTGCACTGTGCTTCCCATGGAAGAAACAACTACTGTGTCTTTAAAAAGCAGGGTTTGCTTTTAACGAACCGGCATATAGTAGCAGCTTAGTAAAATGTCCTGAAAGACTCGTTTACTTGATCCCAGCTGGAAGGAAGGGCGCCGACTGGGCCTGGGCCTCGGGTGTGAGGAGGAAACAGCAGGCGTGAGTCTGATGCTGCAGCGTGTGCGCTCAGCTCCAAAATGAATGGATGCGCGGCAGGGAGCGGCCAGAGCCGCCTCAGCCCTGCTGCCCGGGCAGGTCCCCGGCTCTGACAGGGGCCGAGGCCATCCCGGAGTCAGGAAGAGGGACAGCGAGTGGGGACCAAGGAGGGCAGAGCAGGAGAAAGCTACTGTGGCCCCAGAGGGTTGCACTGAGGGACTGCAGGCCTCACTGACTGCCCCAAAGAGCCTGCAGTCTCCGTGCACAGGGACGGCACGTCCTGTCACTCCCGAGGCGGAGGCTGGCTGGGTGACGTATCCCCCCCTCCCCCCCGCCACTCCTGGGAGCATCGCGCCAGCAGGGGTGGGCAAACTTTTTGACTCGAGGGCCACAATGGGTTCTTAAACTGGACCGGAGGGCCGGAACAAAAGCATGGATGGCGTGTTTGTGTGAACTAATATAAATTCAAAGTAAACATCATTACATAAAAGGGTATGGTCTGTTTTTTTTTTTTTTAGTTTTATTCATTTCAAACGGACCGGATCTGGCCCGCAGGATGTAGTTTGCCCACAGCTGTTCTAGTCCATGCAGAAGCCCCAAAGGGCAAGAGGAACTGCACAGGCGCTCCACGCCCCTCCCACCTTCCCAGCCCACGCAAGGCCTGTGCTGAGGGCCAAGTCAAGAGGCAGGGACCTCACCCGCCCTTTCATGGAAGGAACTCAAGGCCTCGGGGCAAAGGGCCTGGAGACACGCAGGAGGGACTATTTGCAATTCCTGCCCTCACACACCAAGCGGGCCCCCCATAAACGAAGGGGGCTCCTTGTGATGGATGGACGCTCTCTCTGAGACTCCAAATGGGGCGCAGGGGGGACCCTGACCCATGAGCTGGAAGCCCTGGGTCTCTTTAATGTTCTTGGTGCTCAACCTGTTGAGCTTCAGCTTCACGGGCACTGACCTCACCCTAACCTTGACCTTAACCCTCTGACACTAGCAATCACCCTTTTCTTCATAAAACTCCTTTTCGAATTTCCAGAACATCATTCTCTGCTTTCTCCTGCCCCCACCCCACTGGGCATAGCTCCAATGAGGCTGTTCTGTTCATCGATTTATAAATGTCACATGAGCAGGGATACCGTTTTTACCTCCCAAAAGCCTTAGGGCAGGGGTCCTCAAACTATGGCCCGCGGGCCACATGCAAATACAAATATTGCATTTGTTCCCGTTTTGTTTTTTTACTTCAAAATAAGATATGTGCAGTGTGCATAGGAATGTGTTCATAGTTTTTTTTAAAAAACTATAGTCCGGCCCTCCAACGGTCTGAGCGACAGTGAACTGGCCCCCTGTTTAAAAAGTTTGAGGACCCCTGCCTTAGAGCATACGATACAATAGCAGGTGCTCAGTAAACGTTTGGTGAATGAATCAATGAATAACTGATGAATGGATGAACTGCTGGTTGTCTTTCTTACCTGTCTGGTGACACTGAGTAAGTCTTGCATCTCCTGTGGGCCTCAGCTTCCTCATCTGCAAAATAAAAATAAGAGCCTAATGTTAATACTGAACGGTGAATGGTGGCCCATTCACATAACTGAAAATAACACAATCAAAAAGTGTTATCGAGACTATGTAATAACACAGAAGACGCATATGATGTTAAAGTGAACGAAGCAGGACAGAAAAATGATACAGGGTGTGTGACTACAACTACATTCTTTTAAAAACACCAATAACTGCACACGCAAACACATTCACACACAGAAGATTGAAAAGACATGTTCCAACATCGGTCCTTGGGTCTTGTGCCCACCGGTGATTTCTCCTTCACTTTATCTCCTGTTTTCCACATTTTCTTTAGAGAATATACATGACTTGTTTTTGTTTTGTTAATCCTCTTCAAGGATATTTTTCCCATTGCTTTTCAGAGAGAGTAGAAGGGAGGGAAGGGGATGGAAAGAGAAACATAGATGTGAGAGAGACACATCGACTGGTTGCCTCCGCACATGCCCGGACTGAGGCGGAAACGAACCTACAGCCCAGGTACGGTGCCTTGACCAGAACTGAACCCTAGGCCCTTTGGTGTGGGGGCCAATGCTATACCACTGAGCTGCACCGGCGAGGGCATTACTTTTTTGATGGAAAATTAAACTTTCTTACAAAAAAGAAAAGAAAAGAGGTTTCTAAGAAAGAAAGGAACCTGCATCCTCCTCACCTGGCCGTGGGCCGAATCCCTGCCAGCCCTCTCAGAGGTGTCATCACGCCCTCCCAGGTGGTCTTATTCCTGCAGAAGCTCGCCCCCTCCCCTGCGTCCAGGCCCTGCTGAGCACGGGGCCTGCCGGGAGGACGCCTGTGCGCAGTGCCTAGTGAACACCCGTGGGAGGAAAGGCAACACCGGCTTGGTCACTCGCCCGGCCACTGAGCTCGGCCCGGGGGAGACGACCCCTTTCTGGAACCTTGTGTGAGAAGGTGCTTCTGGGGCCGGCTCTTCAGCCGCCCATTTCCAAGGCGTCAGCCTGCGCCCCTCCATCCCAGAAAGGGCGTCCCATCCCATCTGGCTTCGCGCTGAGGAGCTGCTAAACCCCAAACCGTTCTAACCCTGGCTGGAGGGGCTCCCAGGAAACCCACACGCTCACCCCCTGCTGGTGGCAACGGGAAGTGGCGCGATCTTCCTGCCCAGCCATTTGGCAAGTCGCAGGTCACCCCGACTTCCACTTGTAAGCATTCATTCGGGAACGTGGCGAGGAAGGAAACTCCAAGAATGTTCCTCAGACACTATTTGTTATATTTAAGGCGTGAAAACCATGTAAATTCTAAACTGGGGTTGATTCAATAAATCACGATAGAATCATCGAATGGGTTGCCATGCAACCATTGAAATAAGAAGGTAGGGGAACAGCTAATTACATGGGAAATGTTTGTGAAACATGGTTAGGTTAAAAAGCAGATTACAAGACAGTCTACACAGAGGGGCCTGTTTCGCAGGGTGTGTAAATGTATCCGAAATGTATCTATAAGCAGAGCAAAGGCACTGAAAGGATAAACAGAAAACTGTGAGTGGTTATTTCTGAGTCCTGAAGTTTCAAAAAGCCTTTCCTGCTTTTGGCTCGAATCTAGGGTGTTTTCTATATTTACCCGCAATTAGTTTGGACTGCTTGTGTAACGTGGGGGATAAATATTTTGAAGAGTTATATTTTGACGATCTTCCCCTTCTCTTGAGCCATCTTATTTCCTAATCTTGTGCCATGATTTACTCGGGCCCAGCTTCTTAAGAAGTTGGACTATGACTGTGCCCAGCTTCGCCCACTCTGAGAGAGCCGGGGAGATTCCCAAAGATCCAGGCATTTCTTCTTCACCGAACATTTTTTTAAAAAAATATTTATTGATTTCTGAGAGGAAGGAAGAGGGAGAGAGAGATAGAAACATCAATGATGAGAGTGAATCATGGACCGGCTACCTCCTGCACATCCCATTGGGAACAGAGCCCAAAACCCGGGCATGGGCCCTGACCCGGAATTGAACCATGACCTCCTGGTTCATAGGTTGACGCTCAACCGCTGAGCCACACTGGCCGGGCCACCTCTAGACTTGTGAGCTTCATGAGCCCGCGGAGTCTGGCTGTGCTACGCCAGCTGGGATTGCAGTGGGAACAATGGCCACTAAGAGTCTTGACGCATCTTTACAAATGTAAGGAGGGCAACGATGCTCATGCTGATGATTGTAACAGCAGCACAAACGCCTCTTGAGAAGTAACTGGATCACACCCTGGGAATCCACGTCTGGGATATTTATGACAGTGGGACAGCCAAGGACAGGAGGTCATCAAAAGGATTCTCCACGGAATTCCACACACACGAGGGTCCCTCCTCTGGATGCATCGCTGCATCCGTTCACCTGAAGGCAGAGATCGAACCTTAAAGAAGGTGTTTACAAAGTTGGAGATGTTGCCCGGATGGTGTGGCTCAGTGACTGAGCATCGACCTATGAACCAGAAGGTCACGTTTTGATTCCCAGGTCAGGGCACATGCCCAGGTTGTGGGCTCGATCCCCAGTAGGGGGCGTGCAGGAGGCAGCTGATCCATGATTCTCTCTCCTCACTGATGTTTCTCTCTCACTCTCACCCTCTCCCTTCCTCTCTGAAATCAATAAAAATAAGTAAACAAATAAATAATGGTAACCCAGATCGTGAATACCCAAGAGGGAGGTAGGCCAGCGTTCCCATGTGTATTCTATCACAGCAGTGTAACAGGTGGGAGCACCGCTGAGCACCCGCACAGCACGGGCTGGGGCCGCTGAACTGGAACAATACTCGGTAAAAGCCTCTATTCCCCAGACACTGGGGATCCAGCAGGAAGGAGGGATTGAGAACGCTGGAACTCACACGCTATGGAGAGCTATTAAGAGAGATTATACTCTGGATTTAACTTAAGTATAATTGAGTCCAACAAACGACAGATTAAAAAAAAATTCTCTAAGTATGAATATCCAAGTTACACACTTAAGTAGATGCAAACAAAGCTACAAAACAAAATCACATCAGCTCAGCCTCCCGCCGACAGAGGGCGACAGATATGGGACAAGGCCCTTCCACTCTCACCATAGAGTCCTTGGTTAAAAGTGGCCATCTTGCGGGGTCCTCCCTCTGGGAAACCGCCGCCTTCTCCCATCACTCAGCATCCCATCTGCCGACTGCTGTCCCTCTTCTTGACTTAAGCTGTGGGCTCCCTGAGGGCAGGCTGCACACGGCGGACACTGAGCACGTGTTTGGCAGGTGGGGCGGGAGTGACTTCCCCCTGAAAGTCCTGAACAAGGTAAACATTTCCCTCTGGACCAAAGTGGGCAGGAATGCGGGGGCCAAAGGCTGCCGCCCTGTAAACTCCCAGGACCCTGGCCTCCCAGCCTCCTCCCTCCCTTAGGGACACTGGGCTCCACGCCCCAATCCTGGAACTGAGTCCTGGCTGGCAAAGGGGGCAGGTGCCACCTGGAGGGAGTGAGAGAGGAGTCCCTCTCACTGGCAAGGAGGGGCTCTGGCCAGCACGGGGCTGGGAGGCTGGGAGGCGGGTGAGGCAGAGCTTGCGAGGGAGGCTGCCACTTCCCCCAGCCCTTCACCGCCTCCCCTCTGCCTCCCTGCGCCCTCCCCACCTCCCACTCAGAACCAGTGACTAACCGCTCGCGTTTCTCTGACTTGCGTCACCCAGCAGAGCGGGCGGTGGCTTTTACAGCTAATTCTTTCAGGGGCTGTAAGTGACATTCTTAAGTGACATTCCCTGTCTCGGAGCCGCACACCCTCTGACTCTCCCCCTCAATCTTTCCTCCTCTCGCCCTCGCTCAGGTCCCACTTCCGGGGCCTGCTGGGGAGACCAGGAGAGGCTTTCCTGCCCGCTGACCCCCGGGAGACCCAACAGGGGCAGCCCCTCGAAGGTGCCCCTCCCCCTGCAAGAGGATGCCCAGGCCGCACGGAAGTCTGGAAGCCACTCCTGGGCCCCTTCCCCCTTCCCACCCTCCCTCCCTCTCATCCTCCCTCCCTCCCCTCTGTGAACATTTTCTAAACATCAGCCAAGCGCCAGCCCCAAGTACAAAGTAGCAAGCAACACAAACATAGTTTCTGCCCTGGAAGTGACGGGTAGAGAGGGAGGTCCACTGTGATCCATTGTGAACTGGCTACTGTAACACCATCGCATCTGCTACAGCCTGAAAGCTACAGGACCTATTACAGGCCTTCAGTAGGCACCGCAGCTCACCTGGGGGAGGAGAGATGATCACCGGGGGCTTCTAGGAGCTGGTGTTGACCAAGTGAGGATGAGATGTGGTAAGAAGGGGGTAGGGAAGGGGCACCAATAAAACCAAAAAAACAATCATGATGGTTAGAATATAACAGAAAAAGGGAAGGAGTGAGACAGCTCAAGCTGAGCCACGGCAACCATCTGGGGGGGGGGACCCCAGTTCCCTCCTCCATAAATAAGGGAGTCGGGCCAGATCACCTCTAAAATCCCCTCTAGCTATCGACCCAAGATGGACATGAAAGTGAATAAGAAATAAATCTTTGCTGTGCTAAGCAACTGAGATTTGGGTGTTGTTTGTTACTGCAGCGTGGACTTACGCTGACTGATACATGTATGCCACAGATAAGGAAACCGGGGCTGCGATGAGTGAACTGACTTGCCTCACAAACAGCAAGAGAGTGGCCGACCGGAGTTGGTTTGGGGGGTGCTCTCTGACCCTAAGGTCAATGATGCAAAACTGTTCTGAATCTTGAGCTCTGCCTGTTTGGTCTTGTCCCCAGTCCCTAGGACCCCGGCTTCTGCCAGGAAAGAACGTATTGAACAGTCAGGACCTGACTCTCTCCACTGAGTTGAAACTTTCGGGAGGCTTGGGACATGCCATCACAGTCAAAGCTCATGCCATCGTACTCTGCCTCAGTTTCCCTACTAGTGGCAGAACAGAGAAGACTGCTGAGGTCACCATCCCTTGCGACTCTTCTATGTAGGGCTGTGAGCGGAGACAGCCCGGGAATCCCAGAAGAACCAAATGGCGTCTTGAGCAGGAGAGGCCCGAGGTCCAGCCCTCAGGGAATCACACCTCCCTTGGCCTCACTCCTGACGACCAGGTAGCTCTAGCGAAGCCCCGAAGGGCTGGGAAGGCTGGGAATGATGACCAAAGGAGCTCAGTGACAGGAAGTAGGCTGGGCCTTAGAGAGAGGGCCGTGTGCAGCGTAGATGTGCCCCTTAGGAGAGGAACAGATCCAGCTCCATCGCTTGGAGGGAGGTAAAAATAGCCCAGAATCACTGCTCTTGGCTTGGGCTGCTGGGCCGAGACCTAATGGAGGGCTTGGGTGCACCGCACAGCAGCCTCGCCCTGGCCCGAGCCTGCATAATGGTCTCCTGGGCAGCCTGTCAGACCTGTGGTCACTGAGAAATGTTCTCTGTAGGTGCCGCTGGGTTCACTCAGCCGTCCCCAGCAATCCCAGCGAGCCAGAGCGGCGAGATGGCTGTGAGCTCCGGCCTCGGGGTACCCCGGCTCCCCAAAGGAGCACGGGCAGGCCAGGCGGGAGCTGGTGTAAACCCAGCATCCACCAGGTGCCAGGCCCGCCCTGGACGCCTCATCCACTTCAATCACTGAGGTGTCACAGCCTCCCTGCTGGATGGATGCTGTTTTCATTCTGCAGATGAGGAAACTGAGGCTCAGGAGACAAGGAGCCTAGCACAGGGCCTGCCAAGCATGATGACTCACAAAAAGAGCAGATCTCACTATTGTCACTGCCATCCTCATCGTCATCATTTGGAAAACCCAGACCTCACAGGCTCCCCCGGTAATCGCCACATCCCTCCTCGGAGACATCAGCAGCCTCTAGATCAGGTGGGGACCTTGGTTCTGCCAAGGGCCATCTGGATATTGATAACATCATTCGTGGGCCGTACAAAATGATCACCTTGAACATGAGCCTGACATACTGGGTCCAACGTTTAATTAACTCCCCCTAATGCCGTGACAGGGCCAGACCCAAGGGTTCCATGGAACCTCCAGAAGGGATGCGACCTTGCCATCATCTTGGCTTTGACTCAGGCACCTATGTCTGACCTCTGGCCTCTGCGCTGTAAGACGATGATGTGTGTTTCCAGCCCCCGGGCTGTGGTCGTCTGTTACAGCAGCCACAGGAAACGCCTGATGCCAGCGTGAGGAGGCAGCACGGGGAGGACTTCTCCCTGCACCAACGCATTCATGCTGGCCTTCCTGCAGGGAGCGAGGCTGTGCGAGGACGGTTACTGGGATGAAGCTATGGGGCTCATGGGAATAAGGAGAAGCCAGATGGGGAAGCTCCGTTTCCTGGCCCGACAGCACTCGCCAGACATCCTTTAGCTGTCCCGCGGAAGCTCGCCACGGACCAACCCTCCCTGAGAGGGTGGGGCTGATTCGGGATCGTGTCCAGGCCACGTGAGGTCAGATTCAGGGACCAGCCAGGCAGACAGCTGCCCGCACCATTCTCTACGAGCTTTCCTAGGGGCATCACACACTCCCATCTCCTTCCCATCACTCGGCTTCCAGAAGATGAGGTGGGTCGAGAGGAATGGGCCGGGATCGGGGGCCTCCTAGACCTCAGGGCCACGGAGATGTCCACGGCCGGATCCGACTTGTCTCCACTGGAACACTCCCACCCCGCACCGCCCACAGGTCTCCCTCACGGGAATGCTATTCTATTAAGATTTCTCACTTTCCTTATCTGATCTAATTTTGTCCCCACCCAATCAATGAAACAAAGGCTCGGGAAGTTAACTGACTGCAAAGCCAAGGCTAGCATCCAGCTTTCCTCATCCCAGCCCCACAGGCTGCACACACACCACACTGCCGCCCACGTCCAGCAAAAGAACGCGAATCCAAACCTAATGGCGAGGCTCTGAGACAGACAGGAGCCCAAGCCCGGCTCGTGGCAGAACCGCGGTCACGTCCTCGTGCCTCGGTGTCCCCATCACAAAAGGAAACCTCACGAGGAAGCAGAGGACAGAGCCCCCGCTAGTGGCAGCGGCCAGAGTCAGGAGCCACCCCGCTGCGTTCCAGCCTGGAAACCGGCGGAGGAAAACAGACATTCCCAGAGTTGTTTCGCACCGAACGCCTCAGAGCGGGATGTGGTGTGAGCACCGCTCTCAGGCTCGTGAGCGGCTCTGGATCGCCTGTCAGGGAGCTGGGAGCCGAGCCGGTTTTAATTGCCCTGCCTCTCACTTTCCTGTGCAGAAGCATGATCCATTAGCGTTTCGAAAGGCGGGACGGCGGTGTGTGTAACACGGAGCCCTTCCCTGTACTGCATTAGGTCCTACTAATTATAGGGGAACGTTTGGAGCGAGAGTGTCAGCTTGTCATCGGGCGGCTTGTAATTCAGGATTTGAATTCACAGACGGGAAGGGGACTCTGACAGAAACTGCGCGGAGCTGGGCTCGGCGGGCCTCCGCCTCCCTGGCTCCAGCAGCATGCAGAGCGCTGATCATTGCTCCGCCCGCTCCTGTGGGCATCCCTCCTCTCCCTTCCCCACAAGGGCAAGACTGGAGGAAGGGCCATGGGGCAGGGGAGGGGAGGGGACAGCAAACCACAGCGGCTGCAAAACTGGAAGCGCAAAACCCCCCTTGCGGACCCATCCGCCCTCCTGTTTCATTCCCTCCCCAGTTACTGAGATTCTGGACGTGGTGTTTAAAGAGAGTCGGGTTCCAAAGGATTGATGTTCTTGGGACTTCTTGGAAATTGCAATCTGCTTTGATTCAAGACGATGGATATTTCAGGGGCGCCCTACTGTGTGCTCTGCTTTGATTCAAGGCGACAGATATTTCAGGGGCGCCTACTGTGTGCAGCGGGACGGGGATCTGGCGTGGAGACTGGCTAATAGTGTGGGCTCTGGAACTTACCAGACGTGGGCTCTAGTCAACAAGCCTGGGCCTCTGACTCCTCATCTGTAAAATGGGAGCAGAGGGGGCATCACAAGGTGGAGAGAGAGAGTATTTGTGAAGGAGCTGAGAAGGAGCCTAGCACTGGTAACGCAGCCAACGACGCTTAGCGGTCATGACGGCCACGAAGCAGACAGCCTGGCGGGCAAACAGGCATTGGAGGGAGGGCCCCTCGCCTGGCAGGGCAATCACCCGGCTACTCCAATTTCTCATAACTATTTGCTTCAGAGCAATGCACTTCACCTCTCACTTTATCCCCCAAAACTCATGACCATTCCCCGCTTTCAAGATAACCCCTCTCTCTGCCAAGGGGAAGCAGGAAACAGCCCATCTGGACAGAAGAGGATCCACATTCAACGTCTCCTTCCCTTGGCCGAGTCCTCCCCTCGCCAGCCCAGCTGCCCAAAGCAAAGGATTTCCTGAGGGTCTGGCCACCGGCAGTGGGCTGGCCGGGAAGGCACGCCGGTTGCTTCAGCCACATTCCACTTTAGCCCCCGGAGAAACCTGGGGTGGCCACAGTCCTGCGTCCCTAACCTGACTGTCTTCAGTCACTGTTAGGTCTGAATGTTTGTGTCAGCCCCAAATTCATGTTTTGAAATCCTGACCCAACATGATGGTGTTAGGAGGGGGGTCCTCAGGAGGCGATTGGGCTGTGAGGGTGGTGCCCTCATGAATGGGGTTAGCGCCCTTACACGAGGGACGCCAGCGGCTCCCTCGCCCTCCCACTGTGTTGGGGCCACAGCAAGAAGACAGCGGTTTATGAACCAGGAAGCAGACCTCACCAGACACAGAGCCCGCCGCGCTGGCCCCTGACCGCCAGCCGCCAGCCTGCCGAGCACTGAGAGAGAGACGTCTGGTGCTTCTAAGCTGCCCGTCTGTGGTGTTTCATTACAGCAGCCTGAACAGACGAAGGCAGCCCCCCAGGTGTCAATGGTCCCTGCATCCCAGTGAGTGCCACTCGCCCCTCCAGCCCAGCCTTCCTCCTGAGTCCAACCTCAGAGCCAACTGCGTCCCGATGGCTCCTTCTCCCACCCAACTGTGCGAAGCATGTTCCCCTCGGACGGCTCCCCGCCCACCCACCCCCTCCCAGCACTGTTTACTCCCTCTCCCGGATGGCGCCCCCATGGCACCCCTGACTCACACTCTCGCTCACACTGTCATTCATCAAGGCCTCTGTGTGGGGTTGGAAATGTCTTCCACGTCATTTCTCTCCTCGCATCCTAGCCCACCACTGTCGCATCTGCGCCCTGCGGCACTCAACGCCTTCCGAGCCAGCCCCACTGCAGACTCGCTGTGTCCCAGGCCCGGTCCCGGCCCCTGTCACCGATGCCCCTCCCAATGGCAAGGTGCCCACCGTTGGTCCTGTGCTCCACCTGACAACCCAGGGCTCACAGAAGCCACGCATTTCCCGTTTCTACGAATAAGTAACAGAGCACCCGAACACGCAGCGCCTTGGAACAATGATGACTGTGACCCCTTACGGTCCGGGTTGGGACCCAGGGGGTCCTTCTGTGGGTCGTACCTGGGGCCACTCGTGGGCCGCAGCCAGCTGACAGGTCACCTGCAGCTGGAAGGTCACCTCGCTCGCCCGTCTGGCGGTTGGCGCTGGCCATGAGGGGGCACCTTGGCCCCTCACAGGGGTGCTCGCCCTCCAGCAGGCTACACTAGCTTCCGTTCACGGTGGTCTCAGGGCAGCATTCCAAGAGAGTGAAAAGCAAGAGCTACAAGGTCCCTGAGGCACAGACTCCAGACGCCCCGAGTGACACTGCCACCATGTTCTGTTGGTCGAACAGGCCCACAGTATAAAAGGGATGGAGAGGCGCAGTCCGTCCCTTAACGGGAGGAGCGGCAACATCCGGTTGCAAAAGGGGCCCAGGGAGGCCTGGCTCACGAGGGCCTCTGTGACATGAGCTCCCACGCCATGGGCCGGCCCATGGTCACGCCTTTGGAACCCCAGGCAGGATGTGAGCGAGGTCTTCTGATGCCAGTTTCCTCTCCTTCCACACCTGCTCCAGTCTTGCTTCCCGCCAAGAGGAAGCCACCGTGGGTGGGTCACCAGGAGCAGTCAGGGTGACACTTCCGCCTGAGCTGTGCCGCCCTCGGTGACAGGGGCTGGTGACTGGCCAGCACCCCTCCTCCCAGCTCTGGCTGGGACAGCAGCCGCCAGCCCCCCTTCCCACCGGCAGCGTCCAGCTTGGCTTCGGCAGCAGCGTAATGCAGGGCCCAGCGCTCCCCCAGGCCCCCGGCTCCATTAAGGAGCTGATTAAAGTTTGATGCTCCCATTTAACACCTATTAGCAAACGCAGGGCCCTCCTGCCAGGAGCGAGGACTTGGAAGAGGGGCCTCCCCAGCTCCCAGCAGCGGCCTTCCTGCCAAGGTGGCAAACCATTAGACGGAAGGAATGTGGAGCAGAGGTGAGCAGGGGAGGGAGGGCCAGCCAGCTTCCCGGAGCCCCAAAGTGGGCCTGAGAGCTCGAGTCCTCAAGTTCCAGTGCCCCTCCCTGGGCCGCGGGTCTGGGCCGGGGATGAGAGAGCACAGCCAGGAACCCGCAGCCCTGAGAAAGGTGAGGGGCCCCGCCTCCCCCCTGCCTGCCACCAGGCAGAGATCTCCATTGTCCAAGACCAGGAGAAGATGGGAGAGACTGTAACCAGGATATGACACTCCAGTGGAAAGACCTGGCTCCCTGTGCCCGAGGTCAGCCATGGAACGCCCCTCCCAGACCCCCAAGGGGAAGGGGACCGGGAGAAAGGGAAAGCCCTCAGTTCAGCGAACACAGCAGAATGAAACCTGCACCGGAGCCCCGGCCCTCAGGACGTGCCCAACTCCCTTTCATGGCTCATACGGGCTTCCCGTCCACCGCACCCTCTCTCCGCCTCACTTCCCACCTGCCCCCACAAGCCAGTCCCTCCACACGTCCCACCTCCCACCTCCCACCATCCTGCTGTCACCTGGGCTCCACCTCCCTCCGCCTAGACGGCCCGCCTCCCCTACCCCAGCTTGTGGTCCCAGTGAAAATACCATAGATACAGCCACCGGGTCCAGCGAAGCCTTCCCTGGTACCCCTTCCTCTGTGCCGGGGTCTGCGAACTACGGCCCAAATGCAGCCGGCCACCGGCTTTTCTAGGGACACCCAGCTGAGAATGGTTGTTACATTTTTTAAAAAATATATATTTTTATTGATTTCAGAGCGGAAGGGAGAGGGAGAGAGAGAAACATCAATGATGAGAGAGAATCATTGATAGGCTGCCTCCTGCATGTCCCCTACTGGGGATTGAGCCCACAACCTGGGCATGTGCCCTTGACCGGAATCGAACCCGTGACCCCTCACTCCACAGGCCGGCGCTCTATCCACTGAGCCAAATTGGCTAGGGCGGTTGTTACATTTTAAAGGGTTTGTAAAGAATCAAAAGAAGAAGAATACATTAGGGAACGTGAAAATGAGGAGGAATTTTATTCAGCTCTGTCCCTTGGGCCTGGCCTGTTCCAGTGCCGAGCAATAGTACACACTCAATGTTCCGTTCCCACCAGAAACACCTCCTCGCCTATCAGCAGTGGAAGTATCTGCTGGAGACATTTCCCAAAGCAGAGAGCAAACTCCCACCTACAGACAGATAAACCGCACGCTAAGGGGGTGAGCTGACTGCCTCAGCTCATTGGGGTAGAGGGGGCAGAGCAGAGACTCAAATCCAGACCCTCCCCTGCACACGTGGCACTACCTTCACCTCGTGCAAAGACACCCCACCCCGCAGAGGGGCCGGGAGCCCGCTGGCGAGGGGAGCTGGGACTCCTTCGCATCAGAGTCCCGGGACCAGGAGCAGCTCCGCGAGCATGTTTGTTGCGTGGGGTTTATAAGCAGCATTTGTCTAATAAAGTAATTTCTGAACATCTCACAGCCCCTAATTACTTGTCACAATAATGTGAGGCATCTCCGTGCGCGTGTTTTTCCCATCACTGGCACGCAGCGGGAGCTCCTGGGCCTGGGAGGCGGAGACAAATATAGCCACTCGCTTACTCACCCGTTGGGTTGCCTGAACGCACAACAGTACACGTCGCCACGCCAACACACGCCAAGCCCACACACATGCGCACGGGGAGCGACGCTGTTGGCACCACATGGCGTCACTGATGCTTCCTGGACCAGCCCTAACTTGGAAAGAAGCTTGGGTTGGTCCCGCACGGAGCCAACTGGCCACAACTGGGACCCTCCATGGAAAGGCAGATTTGGGGGTGACAAGGACAGGCATCGAATGACCCCACTCCAGGACACTTCCCCAGGTGAGGACGCATTCGCTCCTGAGGTCGCCATAGGTTCCACGTGCAAGGCGTTCTGTACCTAGGAATGCCCCACCCATCCCTTGGGGGCCTCCAGGGGCATGGCGGGAGGCACAGCTCTCACGCGGCATTTCCAGGGCTGCCCTCACACTCAACCCCTGCCTTTCCTGAGGGGCTGATGCCGGGTTCCGTCACCATCTCCGCCTCCTGGGAGAACCAGTAGCAGGACCACGAGGGGGGTGACATATGTGGTCTCAATTCTTTCCTTTCCGGTGTGCCCCATGTCCCCCGGTCTCCCTAACTCCCAGCACCAGAGCCCTGACCAGAACCTTCCCACATCACAGTCTGGAGGCCCCGATATAAAGTGCTCTAGAGAGAACATGTGTGTGTGTGTGTGTGTGTGTGTGTGTGTGTGTGTGTGTGTGGCCCCAAATTTTCTAGAAACCAGCCCCACCCTAGACCAGCAGGAAAATGCTTGCTCCAGGCAAACGCCCTTACCTCTCCTGGTCTTGCTCAAAGGGCCCCTTTCGCCTGCAAGGTTCCAGGCGGACACAGAACTAGAATATCTGGCTGGGTGCTATCTGTCCAGCTCATCCCAGTAGGGGTGCATTCATTCGTTCACTCACTCACTCACAGGACCCGTGCCTTCTGAGGTCATTCTGTGAAACGCGGGGCTCGTGTGTGGTCACAGCGACGCCCGGAGCCCAGCTGTGTTGCTCACATACAACGGCGCTTGCCGAGCATGGAGACGGATGGGACGAGGCTTTGGAGACTAGGGCAGTGAGGCCAGGTCTCTCCAGCACAGATGTCTCCCTTACGGACCCTGATTCCCAGCCCTCTGCCCGGCCACCGAGGTCCCCTGGCCAGTGGCTTTCTTCCCTGGTTATTCCAGAAGACCACCTTTTTCTTTTCTTCATTCCCTCCCGCTCCCTCTACCCCCTGACCAAGCTCGTTTCCCTCGGGCCCTTGGCAAGCCTGGGAATCAAAGCAGACTATGGAGTGAGCCCAACCTGGGCTGAACTCGCATCTCTCTGAGTCCGAGCTGTGGAACCTCTCTCTCCTCAGTGTCTCCGTCTGTACGATGGGACTATGGGGTCTGTAAATCTCTCTCAAAGGGACACCTGTCATTTCGGCCAGCCCATAATCCATCCTCCTATCTTCTGCTGTCAACACCATGATTTTCCTTTGAGGAAACCCCATCACTCTCACTCCTAGTCCATGCGGTTTACATGGGCAGCGGCTGCCTCGCCACAAGTGTACAAGGAGCCCCGGGCCTGGCCACGGTGCTTGGTTCAGGAAGGGCCATGTGACCCAGGCCAAGCCGACGACAGTCAGCCCCGGGCTTCTGCTGAAGGGCGCTTCCCTGGGAACTGCTGCAAAGGTAGGATACACGTCGAGAGCTGCTGGTGGCCACCTTTGCCTGAGCGTGAACCAAAGCAGCAGAAACCAGAACCAAGAACTGGAGAGAAACTGCCGTCGGACATTATGCAAGAACGTGCATGTGGCCCTGCCTGAATTCACCCTTGAACTTCCCAATGACACGAGCCAATCCATGGCCTCCCAGCTCGTCTGAGTTGGGTTCTTTCCCCGGCAACGGAAAGTCCTGACTAATCCCATTACCTCGGGGCCTTCGTCAGAATCCAATGAAACAGCATACACAATCACCTCGCTGGCTGCTGGCACGGAAGAGGAACTCATTAAATATTAGTCACCTTCCCAACAAGAGGAGGGAGGGAAAGTGCCAGTGGACACAGACTGAGAGCAAGAGAGCTGGATCATCAGCAGGGCCCGAGCCGGGGGGCGCCTAGAAGGGATGAGATCAAAGCCGGGGCGCAAGGCGTAGCTGTAGCCTCGCTGTGGAGGAGCCGGCTTCCTGGGAAGCTCAGAAAGGTTGAGGGGGAGGAGGAAGGGCGAGGGACTTGCAGCAGGCAGCTCAGTCTCCTCGAGCTTGAGGCTGGGGTCCTCTCTGAGGGGGCACATGGGTGGCTCGGGGTCTGGAGGACAGCAGAGAAGGGTCGGGTCATGCTGTCACGGCCGGGAGAAAGGGGGAGGTGCTGCCTAGCAGAGGGCCTGTTCCACGCGGACTCAGGCCTTTTTCCTGGAACATTTCTTTCGCTCTCATTCTGTCTCTCCAAGGGTCTTGGAAAGAAGGCACTGCAGCTCGCTTCCCTGGAGAAGGGCTCAGGGACCCGAGCCCGGGAACCACCGCCTCCAAACACGCAGCCCTGTCTGCAGAGAATTCCTGTTGCCCCTTCCCCACCCCCACCTCCGTCCTGCCTCTGCAGGAAGAAGAGAAATCGCTCCTCAATAAAGCCACTCTTCCCTTAAGCTCTGTCTCTGCTCATGGGGTTCACCCGTCTGCAGTAGCACCCCCCAATCCAACGGCCTCCTTCCCCCCAACTGCTCACCTGAAGTCACCCGGGAAATCCTACTTGGCACTCAAGGCCAGACCCAAGGCAAGTCTTTCCGGAGGCCCGGCTCAGCCTCCCCCTCCGTCCTCTGAGCCGGAAACAGGCACGGTTTTTGTAGAGGTCCACGCAGTACGCAGTTTACGCTGGTTGCCCTCACCAGCCACCGCTCAGCTCTGCAGGTGAGGAGCGAAGCAGCCACAGACAACACGTGAACAAGCAAGCGTGGCCGTGGCTAATAAACCTTTGTTTATGGACAACGAAATGTGCACTTTATTTAATGTTCACGTGTCATGAAATCTTCTTTTGATTTTCTCCAACAATTTGGAAACGTGACATCATTCTTAGCTGCCGGGCTGTACAGAGACCGCGGCAGGCCCGTGGGCGGTGATCTGCCAACCGCGGCTCATCGGAGTGACCAGCAAGGACGGCCGCTCACCAATCCCTGCTCCACCTGAGAGCGGCTGCTTCCTCCTCCAGTCACTGTTCCCGCCTTATCCGCGCGCAGGGTTGTCCTTGTTTTATAATTCACAAAACAGGAGTTTCAGAGAGGTTTTGTGACTTGCCTTAGCGCATCCAGCTCACTGGATTCCAACCCAGCTCAGTCTTCCCCGCTCCTTCTACTTCAGCCAGCTCTCCCCGAGCCCCTCAGCCTCCTGAGCCTCCTGCCTGCACGCCTCACACCCTCTGATTGCTTGTCTGTAACCTGGACTTATTCCCTGCAGAGTGTAAGCTGCCTGCGGGCAGCACTGTGTCTGGTTTATACCCTTATGCCTGCGGAGCCCTAAGCCAGCCCATGTTAGCCGGGGCCAGCCCATGTTAGCCACTCAACAAGGCAGGTACTCCTTTAAATGCAAGACCACAAACCACAAACCACCCGCAGCACGGCCCAGGAATCCTAGCATGCCTTTCTAGAAATTTCTCTCTCTCTCCAAGATGATTATTGAATACCTCCTCTTCTCTCCATATCCTTCTCCATCCCCTGCTCCCCAAGGCCCCCCCCGAGGCTGTGAAACATATGCATTTGCACAAGCACTTCTTGTGTGCCTTCCGGCAGAGTGAGCTCTTTGGGGGCGAGAAAGGACGGGTCTGTTTTGCTCAGGGCTGGATCCCCACCATCTGGCAGGGGGCACAGAGCAGGTGCTCACTACCTATGTTTTGAGGCACTAAGAACACCCAGAGTCCCCCAGAACTTCTGCCAAATCTCTTTCCTTACACTTCCATCCCTGCAACTCTCTCCCCTGCATCCCAGAGGGCGCCCTCCTGGTCCAGGTCCCCAGGGACCCTGGGAATCCTGCGGGAAACACCCTCCCCCCTCTGCTGCCCCAGCACAAGCGCCAGGGACTGCCGACATCAGAGCCTCTTCCGGGCCTCGGGCCTCGGGAGTGTTCTTTAACTTGGGAGTCGAGTGGCCCTGGAAACCAGCAGTGCAATTACAGGGCTTTTACACACTCCACGGTGCTCATGTCCCCGGGGCCTGCAGCGGCCGGGATGGTGTTAGGCCGCCAGGGAGGGTGTGGGAGCCTTTCCAGCTAACGCAGGGCCCGCCAGGGGGGGCAGCTCAGGCCCAGAGTGGATCCCAGGTTCCAAGTCAGAACCTGGAACTGGCTGGGGGTGGAGGGTCTCCACCAGGGTCAGCTGGGGGTCGGGTGGGGGCACTGGCCTCAACATGAAGCCCAGGTTTGGTGGAGAATCCAGAGCTGGCCCTGCTGGCGGCATACGCGGGGAGGCATCGCAGCCCGGCACGCTGTCCATCACACAGTCTGAGACCCTGCAAAGCCCTCTCCGTCCCTGGGCCTGTCCCCTTCCTGTCACGACTGTGCCTGTCACATCCCGGAGTGGGTGCCCCGCCCTGGTTTGCTGAGTGAAGACACGGCCCAGGAGAGGCAGGCGGGTCTGCAATGCAAGGGGTAGGAAAGGGGTCCCCAAAGTCTACCTCCCGTCTGGCCTGGATGTCACAGGCTGGTGACTAGGATGGCCATATGGTGCCACCAGGAGCTCGGCTGCCCGAGGGCAGAGCTGAGGGGCCATTCCTCCATCGCTGAGCTCCTCCCCCAAAAGCACGGGGTGTCGGGGCTGGAAGGGACTTCAGGGGTCTCCCAGGCCCACTTCCTAAACTGAAACTGCAGGAAGCGGATGCTCAGAGCTCCCGTGTGGCCTCTGCCACCCCAGCAGGACGGCACGTGCAAGGGGCTCTCCACCCCCGCTCCACCCTCCTCACTGCAGGAGCAGCTCTGACCCCGGGCGTGGGGCAGGCAGGGCATCTGCATTTTTAACCAGCCCTCTGAGCTGCTGAGACAGCCTTTCCGCCGCTGGTGGGAAGAGGCGGCTGGATGTGCTCCGTTCTCCATAAATGATTAACAGCCTACAAACCCCGAGCCACGCAGCGCTGAGAACCCGTCCTTCCTCAGCCCTTCCCTGGTGTCAGGTGTGGATGGCTCTGGAAGTACGAGCAGGGGCAGAGGCCCCCCTCAAGCTCTCCCTGGCTGGGAAGGCGATGTCCCTCCGATGGGGCAGGAGCCTCAGAAGCCACCACCCACCAGGGTGAATGTGTCCCAGCTTCAATGCTTGGGGACAATGCCCCCCACAGCTCACAGCCCCACACGGGGAGGAGGGTGGAACCCAAGGCGAGGCCCTGCGCTGGGCAGGGGGAGGAGGGGAAGCCCTTAGCAGGCCGGGTCTCAGTGAATTCCCATGACCCTCCCATGGGGTGGCTCCTACCGCCCCATTTCACAGATGAGGAAACTGGGGTTCTGAGAGATGCAGTGGCTCCCCCGGGTCATCCATCTGGCACACAGCAATGTCCAGGGTTGTTCCAGGGCCGGTATTCTCAGCTCACCACCCCCCGCCCCCCCGCCAACCCCGAGGCCCGAGGCAGTGGTCCCCATTCTGAATGATGAGGCTACAAAGTGCACGTTCCCCTCCCAGGGCGTCAGCGCAGAGGCTGAGGCAGCCGAGACGGGGGAAGGAAAACTATGGATGCTGATCCCAGTGGAGCCTGGAGGGTTGCATCTAGATCCCCCTCTGCCATGCCCCCCCATATCCGGCTGTGAACCAGGACAGGCAGAGCCTGCAACCCTAAAGTGCTCGATGAAAGCCCATTAATTACCCTCCTGGCAAGGCCCGACCTGGGCAGCGCGGGGTGAGCGGTCATAAATCTCTGTTCGGCGCTCAGCTCTGCTCCGCCGCCCTCTGAGGGTGCCGGGGCTCCAGCAGCCACAGGAGAGGCCTGGGGCGGAGCGGGGGTGTCCTGACCCCTCGGCACCCCAGCTCTTCTCTCCAGACTCGGCAGCAGGAAGCAGGAAGGACACCTGGGCTGTTCGTATCCAGGGCGCCTGGGGAAGCCCACACCTCAGTTAAGGACCGTCCCAGGCCCCCGGCAGGGACTCAGGCAGGTGCTGGGCTGGTCTCATCCAGAAATGGGCTGGTGACAGCTCAGACCCCTCCCAGGCCGCCATTCTAGGAGACCTATGGTGGGGGAGCACGCGTGGCAGAGGGGGTGATCTAGATGGTTCTCATTCATGAGACTCAGTGTCCCTTTTGGGAGGAACTAACATTTCTAGAGTCACCGCCGAGATCCAGGTACCCTGCGTGCTCTACTCCAATGAATCCCCTTAAAGGCCCCACAAGGCCAGTCCCGTCATGATCCCCATTTTGCAGAGGTGAAAACTGAGGCTCACCAAAGTAAAATGACTTCCCTAGAATTGCAGCTCTGTAACTCACAGACTTAGCTATCAAGATCCCTTTTGGACTAGGACAGAATGTAAGGAAGTAGCAGTAACACAGACAGAGGTGGAGCCAAACCCAGGGCTGTCCCCTACTTTCTTCCTCCACTCACTGGCTCTCAGAGGGGACGGGGCAGCATCTAGGGGAGTGTCATAGCTGGGGGAGTGGGATGTCGCTGGCTTCTCGTGGGGAGAAGCCAGGGATGCTGCTAACATTCCACACAGTAAGCAGGACAGCCTCCCACGAGGCAAGATCAGCCGGCCCACAGTGCAAACGGCACCGCAGCTGAGAAGTGCCGGCGGCCAGCCCCTGGAAGCAAACGCACTGTTCCCGGCCCTCACTGCGTCCCGGCCCTCACTGCACAGCCTCTGCGGCAGGGCCAGCGTGGGCCAGCGCGTCCCACCCAAAGTGTCCTGTGGGTGCACGGGGTGTGAATGGCTACTGTGGAGGAGTAGGAAGTGGGGTGGTTCTCATTCATGGGAGTTTGGGAAACCATGGGCTTCACCAACCAAGGTGGCTTCAGTGCGGGACTTCTCAGTGCGTCTGTGTGGTCAGGGTTTATAAGTCAGCCTGCCTAGACTGAGTCCCGGTTATCCAATCCAGCGCTAGTCTGGTGTGAACGTGTGGGTACCACAGAGATGAGAATCCAGTCAGTTCCATTAAGTGCGAGAGATGAGCCAACGCGATCCTGGTGGGCGTGCCCGGCCAGTCCTGAGGCCTGCAGAGCAGAGCGGGGCCTCCGGGAAGAAGGAAGCGGGCGTGGACAGAGCCTCCCCCGCCTAGAGCGCCAGCCTGCCCTCCCTGCCGCCTGCCCTCCAGACCTGACCTGCTGGCCAGCCCCCAGATGTGGACGCTCCTGGCGATCCATCTCTATCTGTCCTCCCGGCTCTGCTTCTCTGGTTGAGCTCTGCCTGGTGCAATTTGTGTCACGGTCACAATCTCCACAGGATTCGAGCTTCAGGCAATTCCCACAGACCTGGCCAGTGGGGCCTTGCAGTCAAGGAGCACCTCTTGGGGTTCCTGTTGGGCTGCACTCCCTCACTCCCTTTCTCTCTCTCTCTCTCTCTCTCTCTCAGACTTTGAGCCAAGCAAACTGGGCAAGCTGAGCATAAGGAACCCTGAGCTCCTTAGGACGGTGAGCGTGACCGTGCGCTCCCAGGAGGGTGGAGTGCCTCCCTCCCCCTTACGGTCTTGGCTGCTCGCATCAGGTCAGGTTGGGCCTGGATGTTTGGTCTCGGTCAACACCTAGTCCGCAAGGCAGAGCTCACAGCCTGGCCCTGGGGAGGAGAGGGTTCCTGCAGATGCCTGCCCACAGAGGGTGGTGGGTGTCCAATCGGCACCAGCCCTCCCCCGGCCCCCATGACGAGCCGCGCTAGAAGAGGCCTCCTACTATATAAGGTATGAGCAATGTTGCAAACCACTCAAAATGTTCCGCTGTTGCCAAAAGTGCCAGGCGCTCTCCTAGGCCCGCGGCCACCCTACAGGGAACAGCCCGCGTTTACAAACCCCGGTCCTTGCCTCGCCCAGGCTCCCGCCCGTGGCCCAGCTGTCCTTCCCAAGAGCGGCGTTTGGAGAGTGGCTGGCACAGTCACCGCCAGCTGGTGCCTCTCAGGGTGTTCCTGACACGCAGCCTGGGCCCAGGCAGCCACTCCTGGGTGGGAGGGGGACAGGAGACGCTGTGCTACCTAAGGACCACGGGGGGGGGGGGGGGGGTGCAGGGGGCGGCTCACGGAGCACTGAAACCAGGACCTGTGGGGAACTCCGCAGCTAAGGAGCGTAGACAGGTGTGTCTCTCTCCGGGCCGTGGCTTTTCTGTCTTTCTATCCGTCACTCTCTTTCTGCACACACACGTGCACACACACACCTTCCTAGGCTCAGCTCCCCGTAGCAATCCCCTCACACTGGACAACAGCCGAGGACCAGGGAGAAACACAAGCCCCTTCACGGGACAGAACATAGACCGTGGCTGACCCCGTAAAGCGCAGGCAGTTTGCACGTGAAAGAGCCACTCGGCCCCACTCGATCCTACTTGTCCTGCCTCACAGCGCTGGTTCTCCAACACTGGGGACACCGGAACACCAGGACAGCGGGTTAACACAGCGCTGCCGGCCCCCCGAGCTTCAGGTCAGCAAGCATGTGCATTTTCAGCAAGTGCCCGCCCGGGGAGGGTGCCGCTGCTGCTGCTCCAGGGGCCTCGCATCGCTGCTGAGGTGAGTGAACTGGCCCCGCAGCCGGCCTGATCAGAACCCAGCGAAGGCGTGTGCTGGGCGAGGCAGATGCCGACGGAGAGCCTGCCAGCGCCAGGCTCTCTGACAGCTGCAGGAAGTGACAGTTGACAGCCGGAGAGCAAAGAGACAGCAAACTATAAAAAGCCAACCGAGCACTCAACAAGCAGAGCCGTCTGAAGCCACCTCAGTGGGACCGGTTAGGAGCCCCTAAATAACCCCGAGGACGACTCTCCGGACGTCTCGGAGAGGCCTGAGAGCCCCAGCGGAGGCCCTGGGATCCGAAGGCGGCCACACTGAGCCTGCTGAGGAGGGCAGGGAAACAGAAAATTAATTTCGTAAAAACAATCGACACCTAATTGGTTGGCAATAAAGTCATCTGGTGCTCAATGGATTATAAACTTGACAATCTGGAAAATTTTGCTCTGTGTACTAATTCATTTCCCTCATTACTCAGGGTTTCACTGTGCAACCACACGCAGGCACACGTATAAATCTCATAAAAATCCTATCCCTCACGCCAACTGCTCCCATGCTCGGCTCTCACCCTAAACATCATTTCCTTCTCAACCCTCAAGGTTCAGTCCCCAGTGAAAGCCCCCTTAGATGTGCCTCTGACACCTTTAATTGTTCGAACTCTGACTCCTCGCCAGAATGGGAGCTCTGAGAGGGAAGTGGGCTGTGACTGCCTTTTTTCTGGGTGCTTCCATTGCCTAACGGAGTCAAGCACAGTAGGTGCTCAGTTAATGGGTGCTGGCTGCACGGATACCCCATACACGGCGCTTTTCCTTCCCGCTCTCGCGCAGCCACCCCCACTACCTGCTTTACAAGAAGAAAATGTAGGTCGAGGAGCACAGAGCACATGCCTCCAGGCAGCCCCACATTGTGAGGCTTGTGTAACGTGTGCTTATTCCCGCCAGCGAGGGAGCCGACGTCCTCCGGAGGGAGAGAGCGTGGTCCCTCCAGCTTGGGGTTTCATCAGTTGCATATTCTGGGTGGAGGGCGATGCAAACTCAATTAGCTCCTTCCCCTCCAGTCCGCGCCCCTGACTGCTCCTAATGAAGCCGCCCTCTACCCTCCGCCCCTCCCAGACCAACACACAAGCCCCTGGTCCTCTGCTCCGAACCCACCACCCTGTGGAGGCCAGGCCGGCACTGCTGGCCCAGAACACCGGCGCAGAGAAAATGGAGCACAGAGAAAACCTCTTTCCACCACTGATCCATTTGCCTGTAAATGAGGAGAATTATGCGGGTCAGCCTGGGCTAGTCATTAGCTTAGCAGCAACCCCGAATGCTGGTAGGGGAGTAGAGAACTGCTCCCTCCCATCGGCCAAGCAGGGCTCCAGGCCGCCCTGCCACACTCCCGGCCTGACCTCCCAGCCTCCTCTCCCCTCCAACTCCACCGCAGCCCTGAGCACAGGACTCCACTTCTTGCCAGCTCTGCAGGACTCCACGGCTCGGGGAGAACCCCACCAGTACAGACCTGCACGCGGGGAAAGACTGGCAGCTGCCTCAGCCCATGACGATGGTCTTTCTCATTTCTTTCTGGGCCGGATTCAAGCGGGTTATGATTCTCCCCAAACTTCCACCCCGAAGGTCTTTCCCAGGGGCATCGCTCTCTGCAAAGTGGTCGTTTTTCCTACTTACCACCCGGATCCCAGAGGCACCCTTCCTTCCCCCCGTGTAAGTCAGGGTGTCCTAGATTATGCCACGGCAACACACCCCTAGAACCTTGTTGGCTCTCGGCCACGAAAGAGTACTTCCCGCCGGCTAGTGTTGGATGTGGCCACAGGGCAGTAGCAGCCCGGATCCGAGAAGCCGCAGGCGGGAGGAGTGGCCCCTGCGGGGGACCCCGGTCCTCGCGGCCGAAGGGCAGTGAACTGGCAGGAGCACACACTGGCTTTTACAGCTTCTTTATGGGCGGAAGCAAGTCACGTGGCCACGCTCAGGCTCAAACGTGCAGGGATCTGTCCTCCTTCCCCGGGAAGAGGGCTACTGAGAAGAACACCAAGACTGGGGAGGGCTCCCGGGGAAAACACAGGTCAATGTGACCTCACCTACGGGGTTTCCTCATTTCATGGGGGTAGCCCTCCAGCTTCTGCCTGCTGATGATCACTCTCAGTGCCTTTTTGCATTTTGCCAAGAACTTGAAAGTATTGTCATGGAGAACGTTAGTCTGATGTAAGGTCCTCTGCCATTCTCTGAAACCAGAAACCCCTTGAAATATCTGTTATACAAACTGAGCTGCATCCCCGTCAGTTTCCCATGTATCTCAGCCCTGGAAACCCAGCCTTCCAGATTTCTAGTCTGTATCTGGTGAGCAATTCGATGCCCTTCCAGGTAAATCCATTGGGTGTGGATTAGCCGTAGCGAGGACTGCTGCTTATAACCAAGGGCTGGGACTAACACCTCGGGTTTCTATTGACCGTCTGCTGCTCACAGCGCGACACATGGCAGCTTCAAAGGCCTCTCACTGGCCATCCGTCGCTCCCCCTGGATGGAAACATCACCCAGATCACTGCCGCCTTTCATTTCTCACTTTTTAAATGAAGAACTTGACTTCCAATATCCTAGTTTCACAATGATCATATGGCTGCACATGGCTGAGTGTCTTCCTTCCTGATACCACTAAGGGATTTTACCCCCTGGCCTGGGCACTGCTTCCCTAACCTCTTCACTCTCGTCCTATCTACTGGTCAGAACCCCTCTCCTCTGCGTCAGCTCTGAGAATCTGCAACATCCTCACCAGACCACCGGCCTTATTCCCCACCCGTGCACACACACCCCCGGTGCCCACTCACAGACACACTCCTTCCATAGCCAGCAAAGGCAGATGTTCCAAACTTTCCACCCGTCCCTCCCAGCGACAGGCAGAGGAGAATTCCAGACAACGAGTAAAGGCGCTGTACTTGGCACAGGGTGTACGGGGTGTCTGACACCAGACGTCAGAAGAGAGAACACTGTGAAAGCAGGAAGCTGATCCGGGGAATTTCAGGAAGTCCCTGTGAGCTCATTTGGCTGTACACTGTCCAATCATTTTCAAATTCCAAACCAAGTGCTGTACTTGTTAATGAGAACCTTAATGACCCTTTCGTTTACTCGGTGCAGACCAATTCATAAAACATTCATACTCCATTATCCGGGATTTCCTCTGTGTCTCGGATGCGAATCTCTCTCTCCTGGGAGAGACTAAGAATGGGAATGGGCAAAGGTTTTTTAAACTGGGTTCCTGGATCTCTCCTCCTGCTAGTCAAGGAGAGATGAAGATGAGAATGGATTTTGATAGTAGACAGACCTAAAGTTAAGTCTCCATTCGGCTTCTTACTAATTTTGTGGCTTTGGGCAAGTCACTCATGAATAACAATAGCTAACACAGATAGAGCATTAAGATCTGTGTGTTGCCCTAACCGGTGTGGTTCAGTGGATAGAGCGTCGGCCTGCGGACTGAAGGGTCCAGGTTCGATTCCGGTCAAGGGCATGTACCTTGGTTGTGGGCACATCCCCAGTAGAGGGTGTGCAGGAGGCAGCTCATCGATGTTTCTAACTCTCTATCCTTCTCCCTTCCTCTCTGTAAAAAATCAATAAAATATATTTTAAAAATAATTTTGAAAAGAGCTGTGTGTTACTCAAATGCTTTAAATGTTTCCTTTCACTTCATCCTTATCTCCACCCATTGGGGCAGTACTATTATTGCTATTTCACAGATGAGAAAACAACATCATCACGTCAGCCAAGCCCTGCCACGGAGAACAGCCTTTCTTCATGGTGTCTGGTCCTTGGTTTATGCACGCGGCGCATCAGATGAAAGCAGCAGCGGTTTGCAGCTGTACGTCTCACTGGATGGTTGCACGGATCTGGCGGCATCAATTCTGGCTTCTAAGCTTGGGTCCTGGGCCTTTGGGAAATTCTGCGAGCTTGTGAGTTTGTTGGTGTGCTGTCTTCGTTTTCTGTTGCTGAGCATGCATTGCCACAAGTTTGGTGGCTTAAAATAGCTCACGTTTATTATCTCACCATTCCCGGGCCGAGCCCACCACACTTCAGGAGGTCCTCCGCTCAGGGCCTCGGGGAAATCAAGGTGTCAGCCAGGTGTCCTCTGCAGGAGGCTTGACTCGGGGCAGATCCACTTCCGGTCTCTCTCGGGTTGTTGGCAGAGTTAATTTCCCTGTGGCCATGTGAGGAAGGTCCCTGTTCTATTGGCTGTGAGCTGGGGCCACTACTATCTCCTAGAGACGGCTTCTGGGTCCTTGCCACATGGCCTTCTCTCCAAGATGGCAGTGTGCTCCTTTGAGTCCAGCAGGAGGGCATCTGCAATTTATTCTTATATTTTTAAGCGATAATCTGATTAGGTCAGGCCCACCCATAATAGTCTCAGTTTTGATTAACTCAAAGTCAACTGATTAGGGATCTTAATTACAGCAGCAAAATCCATTCTGCCATATAATGTAACATAATCGCATGAGTAATATCCTGTCATAGTTAAAGTGTCCTCCCACATGCAGACAGGGGGTTACACAAGGCACGCACCCCAAGCAAACAGAATCTTGGGGACCATCTTAGAATTCTGCCTACCACGTTGCCAAAGGTTGAATGTCTGTATCCCCCAAAAACTCATGTATTGAAAACCTAAGAAACCTAATCCCTAATGTGAGGGTATGGGGAGGTGGGGCTTTGGGGAGGTGATTAGGTCATGAGGGTGGAGCCCTCACAAATGGGATTAGTGCCTTTATAAAAGAGAGCTCAGCGGGTTCCCTTGCTCGTTATACCATGTGAGAGGACACAGTGACAAGGTATCAGTCTATGAACCAGAAAGCAGGTCCCCAGTAGGTGCTGAATCTGCAAGCGTCTTCATTCTTGGACTTTCCAGCTGCAGAACTAGAAGAAATACATTTCTGTTGCTGATAAGCTGCTAGTCTATGGTATTTGTGTTGTAGCAGCCCGAACAGACCAAGACACACAGACTTGATCCAGTTATCAAGAAAGGATGTGGCATTGCTAGTTTATAACACTTAGTGACAAAATGATTTCTTGGGGGTTCCTGTTCCCAGCGCTGCCTTCTCTTCTCAGATACCCACGCCATGTGCACCCCAGCTCCCTGGACGCATTCTCTGTGCACCCACTGGCTGGTAGGGAGCCCGGAGCCTGGGCTCCGCGTGGGGCAAGGTGCTGCTCATGAGAGTGTGGCCTCGCTCTGAGGGACAAAGGTCTGGGACTACACCCAGGCCAACGAGCGGCAGCAGCGCCTTGGGCCCCGGGGCCTGGTCGTGCTGGGCTTCCCGTGTAACCAGTTCAGGATCAGAAGAAGAACCAGCGTGAAGGGATCCTGAATTCCTTCATGTACATCAGGCCTGATGGCGGGCTCAAGCCCAACTTCATGCTCTTCGAGAAGTGCAAGGTGAGCGGCGCGAGGTGCACCCCCTCTGTCTTCCTGCGGGGGCTCTGCCCGCACCCAGCGAGGGTGCCAGAGCGCTCACGACACACCCCAAGTTCACCGCCTGGTGCTGGTATGCCGCGATGACGTCACCTGGTGGGCATGGGGGCATGGACAGTGTGCCTGTGTGTGGGTACAGCCCCACATCAAAGCCCAGCAGTGCCTAGGGTCCCCGCCCCCCACCCCCGCCCTCCTGCTTGGCAGTCACAGCCCTCCCTCTGGGGGTTTTACCCCTGAGAGTGTTTCCCCTAAACCTGATGGAGGAATGCCTGATGTCCAGCTGAATCCCCCCAGATGGGCCCTGGTCCTGTTCCCCCCAGCCTCCCCCTCCCACACCACGGCTTTTCACAATAAACTATCCGGTGTCAGCAGGAAAAAAAATGATTCTTCAATATAACCTGTGTCTATCTGAACTGAGAGAATGAATGAAAACCTTGGTGGTCAGACTGGCAGCTACGATGAAGCATTATCAGTGGCGTGAGCAATACAAAAGCTGTGGAGGAGACGAGGTTTATAACTGTACTGGTAAACTTAGAGAATAAAAATTAAAAAGCTGGGCTTTCAGCTTTCCACTCCAAGCATGTCAGAGAACCAGGGAGTTTCTATGACTACCCAGAAAGAATGAATCTCTTATCTCTGGCAGGGCCGGCGTAACTGAAATGAAACTCCGAGTCTGCCATGGTTTGTTTAATTACCTTGGAGCTTGAACTCAAAAGCCCTATCACGTCTGTTGAAAGGGCAGTTGTTAGAATGGAGTAAGATCTCAAGAACTAGAAAAGCAAGAGGTGCCCACCTGGAGAAACAAGAAAGCTGATACACACCAACAATGGGAATGGATCTCAAATGCACTATGATGGATGGAAAAAAGCAGGTCTCAAAAGCTCCATGCTGTATGCTTCCACGTACATGACATTCTCAAACACACACCTACAGTGACGGAGAACAGACCACGGTTTCCGGGACTTAGGAGTGGGGGAGGGGTGTGCCTACAAAGGGTATTACAAGGAAGATTTGGGGGTGATGCAATTTACTGCAACTTGATTGTGGTGGTAATTACATGAATCTGTGTGGGTTAAAACTCATGGAACTGTAAGCCAAAAAAAGTCAATTTCGCTTTATGTTCATTTAAATATTTTTATGAGGAATCTGTGTGGGAAGGGACTCTCGTGGACCTGGGGCAGGGAGAGAGGAGCGTCACTTTAGATCAGGTCAAATTTTCAATGTGGCCCTGACCAGTTTGGCTCAGTGGCTAGAGTGTCAGCCTGTGGACTGAAGAGTCCCGGGTTCGAGTCTGGTCAAGGGCATGTACCTTGGTTGCAGGCACATCCCCAGTAGGGGGTGTGCAGGAGGCAGCTGATCGATGTTTCACTCTCATCGATGTTTCTAACCCTCTATCCCTCTCCCTTCCTCTCTGTAAAAATCAATAAAATATATTTTTTTTTAAAAATTTTTCAATGTGTCAACACCGAGCAGAGATTCTGGGTACAGAACATTGACTCAAGCCACTGGGAAGAATTTCAGTTATTTGCTTGGTTGAGAACTAAAACTAGAGTCAACAGCAACCTATATGAACCTGAAATGCCAGGAAGAACTTGAGACAATACAGAGGAAAGAACCCAAAACGCTGGGGAGATCAGAATGTAAGAGCACAGTTATCACACATTCACAACTTCCACCCCAAAAGTAACCCACGCGAGAGTTCAGGGGACTGTCGTCACGACGGCACGGAGAAGCACGCTGGCGCTGTGGGAGCACCAGCATCCTGGGGAAGCGCGTCCGCAGCAGGAGGAAACGCTGCCCCGATAACGAGCTCCTTGACTGACGTGACAGTGATTGAAACTTAGGCGGACAAAGGTCTAGAAGATGTACTCAGCCACCGGGGAGAGAGCAGATGCTCCCCAAACAGGCAGCGGAGCCAGGACAACAAACAGAACGCTCCAGGGATCTCAGGAGATCATTAGGCTTCCAGGACTGAGCTGAGAGGGCTACTCCCTAAGGCTTCACCTGATGTGCGTGACCAAAGGGAAAACGCTAGGTTTAGGAAGCAGCGGAGATTGATTTGAGCCACAATTACAGGGACTCGCTGCCTCTCGCCCAATTCCCAGGCCTGTGTTAGTTCGAGGAGCCACAGCCTCGTGATTGAAAGGAGCCTGGGTCCCTCAAAAAGAATCATGTAGCAACATCACAAGCACGTACTTCCACCTGGCGGTTACCAAAGGAACCCAAAATACAGGGTAAGTGTACCCAAGGGGAAAGGGGATCCTAGAACGCTGGGATTGGCTGACACAGGCCACAGCTCACCGTGCGCACTGCGGAGGCTGCGGAAGCAGGCTTACGGGAGGAGATGGGAGTCCGTCCCCAGTTACATCACAGCTCATGACTGTACAGTTGAACTAGATAACATTCACCCACCAGGCTGCCAGCGCTGTGTGGGTGCAAAGCTCAGCCGCCAGGACCCCAGGACTGGGTGGAGCTGTGGCGAGGAGCCACGTGGAGCCCGTGGCCCGCCCCAGTGTGAGAGCCACAGCTGAGGCGTGTGGGCTCTGAATCGGTGAAGCCCTCCATGGATCATCTTTATTGCTCCAAGGGAACCAGGGACGGCCTGAGCCGCAAACTACGGCCCGCGGGCCGGATCCGGCCCGTTTGAAATGAATAAAACTATTGAAAAAAAAGACCGTACCCTTTTATGTAATGGTGTTTACTTTGAATTGATATTAGTTCACACAAACACTCCATCCATGCTTTTGTTCCGGCCCTCCGGTCCAGTTTAAGAACCCATTGTGGCCCTCGAGTCAAAAAGTTTGCCCACCCCTGGAGCTCCTCCCATTTGCAAATGACAGGGAGACGGAGGTAGGTGACAGCTAAGACAAACAGAAAAGTTTAGACCATCATCTCGTGCCCTTCACCACACAGCGAGGCCCACCCTGCCTCTTTGCAGGCCACTGGTCAGTGCTCTGAGCTCTGCGCCTGCCCGGGGTAAGAATGAACATAGCAGGTGGCCTGTGACCGAAGCGTAAACTCCAAGCAGGTCTGACACAGGAGTCCTCATTGGGAACATTTCCTCGAGGGAAAGGAATTGGACAGAAAAGCAAAGATTCCTCCTGAAGGAAATTATCGGAGCAATTCTTAGAATAACAACAGTTTGAAAGCAAATGCCGTGCGATGAAGGATTGATTATATAATTACACAAATTACGGCATTTATCTCCTCAGTGGCATACCAGGAGGTCATGTAAAATGATGATATGGATATTATAGAGAATGATATCCAGGGTGTAATCGCTGGGAAGACCATATACAGTATGATCCTGTTTTTATCAAACAATCAATCATATGGATGTGTTCACATGCACAGCAAAGACGGAACAGGTACACAAGGCGGTTGCATCAGGCATGCACTTCCCTCCTCTGAATTCAACTCCACGTGTCCCACATGGTGGGGTGGGGGGGGGGGGGGTTGGGGGGTTGGGGGTGGGGAGGAGGGGGGGTGGGGGGGATGGGGACAACTGCAACGGTGCAGATCTGACACGATGCTGCTGCTGTCTGTCCCTCCCAGTCCCCATTTGCCTTCCAGAACTCGAGCATCCTCCCATGCTGAGTGTGACTCTAATGTTCCAAAATGTGTGCTTGTCATGCCACCTGTCCCCCACACGCGAGCCAACTCCTCTTCCTGGGGCTCAACCAACAAAACGGCGACCTGGTCCACCCCAGTGGGGAAGGGGCGTGTGGACAGCCGTGGTGTGTCTGCTCCCCATGGGCCACATTCCTGAGGAGCTGTCCATGGTAGTGTTTCTCCTTATGGATGACTTTACGCCCTGGCCCCACCCGATAAGATATGTGCAGTGGGGATCCATCTCCACGTGAAAAGCTGTTTCTTTTTTTCTTGATGATAATCTATATCTCCAAGTTTCCTAAAATGAACAAGTGTTTATGTAATATGTTTTGAAAGGACTGGGAGGGCCCTGTCCCAGCAAGCACCCCACCCCCACCCACACACCCTCCCGGAAGCTGCTCCCTCTCATCCTTATCAGCGAGCATCTCCGTGGGCGACAGCATCAGGCCGGGCTGGGCCGCACTGATGGCTGCGGGGCCCGGGGTGCCAGGCAGCTCGGGGCCATCTCAGCCCATTGCCCCCGGGCTCCATCAAGCCTTGTTAGTCCTCATTACCAGCCCGAGCCCAGACAGGCTGCCTCCACGCTGGGTCCTTGATTTTTCTATTTTGAGAGGGTTACTCGGGCCAAATCATCAAATCAAGTTAAGCCCCTGATGTCTTAGATTCGCAGCGCTCTGAGAGCGCCCTTCCCGGTCCCCAGAGGCTGGGGATGCTCCCGCCGCACAGACACGCTCTCTCCCCAACACACCCACCCGCAGGCTCACCAACACACCCCTTCGCCCACACTCGCATGGACAAGCGGCCTCCATCACAGGGACATAAACACCCGCACTCAGGGCTCCTCAGAGGTCACGAGAGACCCGGCCCTCCCGCCGCCTCGAAGCTTCCAGAATATTAAAGAATGAGAAATTGCTACAGCCAAGTCCCCATATTTGTTGCTGTTCTCAATGTTTACATTTAACAAATTATCATCGTGGGTTTCAAATGCAATTATAATTGTGTTATCCACAAAATAATGAGAGGATTTATGAACTGTTAATTCTGAGGGCACTGGAGGCAGCATGCGTCGGTAATGCGATGTGCTTAGAGCCCTGTGATGAATGTCTTTTCTTCTCCCTCTTGTCAGTGCATCTCGGACTGCGTGTGTAACTGCATTTGGAGATAACATGGAGAGCCCATTGTGAGCGCCACGCCCAGCCTAATGGCTCCGGTCAGTTCCTGGAGGCAAACCCAGCGCCCGCAGCACTGCCCACGCCTGCAGGGGGAAGTCCAAACGCGGTGGCTTGCTGGTCACCTTGGTTACCTGCTGTGTTACCTGCTGACCATCCCGGGAATGCCTCTGAGCTGAGAGGGGTCCTCTGGGCCATGGATCCAGCCCCTCTCAGGGCAGCGGCTCCGCCAGCCACCCCTGGAGGGTTGGCCACCCGACCTCACTCAGGCTCTGTGAGCTCATTGCTGACGGCTGCCTGGACCAGCTCTACTAGGAAGGACTGTGATGGCGGCCACCCTGAGCTTCCTGGCACCAGCATCCTCACCCTCATCCTCATCTTCTCCCATCAGGAAGCCCCGGGACAGGAATCACTCCAGCCAGGGCTTCAGCTCTGGCCCCGTGTCTGGGAAAGTGTTGCACGCCACACACACACACACACACACACACACACACACTCACATGCTCACACCCATACATGCAGACACACACTTTGAAAGACAGTGTGGCTCAGCAGGCACTGACCTATGAACCAGGAGGTCAGGGTTCCATTCCCCGCCCGGGTTGTGGGCTCGATCCCCAGTGTGGGGCGTGCAGGAGGCAGCCGATCAATGATTCTCTCTCATCACTGATGTTTCTCTCTCTCCCTCTCTCTTCTTCTCTGGTATCAATAAAAATATATATATATAAAAACAACACCAACAAAACACAACTCTATTCAAGATGGGGCTCCGGTGGCTGCTGCAATAACCGAGCATTGCAAACGGCTTTGCTCAATGGGGCTCTTGTGAAAGGACTGAAATTCTCAGAACTATCTGAAAAGATTTCTTCAATTAAACTGATTCCATTTTTTAAGGTATTTGGCCCTTCGTGAAGGCAAAGCCGTACATTTCCAGTGAAAAGCCAGTCAATTGCCAATGTGCCTGTCTTGCTGCTTTCAGCACGAGGCAGAGGGAGGGGAGGCCTGGTGGCTGCGCTGGGAATCCCAAGAGTACCTTCTCCCCCTGCTCCCTTGAGGGCCTGCCTAGTGAAGCTGGCACCTGGGGTCTTCATTCTTCAGCAGGAGAGATTTTAAATCCCTGTGGACTGGCCCATCACACTGCCCTCTTACGACCCTTCACAGGCTCCCAATAGCCTGGGGTGCGCACGGGAGTGTTAGCAAGACCCAGGAGGACTAATAGGCCCCTCCCCATCTCTCCAGCCTCCTTTCCTAGGACCAGCATCCTGACTTGGGGGCCAGCCACATTGGGTTCTCGCTGTGAGTTCCTCCAGCACTGGGTCTTTTCCTGCCTCAGGGCCCTTGCACATGCTGTTCCCTCCTCATGAAAGACCCTTCCAGCCTCAGCTGAAATACCTCCTCACGTTGACCTTCCCTGATCACTCCTCCCTTGGTCTGTTTTTCCTTTTGAGCAGCCATCAATAAAACAGATGTCAGATTCCAGAAATACATCCAAATTTCAGTGAAAATATAGCACATGGTCCGCATGACATTTCAAATCAGTACAACAAAGGATGCAGTATTTGATAAACGATAATTGGGATAAACTATGTTTCTCCCTGGGAAAAAAGTTGATCTTAACCTTATTCCTTACACCGGAATAAATTTCTGATGGAAGAAAGGTTCAAATGTATAAAATAAAACCACAGAAATACTAGTGTTGGAGTGGGAAAAGGCCTTTTTCAAAATATGACACAGATGCAGAAACTATGATAGAAAAAATTGATTGTTCTAACTTCACAAAGAATAAAAAGATTCTTTATGAAAAACAAAGATAGAGTCTAAGAAGAGCAACAAATGGAGGGGAAAATTTGCAACATATATCATAGAAGGCCAACTCCCCTAATATATAAAGAGCTTCAACAACTCAAGATCAACAGTCCAATAGGGAAATATTGACAAGATAAAACAGTCAATAGCAACTAAAACAAAATGGATTTTAAACATTAAAAATAAGATGCAGTACTATTTTTACTTATCAGGTTAGCCAAGTTGACAAAGCTTAGTAACAGACTGTTGGCGAGAGTGTGAAGAAACTGACACTCATTCTATGCACTTTCAATGCACGCGACCTTTATAGAGGCAACAAACCATAATATTTAAAATGTGCAGTTTGCCGAGACCGGTTTGGCTCAGTGGATAGAGCATCGGCCTGCAGACTGAAAGGTCCCAGGTTCGATTCCGGTCAAGGGCATGTACCTGGGTTGCGGCCACATCCCCAGTAGAAGATGTGCAGGAGGCAGCTGATCGATGTTTCTCTCTCATCGATGTTTTGAACTCTCTATCTCTCTCCCTTCCTCTCTGTAAAAAATCAATAAAATATATATTTAAAAAAAATAAAATAAAATGTGCAGTTTTCCATCCAGCAATTCCAATTCCAGAAAAGTACCTCCGGATACACTGGTCCTTGTACGAAATGACACACGTGTAGGAATATTCGCTGCTGCATTGTTAAAAATTCAAAATGCTGGAAACAAACGAAATACCCTTCAACATCAGACTGGTTAAAGAAATTACGGTAAGATGAATGAGGCTCAGCTCCCACAAACCAACGTGGAGCATTCCCCACGACACATGACTCTGTGGAAAAGCAAGTTGCTGGAGAGGGTGCCTGCTACGCGAGAATCCGTGGATAAAAATAAAAGGATATGCATGCATATACTTATATGTGCATTGACTCACTTTGGAAACAAGCTCGAGGGGCTGGTAACCAAGGCTGCCTTCCAGGAAGGGAACTGGGGGTGGGGTGGGGGGGACTTATTTTCATTGCATAACCCTCTGTAATGTTTGAATTTTGTATGTACTATGTAGCAAAATGAAATTCTGATGAAGAATCAATGAATTCAAAGCCATTTCAGAGTGGGAAAATACCAAAATAAATCAATAAAGGCAGAAACACAGTGTTACCGGTGATCGTGTGATGGGACTAGGAGTGCCTTTCTCTTGTTCCCTGTATTTTTCTATATTTAACCCCATTTCCTTAATGAGCATGGACTGATTTACAGGAGGGAAAAGATGCCTTTCTAAAAAGCCTTGGCAGAGCACGAGCCGCCATCCGCCCGCGGAGCCGCGTGTGCTCCCAGCGGGATCTGGCGTGGGCTCCGCGGCCACACCTGCTCCTCCTGCGCATCCTTGTACAGACCCCCGGCGCCTCTGCGTGAGGCCCTGGGAAACAGGTCACCCAGCTGCTTCCCTGGTCCCACGCCAGGCAGCCTGGAGGTGGGACCTGAGCTTAAATGACAGCAGAGCTCCACCTGCAGGAGCCACCGCGGGGCCGGCCAGCCTGGAAAGACCACAGACACCAGCTCACGTTGGAACGGCGCTCTGGAGTGTGCCAGAAACATCTCCGACATCTTAGCTGATTCTCACGCGGCCCTGCGATGTAGGTCTGGTGGCTTTCCCCTTTGGAACGCTAGCAAAACTGATGCTCTGAGAGAGAAAGCGAGCCGTCCAGGCTCACACGGTTCCAGGTCACCGGGCCAGCAGTTCCCGCCTCCTTCGCCAGCGTGTAAGCTCTTCCCACGGAGTTAAGATGCTGTGGCCAACACTGCATGCGCTCAGCAAAACTGACCTCTTCTTCCTGGGCGCTCAGCCCCCTCACGTTTCCCTGCCTCTCTGACATTTCCGTGTCGGCGCTGAAGGAACATGCCTTTTTATTCTGGCGTCTGGACAGCTGGGCTTTATGACCCTGGGAAGACCGCCTTCCCCAGTCAGATTTCTAGAGACAGTAACTGTCCGAAGAGCAGCCTTCCCTATGCCAACTGACCAGCCCAAACCCCACCCCCAGCCACTTTCTTGCTCTTACACTGCGGGGCACTGTTCTTCTGTCCTGGTCATCGCAGGGCCAGGCGTCAGACCACTAGGGCAGCCCCTGCACCCTGCGCCCCCTGCAATTATTCAAACCCGCCAATTCTACACCAGCTCACCCTGCCTCACTCCCCTTCCCACAGAGAGCACAGAAACCCCACCCAAATTGTTTATATCTAAAAAAAATAGCTGAAAAGTCTGGCAGTAGGGCTGACTTCAGGCACAGCTGGCCCGGGCACTCCAGCATCACCAAAATTTAGCTCTGCATCTATCAGGTCTGCTTTCTCTCAGGACGGAACCACACGATGACTACACTGGCTCCAACACCGCACCCTTCCGGCTCAAGCTGTGTGACAATGGGTGAGTCGGCCTCCCCGGTGCCCAACAAAGATCCAGGAGTCAGGCTTGGGGGCTCTGACCGGCCCGACCGAGCTGTGTGTGGTTCCTGAAGCGATCACTGTCAGCAGAGGAAGCCAAGGCGCTGACTGAGCCGTGCACGCCACCCCTGGGACCAGGGATGAGGCCCACTTAAACCCCATGGCTGAGGGGGGGCGGGGCTGGACCCTCAGATGGAAATGGGGAATGGATGCTGGGGAGGCAAATCACGCATGCCCACTACAAGGAGTTATTCTAAACGGGCATCCCGCTAAAAGTGTGTTTCCACTGCAGATGTAAATCCACATGAAGAGAATTCCATCACAGCCACTTTTTAAAAAATATTTTTTTTATTGATCTCAGAGAGGGAGAGGGAGAGACAGAAACATCACTGCTGAGAGAGGCCCTAGCCGGCTTGGCTCAGTGGATAGGATCATTGATTGGCTGCCTCCTGCACACCCGCTACTGGGGGATCGAGCCACAACCTGGGACTTCTCAGCCTAGAGTATGCGCTCTTTCCTCTCCCAGGTGGTTACCCATGGGAGCAAGGAGAGGACATCTGCACCACGGTTGGGGTCCCTGCTGCCCCAGCCCAAAGAGACTTGGCCATAATGAACCACCTCCCACCCACCCAGTGGCCAGCGGTCTCCTTCCCTACACATCTGGCTAATCCTGCTGCCACGTCAGGGCCTGGAGGCAGGAGAGAGTCCTGACCACCTCCTGCCACCCTTCAGGCTCATTTACTGACATACAAAATCCTGGGGTTTGGCCCAGCCGGTGTGGCTCAGTGGTTGAGTGTCAATCTATGAATCAGGAGGTCACGGTTCCATTCCTGGTCAGGGCACATGACCAGGTTGTGGGCTCGATCCCCAGCAGGAGGTGTGCAGGAAGCAGCCGATCAATGATTCTCATCACTGTTTCTATCTATCATCTATCATTCTCATAGATGTTTCTATCTCTCTCTCTCTTTCTCTTTCTCTCTGAAATCAACAAAAATACATTTTTTAAAACCTAGAGTTTGTTTCCCCAATGTCCTGGTGTTTTTTAAATAACGGTGATGCCTCTGAATGAACTCACATGCTCTGAGCACTTGTTTACTTGATGCTCCCAAATTAAATGTAGACTCTTTACAGCACTGATATGAAATATATGTCACCTATTTTGCCCTGTATGTAAAAGTGTTTATAAGAACTGTCTGCATTTCTGGGTATTTACTTACTCTCCTAAATTAACCTTTGGATTTCTGCAAAGTGCCTCATTAAGCATGTCACTTCTTTTTCTCTTAACGCAGTACAATAAAAATATTTACAAGAATTGCATTGTTTCTGAGCATTTATCTGTTTAATCACAAATTCGCATACATTGGTGCATTTACTTCATTGATTGAAGGTTTCGAGTTTTCAAGAAGCCAAAGATAGCTCACCAAATGTGAGGGCTCAGAAACCACAAAGGCACCACTTACACGGCCTTCGAATGATGTGCTCTGCGGAGAGCTTCATCATAGGGCTCATTAAGTGTTATATTTGAGAAGAATGAGATTAACTTCTCACAATGAGAGAGATGAAAATGTATGCTTTTGTTAACAGCAAGTGAGATCTGCTGGAATGAAGTGCGACACTTACACTGGGTGTGGCTCATTTCCCAGCAGCCCCTGGGCTCTTCTTTACTTTGGGGTCCTTCTGACAGACTTCCTGGTCCATGTGTCACTGGACTTGGAGAAAGGGCAGGCTTGCATTCTGTCCAAAACCTTGGGATTAGACTTGGCGATCTGGAATACTAGTTCTACCTACCCAGTGAATTAGTTTCCCAAAGTGAGACACACACACACACACACACACACACACACAACCATAGCACCCTCGGTTCCTATCTTCTCCCCACCAGAGATCCCAGCCTGTAGGCACTCAAGGTAGGGCTTGCTACAATCCAAGGACTTAAGTGGTTGGAGGACTACCGACTATGAGCACCAATGGCCTTACCAAGCAAATTTTTAATGTTTTCTCCCGTCATAGCACTCACGAAAGAGGTGAAAACATAAACATGATAGGTATCCTAAGTACAAGCAGATTTTAACAGAAGCCTCCAACTATTTTCAGGGAAGTAAGATAGTACAATGTCACAGTTACCCATCAATAATTATTTGTTAAACAATTTTAGGTCCATCAGGGGCTACAAGCTTACAGCCCACAGGCTACGAGAAGTCTAGCCCACAGAAGCATTTCTTTTTGCCCACGTAACACTTTTTAAATATTGGAATTTTTTGCTACCTTGAAAATGAGACGATTTCACACTAAAACAGCAAACATCTGGGCTTCCAGTCACTCTTACCATAACAATGAGAAAACATCAATAAACCACAAAATCATATTTTGTAAACTCAACACAGAGCTAAGGATGTAGAGAACTCTAAATGCACTAAGTTCTAGAGAAGGACAAGGCTTTCATAAATGAATAGAGAGCTGTGGCTGCCTCTGTTCCTGGGTCAGGGCAGGCGGAGAAGCAAGTCTGCAATGGATGGGGCGCTTTGCTGAAGTAGGAGGAAACCAGATTAACTCATAATGGCCACAGGGCTGGCACGCTGGACTGGATTCTGACTGAGCCCTCGGGCAGAGAAGGCCAATTCTCCCCGACGGGGTGTTTATCGAGCCAGCCGCACGTGGGCCTGGGCTGGAAAGCAGAGCATGGGAACGCCCACAGAATGGAGATCTGAAAGCAGGAGAGAAATCAGAGAAAGTCCTTATAACCATTTACTATTTAGATCCCAGGGAGAGGCCTGAACCCATCCTCAAGGCATTTGAAGCCAGCGATGATGAATCCACTATTTTACTGTGAGAAAAGAAAGGGCACCATCTTTCTGGGAATAAATAGTACCTGCTTCAGTTTCTGCCATTCTTTTTTACACACATCATCTAGTTTTCATCCAAAATTACAATAAATGTAATTACAACAAATGCAAGATCACAGTAACTGCAATGAAGAATGACAGCTCTAATCAAGAGAAAAATGGTCAGTAGAAGAAGACCTACAGGTGATCCAGATAATGAGATTAACAGACAAGAAGTTTGAAAGGACAATTATAAATTTTTTTAATTGGTGGAAAGTATAAGTATAATGGCTAAAAATTGGAGAATTTCATTAAAGAAACAAACTCTAAAGAAAAATCAAATGGAAATTTCAGACCTAAAACAATGAGTAACTGAAATGAAAAATTAACTTAATGATGGATTGCACAAAGCAGAAGAGTTGGTAAAATAAAAAAAACAGGTGTGGCTCAGTAGTTGGCGTTGACCTGTGAACCAGGAGGTCATGGTTCAATTCCCAGTTCAGGCATATGCACGGTTGCAGGTTTGATCCTCGGGGTGGGGCATGTAGGAGGCGGCCGATCAATTATTCTCTCTTATTATTGATGTTTCTCTCTCTCTCTCTTTCTCCCTTCCTCTCTGATATCAATAAAAATGTATATTAAAAAACAGGTCAATAAGAAAAATAACAAAACTGAAACACAAAGAGAATAAAAGAACTAAAATAAAGAGAATGTAGCATCAGGGTGATGGGGGGATCAAGGAATATATATATAAATGCAATTGGAGTCCAAAAAGAAAGGAAAGAGAATTGGGGCAAGAGAAGTATTTGAATGGATAGTGACCAGAATTTTCAAAACTTTGGGAAACATATCAAACCAAAGATCCAAAAAGCTAAATGAATCCCAAGTTGGGAAAATACAAAGAATAGCTTATCTAAGCACATTATAGAAAAACCACTGGGAAAAAAGATGGAGTGAAGAGTTTAAAGCAGCCAGAGAAAAGAGGGATATTAAATTTAAAGGAATAACCTTAAGATTTTGATCAAACATCTCAACAATGAAAATACTGTTAGTTAAAAAGAATCTAAAATATTAAAAAAAAAACAATAGCCAAAGATTCTACCTCAAGAAGCTAATAAAAGAACAAATTTAACCCAAAGTAGAAAAAATAAAATATGAGAAAAAAATCAATGAAATAGAAAAGAGAAAAATAACAGAGAGATACAACAAAGAAAAATATTGTCTTATTTAAAGTGTTAATAAAATTGGCTAATGTCTAATAAGAATAATCACGGCAAAGGAGATAAAACATAATACTAATATTAGAAATAAAAATAAGAATATTTATTATTATAAATCCTAAAGACATGGATAACAGGGAGGTAACATGAAGAACAATAAGTTAATACACTTGACAACTTAGAGGAAATAAAAAATACCCCACAAAAAATTCCCATTTCTGAACTGATCCAAGAAGAAAGCGGAAATTCTATTTTTGTTCATTGAACTTGTAGTTAAAACCTTATACAAATTAGACTTCAGACCCAGATGGCTTAGCTGACGGATTCTACCAAACATTTAAGGAAAAAATAATAGTACCAGCAAGAGAAAAGGCAAGCCACACACTGGGAGAAAATAACCACAGCACACACATCTGACAGGACTTGTGTTCAGAATATACAAATAATAGAGAATATACATATACTACATATGAAAAAGTAGTAAGGCACCCCAATTTAAAAAGAGGGCAAGAAATTGAAAGTAATACTGAACGTAAATACTGAATTGCCAACAGATATATGTAAAGGTGCTCCATATCTCTATTCATCAGCAAAATGCAAATTCAAGCCAGAATGAGGTACGACTACAGACCCAATAGAATGGCCAAAAGTGCTGGTGAGGATGTGGAGCCGCTAGAACTCTCATGCATTGCTCGTGGGAATATAAACGAACATAATCTTTATGAAAAACTGTTTCTAGTAAAGTTTCCTAGACCTATTTTAAGGTCCAGTAATACACTCCCATGTCTATACAGGATGAGGCAAAAGTAGGCTTACAGTTGGTCATATGGAAAATACAATAATTAATAAATAATAATACAAGAATAAACTCTGTATTTCACATACTCACAATTGTAAACCTACTTTTGCCCCACCCTCTATGTACCCAAGAGATATGAATGTCTATGTCAGAAAAAAAGACATACATGAAGGCTCACAGCAATTATATTCACAATAGCCAAGAGGTAAAAACTATCCAAAAATCCCTCGACAAGGGCAGAGGTAAACAAACTGATATTTATCAGCAATAAAAACGAATGAACTACTGGCAAGTGCAAGATGGATCATCTTCGAGCATTACTGGTATATCAACCCACACATGAAGAATACATATTGTAAGGTTTTATTCGTAGGAAGCTCAAGGTCAGACAAACTAACTTATGGATATAGACGTCAGTGGTGACCTTTGGCGAGGGAGGGGTAGCTATTGCCTTGGAAGGGAGCACACGGGAGATGTCTGAGAGATGGGAATGTTCATAGCATTTTATAGACGGTGGCTGCAGACATGAAAGCTATACATATGTGAAAATTCATGAGGATTTGTACATCTTATTACATGCAATTTTTTTTCCTCAAAAATACAACCCTACCTACTAGTATATCTGTTTCTTCTGAAAGTATGAGCAGATCCGGAAACAGAGGGCCCACACTGGGCCACAGCTGGCTGGGGGGATGCACATGCCAACTCACCACAGACCCCACCACTCCCTAATGTCGCCCCCGACCCATCACACTCATTTCTGCTACCCGCCTGTCTCCCTACTGCACCGGGTCCAACCACATGGGTCAGGCTGGGAGTCCTGAGTGAGGTCACCCCCGCAGCCACCAGCCCAGACCACCAGCTGGCAGACTGATCAGACTCTGGCTGTTTTTCTGCCTGGCATTTGGGAGCCAGTCTACTTCCTTCACGCCGAGCCAACAATCCAGTGTGGCAGGAAGCCTCCACAGAGAGATACTGAACTTCTGAATAATAAAGGCCGCTCAAGCAATTAATTGAAGAAAGTTTTTTAAAGAGTGACCGTATTTGCATTCCAACCTGATGAAACAGGTCATACCGATGACATTGTTTAATCAATGAAGCAAATCTTGTGCAAACTCTATTTTAACAGAGACGTCCACTCTCCGTTGCCCCAGTTCGACCTCCAAATACAGGGTTACCCCCGCTCCGTCCACAGCTGTGCTGGGGAGCACTATGAGGATGGGGCCTCACAGGCAGCTGACAGAGGGGGGCCGGGCTTCCCATCCACAAGCCAGTCACTCAGCCTATTGTCCTGGCACCTCTAGGCGACAGGCCTGTGATACCCAAACAATGTGTTCAGTGGTTTGGCCCAGCCTTGACCAGTCACAACCGATTCTGGCCAAACCACGGGATCAGGGTCTCCACAAGTCTCCTAGTTAAAGGGCCAGTGGGAGGTCTGGGAGGGTCCCAAGAGGAACGGCCCAGGCTAGCTGTGTAGTAGGAGAACTCTTGAGACCGTGGCTATTTAGCAACAGAAATAAAAATATTCCAGGATTTGTTAAGCAGCCTTCCCATCCCAGTGCAGCTGGGCCAGAGCGGAGCGGAATCAGCTCACACCGACTCTCGAGAGCCAACTGTGAGCACCTTTTCCCAGTTCAGTTAGTAGCACCACAGGGATGGCTCACCGCCGGCCACAGTGGGAGTATTTACACCATGGCAATTGGCAAGCGCCACAAAACAGCACTCCCTCCCCACCGCCCACCTCCAAGAGCCACTCACCAGCACACCACTGAGCCTGATGAAATACCAGCAGCAGCCCCACACTCAGGACAGTCTCTGGACTCCAGAGACACTGGTGCCAGGCCATCTTCACACTCATTTAAACCTCACAACCACCCACTGGTATGTCCTATTTGCACCCCCATTATGCAGATGAGGAGCTGGGGCACCCCGAGGTCAGGTGACTTGCCCAAGGCCACAGCTATTACGAGCTGAGTTCCAACCTGGCTGCCAGGAGCCAGAGACCAATGCAATGCTTCACCCCTATATGGCACTGCCTTCTCCCCTTCCCCTCCAGTGGGCTCTGGGCTTTCTGTCAGTCACGAAAGCAGAGCCCAAACTCCTCGCTACAGAAAGCCTGCCTCCCTCTCTCTCCCGGGGAGATGGGGAGGCCCAGGGCTTCAGCAGCCCGCTCCCTTGCTCAGGCAACTTCTCCAGGGGACGGAAGACCTTTGCATCTGATCTTGAGACAAACCTCCCTCCCACCTCCCCACCCCAGCACTGTGCCTAATGATGCCTTCTAAAATGCAAGGCTGCATTTTCATTCCAAAGCCAGGCAGACTATCCTATCGGTAATGAATGGGTTTCCACCTCCCTGCTCAGGCTGCAGCTGCCCAGCCTTCCCCTCTGGGGCCCTGGGGACAGAAACCCCTCGAGGCCCCTTGGAGAATCCTGGCCTGGCACGAGGCACAAAGAGCACGGCCAGCCCTGGCCCCCGCCCTGCTCGGGGGCACAAGGCCTCTGGGAGGTCCTGGCTACAGCGCCAAGAGCAGATGGCCAGGGAGAGGACCGCAATGCGATTTCCACATAATCCATAAACTTGGATGAGCTGACGTTCCTTCACATGCCTTACCTTGTAATCCCGGGAAAGCCGTGCTGAGCAGAGCTGGCTCTCCCGGCCCCACAAGCCCCCGTGAGCTGGGTAAGCCCTGCTCTGCTGAGCTGGGTTGGGAGGGCCGAGGAGCCCTGCCAGGGGGCCGAGCAGGGCCATGCCGGCTCTGATATTAGTGAGCAGGAAGGAAGGCCCGTAAGAGCCCAGAGACTTCCAGAAAGCACCAGCTCTCACGCTGGGACCAGGCGAACTGCATGCGGCAAAAGCCAGCGGCTGGGAGTCAGGACTCCCAGGGTCTCCCGCCTTTGCCTCTGCTTCCATGTGAGGCCTGAGAATAGAGACCTCCTCTCTGGGCCTCTTTGCCCCAGATGTAGAGGATGTGCAAGCACCGGTGACTGGAGGAGCTCACCTGCTTGCCTGGCACATGTCAGGTGCTGCTCGCCAGATAAAATCACCCAAGGCCACCCTGAGGCAGGTGCCCGCCCTACTGACAGTTTCCGGTACCCAAGGGTGTCCTTCCTGGCTCGTTAGGCCTGGACTGAAGTCCCAGCTCTGCCGCTTACGAGGTGTGTGACCAGGACGAGGCCACTTCACTCCCCCAGCTCTTGGCTCCCCTTGTCTGTCCATTAGGGGCACTGCCGCCACCCTGCTTTCCTCGGGCACGTGAGAAAGATCACATCAATTCAGGACCCTGGACTACGGGAGACTCTAGCATCACCGGTCTGCTCAAAGTAAAGAGATTAAATTGGATCAAATATGTGTGAAATCCTTGGATGTTGGTGTTATCACTTCTTTCCTGGCCCGGTCTTCCCTGCCAAACTGCACGTCTCCTGAGCTCCCACACCCCCTTCATGGCGCTGCGTGACCCTGGGAGCTCAGCTCAAGTGCTAATGACTCGGTTAGTGACCGGGGCCGCCACGCACCGCACACGGGGAGGCTCTGGGGACGGGGAACCTGGGCCTTCTGACTCCTGGGGCAGCACAGCCTCTGGCCGGCAGTTCCCGGGCGGGAATGCATGTGTGTGGTGCCTCCCTGTGGACACCACGGGTACGGCCTGGGACCCACCCTGATCACAGACCCACCGCAGCCCTCACCGGCACTGCTGAGGAAACCGAGGCCCACGGGGGACACACTACTCGTCCAGAACAAACAGAAATAAATGGCGGGTAACAGTCCCCCGTGATTCTATAAGCACGAACACGGAGGCACAGAACAGCATGTCCAAGTCCATTTCAGAGCTACATGTGGGGGCTGGTGTTCAGACCACAGGTGCCCCCCGAATCTTTAGGGAAAGAGAGACCCCCATTCTTTCCTGTTTATCTCGGGCTCTGAGAGTCTCCTTGCTTCTGAAACCACATCTGGCTACTAAGGCTCCGGGACAGTCTCCCCGACTCAGATGAGGCCGCTCACTCTCCACTGCCCAGTGGCTCTGGCTGGGGTGACCCAGCCCTCCCCGAGGCTGGGCTCACTGTTGTCATTGTGACCCACCTAGAGGGGGCGGGAGATGCCCCCCGAGCCACCCAGCTCAGGTTTACAACAAGCTCTGCCCCAGGAAAATCCCGGGACAGCGAGGGGGGCACTGTCATCATTCCTCCCACCAACACTGAACGAACAGCTACGCTGCGCCAGGACTGGAGCCAGTGGAGAGGCCAGCAGCTGGAGGGCAGCACCGGTCTGGGATGAGAAGATTCTGAGCAGAAGCCAGGGTCCGGTCAGGGAAAGTCCCCATGCCAGGTAGTTCAGAAGAGGGAGCTTAAATACAGGGAGCTGGCTGCAAAAAGTATTGAAAAGACCGAAACACAAAAACGGGGGGATGGGGAAGCCACCCTGAGATCAGCAGGAGTAGGAGCTACCACCACCCCTGGAGCTGAAGGGGCAGAGGGAGGAGGCGGTGCTGCCAGGAGCCTGACCACCAGGAGGAACTGGCATCATGAAGAAGCCTGGCAGCGGGTGGGCAACGGGACCACAGAGGGGGTGCTGGGAATGCCACCAAAGCCAAGAAGGAGAAGAAATACCCCGCTTCTCCCTTCGTCCTCCCCTCTCTCACCAGTACCTCCTACAGGCCAAAGCCAGCTGGAATCCAGTGGCAAGAAAGCTTGGAAAAGGTCATTTTCAGGGCTCAGCAGCCCCCTCAACACACGTGCACACGCAGGCACACACACACTGCAGAGCTCAGCGGGGAGGGGAGGGAGCGGATCTGAGAGCAACAGGCAAATGACCTGAACCGTGCGTGAGGGGAATGTTCAAGCATCTGTGACGTGAATGCTCAAGGATGGTCGGTGTGGTAGGGCATCAGTGTCAAAGGGGCGTGTGTGCGCGTGCGCGCGTGTGTGTGTGTGTGTGTGTGTGTTAGTGTACGTATGTATCAGATGCATTTCCAGGGACTGTATAAATGTGTGGAAGGAGCAGGCACTCAAGGGTGTGTGTGTATGTGATGAGAATATCTGCAGTTCTTGGTGTGTGATGTGAATATTCAAAGCCGTGTGACAAGATGTTCAAGGATGCGGGGGGAGGCTGTGCCTGTGGCTGTGCGTTGGAGATCAGGGAGAAACGGGGGTGGGGGAAAGGGAGCGTCCAGGGGTGCTCTCCACGGACGTGGTGGAAAACGTAGCCGTGGATCTTTGCTGGAGGACAGGGCCGTATAAAACACTTCTCATTCTCACACACGCACCGCAATGGCTGGGAGGCTGCTGTTCAGAAAGGGCTGTGCACCCGGTCTGACTACATTATACTTTGAACACACATACTTTTCCATCCCAATGAGTGCCATGTGCTTCAAAGGAGTCATCTGAAAAAGTCAAGCTCTTATTTTACTGAGGGTGAACGGAGTTTGTGGACCTGCTTTCAGTCGATTTGCATGCCACCCACGACAGCCACCGCCCTTACTACAAGCATCATATATTCTTAGTGGCTACGGCCAGCATTACCCAACTTACTCACTTCACCGCTGGCTTAAGAATTTTCCAACACCCAGCTCTCTCCCTTTAAAAAAAAATGCTAATTTGTCACCTGTGAGGCCCAGCCTCCTTTGGGTGTATGGGTTAAAAGCACCAGCTTTACTGCTTTGAGGATTAGCTGCTGCGGGTGGGAGGGTGCAGGGAGCTACGGAAACAACAGGGAACCACACAGATACCACAGAGTCACATCACATGCTCACTGGACTTTGAGGAATTCAAAGTGTTATCCTGGGATTTCTACAGGTGAGACTAAGAAACTATAGGCAGGCGGGCTTTCCCTTCCACTGGGGACGGAGCTCGCTGCCCCCAGGCTCAGGCTCTGGAGTGAGCCTCCGGTGGGTGGGGCACTCCACCCTGCATCCCAAATGCCTATCTGTGTGAGCAGCTCATGGTGCTGAGGTCACGTGATTTGGCATCCCCTTCATCTTCTCCCAAACTGCCCTCATTTGGGCCTTTCCTTGTGGGGGGGAAGTGCGGGGGGGCACATAGTCCTGCAGTCAACGGCCCCTCAGAGGTCTGGGAACCCTAATATTTTATACTGCATAGCCCCTCAGCGGGGTAATCTTGTGCTCAACCAAATACCCCAGGTTGGTCCCATCCCTGGAGGAAATTGGCCTGCGCCAGTCACCAAGGAGGCTTTCTATGAGACAGCGCAAAAGTAACTGTGAACGTGATCTGTGACTTATGCATGAGCTTTTGTTTTATTTTATAATTTTTATTGATTTTTAGAGAGGAAAGGAGAGAAAAAAACATGGACTTGTTCTACTTATTTATTTATTTTTATTTATTTATTTATTTTTTTGTCGAGTCAAGGCCACCAAAAATTTTGGTTGCCTCCCCCACAAAAAAAAAAAAAAAAAAATTGGGAGAGAAAGAGATTGTTCTACTTATTTATGCATCCATGTATGTGCCCTAACTGGGGATGGAACCCACAATCTTGGTGTATGGGGGCGATGCTCTAACCCACTGAACTACCCGGCCGGGGGCTGCACGGGCTTTAGAATCCAGCCCCCTGTAACAAGAGACCATAGAACTCACTGTCTTGCCTTCAAAGAAAACAAGTCTTAGGCTGTCTCGGACCATGAAGAACTTCAAACTGCCCCAGCCAGTGTGGCTCAGTTGGATGAGCATCATCCAATGCACCAAAGGTTGCTGGTTTGATTCCCGGTCAGGGCACATGTCGGGGCTGTGGGCTCCATCCCTGCAGGAGACAGCCAACAGATGTTTCTCTTTTACATCAATACTTCTCTCTCCCTTTCTCTCTAAATTCACTAATTATGTGTGTGTGTGTGTGTGTGTGTGTGTGTGTATGTTTTTTAAAAACCTTAAAACACTTAAACTCCCCCCAGGCAGTACACTCCAGCCCCACAGAACTTCTCTCAGGCCTCTGGGGCACATGGTCCTCCCCGGCTCACTCCCCTACTCCTCAGGCCTCAGCTCAGCCCTGACCAGCCCTCCCTGACCCCCCGCCCGGGTTGGGTGCACAGCACACGTCCCTATGACATAGTTCGCCTTTGCTGATTGGTGGGTCTGTTTCTTGCCCCACCATCATGAGGACTTTGGCAGGAGTATTTATTATCATTTATTTTTTTAAATTCTCTCCCAAGGTTATTGTTTCCATTGCTCTTTAGAGAGAGTGGAAGGGAAGAAGGGAGGGGGAGAGAGAGAAACATCGATGTGAGAGAGACACATCGATGGGTTGCCTCCTGAATGCGCCCCCAACTGAAGCCGGGGATTGAACCTGCAACCCAGGTACATGTCCTTGACCAGGAAAACCCAACCCTTCTGTCTGAGGGGCGACACTCTAACCACTGAGCAAACTGGACAGGCCTGGCCAGGAATGTTTTGATCACCATTTTTCCACAAATTCTTGTTGCATGGCAAATGCAACATTTTAGAACTTCACTTTGATGCTGAATAGTCCTAAATGTCAAAGAATTCTTCCCATGTGGCAATTTCCCAGGGTTCCTCCTACTGCATTTCAAGCTACTGCCCGTCACTGACAGGAGACTGGCCGGCATGCCCTGTGTAAGTAAGACACACACTTGAAGACTCCGTCTCTCATCATTCCCATCTCTAAATGGAGTAACTTAGGTCTCTTCGGTCTCATTGCTCTCTCCTCCAAATCCTCTTCATATTCTCCCAAAATGCTCCAGCTCGGGCCTTCCCAGGGGTCCGTGACCTGCAGATTACCTTGAGGGCAGGTGTGCAAACGCTATGATGCAAAGGTGATCGTCCAGACAGCAGGGGGCAGTGGGTGGCTTTAGCATCACATAGCTGAGTCCAAGCCCAGGAGTCTAAATCCAGAGTCCCTTCACCTCCCTGATCAGCACATGGCAAGAGGAAGTCTCCGCACTCGGCTGACTTGAGCTTCTCGGGAGGCAGAGGAAGTGGGCGCGCCCCACATCTGTCCTGGCTGGTTACACATCAGCCTCGGGCTGCCCCTCCGGCCCAGAGCGGGGCACTGGGGGCTCTTCTCCAAGGCAGTGACCTCAGGCCAGGGGCAGCAAGGCTGCAAGGGACCCGGTTGTCAGGCAAATCCTGCCACCTTGTGGCGCTCATGCATATGGGCCCAGCCCAGCCACCCTGAAGCCGTGCCTAACCCCGTCCACCTCCACCGGGCTTCTTAGTCCCAGGTGACCTCTCAGAGCCCTGAAAACCCCAAGGCTCCCTAGCCGGGAGGTGTCCTCCCGAACCCCGTTCTCAAGATGTCCCCAATTTTGTCTTCCCTAATAGCACTGGGACTATTTTTCCAATGGAGAACCTGGAAGTCTCTCCCTCCCCTGTCCCTTCTCAGCCGCTCAGCAGCGACTTGGGGCCTGGGTAGCCAGGTTTTCAGGAATCAGTGGTGTTCCCGCACTGCCAAACCTCCAACAAGCCTGCTGCCGGCTTCTCCGGCCCATTTGAGGATGGCTTGGGGCAGAGCGGCTGCTGTGCACATATGCCGCGCACACACATGCACCTATTTCTGGCTGTCCCCACCCAGGACTCACAGGGGACCGCCCAGGGCCAGCCCCTCAGCTGCAGCGTGCTGGCTGTCTGGGCCTATCCCTGCACCTTTATAGCCACAGCTGCTCTGGACCCCTCTCCTGGGAGCAGGGCCCAGAGCAGATTCCTCCTTCGCTTCCTGTGGTGTTGGACTTTCAAGGCAAGTGGAAGGTGATTGACAGCTGAAATGACTGGCTCCAATCCAGGCTTCCAGGGAATAAAGCTGAAAAGGGGGGAGGGGGGTGAGAAGGAGGGAGGGGGAAGGGGCGGGGGCTGCCCTACGGTTTCCAGCACACGGGCTTCATCTTGCTGTACGTGCCTGCAGCTTAGCGCTCTTAGTAACTGAATTGGCAACCTTTCTGCTGTCTTATTCCCCTGCTTGTGTAATAGAATGGGTCGGCGGGTCTATTCTGACTTCAGTGCCCCATAAGCCTGTGCTAACAGTGGCTCCGGATTTCCTGGCCGGGGTGGGGCGGGGCTAACATGCCCAGCCCCTTGGCTGTGATGATGGGATTGCCACCCACGCATTTTGAGATTGGCCATGGAATGAACACACTAATGTCCAAATTACCCATGTCCCTTATCAGACAAGTCGGACAGAAACTCTTGGTTAACATAAAACCTGGAAAAGGAAAGAATGGGAGATGTAAAAGCTGAAGACGATACAGCGGAATTCAGAACGTAGGAGCCTAAAGCCTCTGGAAGGAGGACCCACTCAGTGTGTATAACAAGCCCTGCACCACAAAGTACTTTCACATACATTCCCACGTGCGCTGAGAATGTCTCATCGTGTCTTCCAGATGAGAGGGAAAGCTAAGAATGGCTAAGAACTAGCTGTGCACACAGATCGGAGTTCATTCTGTCCCCGCTACTTGCTAGCGAGTTACCCTAAGCAAGTTAATGAATCTCTCCGAGTCTATGTTCTCATCGCTTACACAGGGATGACGACGTGATGATGCCGGCCCCACTGGTTTGAATGGAAATGCGTGTTGCAGGTATGGGCCTAGCACTCAGGGTCAGGCCACTGTTGCTAACAATGAGAGTAGCTGTAACCTACTGAAGGTCATAATTCAAACCCAGGCCTTCTGACTCCCAAGTTCAGTACTCATGGGGAAAGAAGCCAATTCAGACCCGGCTGGCGTAGCTCAGTGGTTGAGTGTCGACCTATGAATCAGGAGGTCACGAGGTCATGGTTTCCCACTCAGGGCACATGCCCGGGCTGCCGGCTCCATCCCCACTGGGGGGCGTGCAGGAGGCAGCCGATCAATGATTCTCTCTCATCACTGATGTTTCTATCTTTCTCTCCCTTTCGTTTCCTCTCTGAAATCAATAAAAAAAAATAAAGAGAATGAATAAAACAAGAGAAACAGAAAGTGAGAAGGAATTATTCCTTAGGCTAGATTGATACTTCCATCTATCAAGTAGAAAGGGAGGGAATAACAAAAGGGAAAATGGTTACAAGAAAAAAAACTATACAGATTACACACACACACACACACACACGTGTGCCTAGAAGCTGTCACAGAACACAAGGCTTTCACATTCATTTCCTTGTTTTCTCCCTGGCCCAGGAAGCCAGCTGATTACTACAGCAATGTGACACCCTCGGAGCTGGCCCTCCATTCGCAGGGGGAGAAGCCAGTCCTCCTCAAAGGACACACCAGCCAAGACTACACAATGACAAACTCATTTATTTCTCAGAACTGTTCGCTTCTTGAGATTCCCTGCAGATGGGGCGACCACAACACGTCCTTGGGGCCCAGTCGCAGACTTGTCCAAGCATCGTCCTCAGGCAGCCGAGTGCGTCAGAGGTCCAACAGGAATCTCCTCACCTGGGCCAGGTATTTGGGTTGCAAATAGTCGCCCAGCTCCTCCTTGCTGACCCACACGTGCCGGCCCTTCTCCTCGGCCTGGGAAAAGTCTCCAGTGAGGAGTAGTGCTTTGAAGAAGAAGACTTTGGCCCCGAGGCTACTTTCTGTCCGCACTGCCTGGGGGAACTTGAACTTGTAGTGGCCACAGGGTGCATTTCCCAGGAACTTGGCTTCCATGTTGTGTTCTGAGGGAGGGGGAGAAACAGAATTGCAAGATGAGGACACACCCACCTGTGGAGTTCGGCCAAGGTCAGAGAAATCCCGGGGAGTGAGGAGTCCTCGCAGTCATTCCTGAAGAGCCGATGCACGGGGTCCACTCCGTGTGCCAAGCGTCTGCTTTCAGATGGAAGCCGGCAACGCAGCTCCAACACCACTGCTGCGAGTCGCGACACTGAGCTTCGAGACTCAGTCCTGTCACCGTCTGCTGGTGAAGGACCAAGTCACTCGGTATCTGGAAAGCAAAACTCGTCAGCCTTTTAAAGGAGTGTCTCACGGAAAGCATGAAAAGAACCTGATTTGACTTCTGTAGGGTGAATGCACCATAACCAGAGTTAAAAGACAAAGGTAGGTAGGTAAGTCCTGCAATGTATAACAAAGGGCTTAATAACCCCAGCCCAGTATTTCAAAGGATGGGGAAATGATGGATTACTGAAAGGCATGTGGAAAACTGGCGAGCTAAACAAGAAAAATAAGGCTGGAACTCAGCCCTCATGTCAAAAATGATACCGCACAGATGAAAGATTTAACAACAGAGACTTAAATTTTTCATTAGAATTTTATTCATTTTTGATGGTTTCATGGATATTTAATAATATTTTCTAAATGTTAACATATTTTTTAGTTTTTCATTTTAAAAAAAGAGACCATAGAGTACTTTACTTTCTGCATCATTTTTAAGAGAGGAAGGTCTAAACAAAACACAAAATTAAAAAAGACATTTACATAAAAATTAAACCTTTCTTCAAGGAAAAATAAAACCATAAAAAAAGTCAAAGCCAAAATGACAAACTAGAAAAGCTATTTCAACACATTCAACAGAGAAATGCCTGAAGGTATAAGACGTACTTAGCAATCAACAAGGAAAACAAAACAAATCTAAAAGAAAAATGAACCAAGCATATGCACAGGAAGTTCACACGGAAGTCAATTATCAAACTCATTAAAGTAGGCTCCATCCGCCCTAACGGGTTTGGCTCAGTGGATAGAGCGTCAGCCTGCGGACTCAAGGGTCCCAGGTTCGATTCCAGTCAAGGGCATGCACCTTGGTTGCGAACACAACCCTGGTGGGGAGTGTGCAGGAGGCAGCTGATCGATGTTTCTAACTCTCTATCCCTCTCCCTTCCTCTCGGTAAAAAATCAATAAAATATATTTTTTTTAAAAAAGTAGGCTCAATCCTATTATTAAAGAAATAGAAATTAAAACAACAACCTACTACTGCTAAAGTTCAAACACTGAGCGGCACACTGCTTGTCGAGGTTAAGAAAACATGGGACTCGGCAATGGATGTGCATGAGAATCACTGCTGTGATTGGCAAGGTATCAGCTTTACTTATACAGACCCTGTGACCCAGCCACTCTGCCTGCCTGCATGAGCGAAGATGAGTGTACAGGACGGTCACTGCCCCTTTATTTGTAAAAGCGACAGGCTGGTTAAGCAAACAGCAGAACACGCACATGTAAATAGCACGCTGGTGCTAAAATGCAAGCGATGTCTTCGTGTACTGATATAGATGACTAACGGCTCTATATAAGAGGAGAAAAAAGGTACGTAACTGTATAAATATGCTCTGTGTGGGTAAAAGAAGCAGATACCATATGTGCCAATTCTAAAAACATACCCAAACTGCCGATGCCACGTGACTGCCTCTGAGAAGGGAAAACTACTTCTTACCCCGTGATACGTTTACTAGACACAGTTTGATCCATTTTTCACCATCTACAATGAATTGACATTCTCCATATTAAAAAACAACAACGCTATATACAAAATGTCAATAGTGGGTCTCTGTGAGTGGTGAGATTATAACTGTGTTTCTTTGTACCTTTCTGAAATTTCCACTTAATTTCTATAACCTGGGGAAAATGGATTAAAAAATAATAAAATCAAGAAACTAAAAAAGAAACTGTTCACTACAAACATGAGCAAAGAATCTGAATAGGTAGTTCATGGGAGAAGAAATGCAAACAAGCCAATATAGACAGGACAGGATGGTCAATCTCACCAGCAATTAGGAAAATGCCCATCCAAAAGCAATCCTTTTTACTGACTGGATAGGCAAAAATTAACAAGGGAATATTTCATGTTGGGGAGGCCTGGCAAACAGGCACTGTTCACACCACCCCTGAAAATGTCAAATCTAGCTTCATTCTGCAGGACCCCCGGGCACAGCAAGGCCCCACCCATCCTATCTGCCGTGCTCCCTCCCTCAGGCCACACAGGCCCCGCGAGGGAAAGGGTACTTAAGATGGGGGCAGGGCCAGTAAAGTGGTTGTGCACATATCCTGCCAAGTCCACTTTCTCAAAAACACTCCTCAGGCCAGATACTCTCTAAAAGCTGGGGTGATGGAGAGGAATAGATACTGCACGTACCTTCAAGGGAGTCAGAACTCTGGCTGCGGAGGGAAACGTGTTACTAAACCATCACAGGGCAACGGGAAGTGAAAGAGCTTCCTCCCCCAGAACACAGGCTCCCAGGGAGCAGGACTGTCCTGTGACGTCATCACGGTGACCCCCTGCCTGCACAGGGCCGGCAAATGGAAGGCGGAGTGTTTGCTATGTACACTGAGTAAGGCACACGCAGAGCTACGGAGCCACAGGGAGGAGCTCTCTACCCGCAGCCTGGGGACACTTCCACCACAGCACGTTTAACCAACGAGCTGAGACTTAAACACTGAGCAGTCAGACCAGGGAGGAGTAAAAGCATCCAATCGGGGACCAGCATGCGTCAAAGCAGAGGTGCATGAAAGACCACATTATTCAAGGAATGCAGAAGGTTGGCTGGGTTAGAACGCAGACTGCACATTAATGAGGCGAGACGGAAGACTGATGAGCTCGCGATCAGAGCAGAAAGGATTTGCAGGCCATGCTTGAATGTCCGAACTTTTATGGGAAACCTTGTAAGGATTCCAGGGAGAGAAGCCACAGGGATGTGTTTGAGCAAGCTCATTCCGGCAGCACTGAGGGCCGTGACATAAAAGGGGGAACACATTCGGAACGTACTTCACCCGTCAGTGTCGTGGTTCTCACGCACCGTGATTTCGCTCCCCAGCTATTACCTGGCAACGTCTAGATAATTTTGGCTGTCATTTTGGTTGCCACACTACAGGGGGTGGTGATGGGTCAGTGCCGCTGGCATCTGATGGGTACAGGCCACAGACGCTGCTAAACATGCCACAGGGCACATAATGCGCCCACAAAGAATACTCTGGCCCCAACACCAATAGCGCAAGGCTGAGAAATCAAGGTGTCAAAGCCAGAGCTGTGGAATGAGGAGGTACTTAGAGCAGACCGGGTAGGACTCAAGAATTGATGGACATCGGGATGCGCTCAAGGACAGCTCTGAGGCTTCTAGCGGGTGAACAGGTAAGTGGCGGTGCCAAAGAGCAAGGCTACGAAGAGACGCGGGCTGAGAGAATGGTAGGAACAACAGTGCTGAATGTACAGTTGATCCTTGAACAAAGTGATACCCACCCCAGGCAGCCACAGTCCACATATAACTTTGACTCCTCAAAAACTGAATTATAAAAGCCTACTGTTGCCAAGAAGCCTTACCAATAACAGTTAATTAACATATATTCCGTGTGTGTATTACATACTGTATTTTTACAATAAAGTAGACTAGAGAAAACATTATTAAGAAAATAATACACTTATAGTACTGTACGCACTTATTCCAGAAAATCAGCATATACGTGAACCTGCAGAGTTCAAACCCATGTTGTTCAAGAATCAATGTACTAAGTTTAAAAATCTCAGTGGGAGAAAGGAACTCTCACTTGATCTAAGGAAAATCCTTACCTTTAAACCGTGCTCAGTCAGCCTTCACACCCTCTGGCACCTCATGGGGTTTAGAGGGGGACGGGCACTTACCCGGCAGCGTGGCCAGGGTTCGCTCAGCTGTTGCTCGGAGGGTCTCCCCCGGCTGCCACTCTGCCTGGGGCAGCACCCAAACATCCTGGTCTCCAAGCTTCTCTTTGACCAAGAGAACAAGGTTCCTGTCTAGCTTCCGGTGCAGTGAGGTCCGGTCGTTCTTCTCATCGGCTTCTGCGAAGAAATGGGGGTCAGAGGGGACGAGATCATGTGATCTGCCAGAACCAAGGCCATGAGAGCTTTACAGCCTTCCTTTAAGGCAGAGCCACATGCTTGCTCTCAACAAAACTCACAGAGTCCCTCTCCATCTGTGGTTGTGCTTTTTGCCGTTTCAGTTACCCGCAATCAAATCATAAATGGAAAATTCCAGAAATAAACTAGTCAAAAGCTTTACATTGCACCGCATTCTGAACAGCATGATGAAATGGGGTGCCATCTTGCTCCATCCCTTTATCCAGCGTCTCCAGGCTGTATACACGCCTGGCCTGTCAGTCACTCAGCCATTCCAGTTGTCAGATCAACTGTCACAGTGCTTGTGTTTAAATAACCTTTATTTCACTTCATCATGGCCCCACAGTGCAAGAGTAGTAATGCTGGCCATTCAGATATGCCCGAGAGAAGCCATAAAGTGCTTCCTATACGTGAAATGGTGAGTACAACACAATAAGGTATTTTGAGAAAGACACACCACATTCACAACTTCTATTACAGTACATTGCTATAATTATTCTATTGTATTACTAGCTGTTGTTAATCTCCTACTGTGCCTAATTTATAAATTAAATTTTACCATAGGTGTATATGTGTAGGGAAAAACACAGTATATACAGGATTTGGTACTATGCAGTTTCAGGCACCCACTGGGGAGTGGGCAGGGTCCTGAAATGTATTCCCTGAGGATGAGGGGGGGAATACTCTAATTAAATTACAACCCTGACCCATCTCTCTAACTCTGGCCTCGTCCAAGGTAAAACCTCACAATCTTGAGGAAACTAAAATATAAGAAGAGGAACCCAAAAGCTGAACTTCTCCTTTGACGAGCAAACCATGAAGGACTTTCAGCCTCTGAAAGAGAGGCAATGCCCACAGTAACTAAGACCCCACACCTTCCCTGGTGTTGGCACTGTTTCTGACTTGACCAGCCCCCCCTTTCTCCCTGGCATTCCTCTGTGAAACAGGGCAGGACTCACCCTGGGCTTTCGGAGGATTTTCAGATGAAGCGCCAGGAGCTAGTGGAAAAGGCTTAATTTCCCCCTCTCAGTCCAAACTAGGAGGTAAATTCAGAAAACACTTCTAAAGTTTAACTGAGAAAGAAGGCTATCCCAACCTCCTTATCTCCTATTCAAAAATATTATAGGCCTTAAATTATATTAGGGGCAGATGTGAGGAACGGGGGGAAATTATTTTCCTCCCACCTGAAAGACAGATGATTTGTCATTGGCAATTATGTGTTACTTAAACACTGAGCAGGGTTAGGCGATTGTCTTTCGTTTGGGAACCAGAATACTCTTCTCCTCCTCCTCTTTCCCTGTTCTCCTGAAAAAGACCACAAACCTGTTATGCGAGCTCCCGGTTTGAACTGTAGGAACTTCTGCTCCCAAATTTCTTCCAAATCCTGAACCAGCAATATATTCTGTCCATCTTCATCGTCATCGAGGTCAGCTTTCCTCTTTGCCAGGCGCCGGGCTTCGTCCAAAGCGCGGAGCTCGTGGTCTGAATACCGGCTTCTCTCGATCTCGATCTGGGGAAATTAGGAGGCAGAATAAAACATAGTTACAGCCCACTTGACAGACTCAGAAGTTTACCACCCAACACAACCAGACATACAATCAGACCACCAAAGGAGGAAAAACAACAGAGAAAGAAAAAGGTCACCTGCACCTGCACTGTGGGCTTGAGTTACATTTACTAAAATGTGAGAATGTGATTGGAGGTCAAGATGGGGAACAGCCCGGCGGCCGTGGCTCAGTGGCTGAGTGTTGACCTATGAACCAGGAGGTCACGGTTCGATTCCCGGTCAGGGCACATGCCCAGGTTGTGGGCTGGATCCCCAGTGTGGGGCGTGCAGGAGGTAGTCGATCCATGATTCTCTCTCATCATTGATGCTCTCTCTCTCCCTCTCCCTTCCTCTCTGAATCAGTAATATAGTTTTTAAAAAAACTATATTTTTTTTTAGCGTGGCGAGTAACAGAGGCCACGCTACAGTCATGTCAGTCTTGATGGGAACCTCACTCACCAAGGACTTTTGATGTTTCTCTTGAAATTATCGTGTTTTCTTTGATTACAAAATCCGCATTGTTAACCAGTTGAGAGTCAATCCGCACTATTAACGTGTTAACACTTAACCCGCACTATTAGCCGGTACACCGAGCACACAGCCTGTGACTGACTACCTGGCTCCTGCCCGCTCCCCACCCCCCCATCAGCATGAGCGCAGGGCATTTCAGCAGCACAGTGTCTGTGCAGTGTCTGTGTGCAGTGTCTGTGCACAGTGAGTGTCTGTGCACAGTGAGTGTCTGTGCATGGTGTCTGTGCACAGTGTCAGTGCACAGTGTCTGTCTGTGCACAGTGAGTGTCTGTGCACGGTATCTGTCTGTGCACAGTGGGTGTCTGTGCACAGTGTCTGTGCACAGTGGGTGTCTGTGCACAGTGTCTGTCTGTGCACAGTGTCTGTCTGTGCACGGTGTCTGTCTGTGCACAGTGAGTGTCTGTGCACGGTATCTGTCTGTGCACAGTGGGTGTCTGTGCACGGTATCTGTCTGTGCACAGTTGGTGTCTGTGCACGGTATCTGTCTGTGCACAGTGAGTGCCTGTGCACGGTGTCTGTGCACAGTGAGTGTCTGTGCACGGTGTCTGTGCACAGTGTCAGTGCACGGTGTCTGTCTGTGCACAGTGAGTGTCTGTGCACGGTGTCTGTGCACAGTGGGTGTCTGTGCACGGTATCTGTCTGTGCACAGTGAGTGTCTGTGCACGGTGTCTGTGCACAGTGTCTGTCTGTGCACGGTGTCTGTGCACAGTGAGTGTCTGTGCATAGTGAGTGTCTGTGCACAGTGAGGGCTCAGGGCTCGTCTGTGACTCACGAACACCTGGAGGGCAGGCGCACACCGAGTACACGCACTGACCGGAGCCTTAGCTCCCAGCAGCGAACACAGGGAACGTCTCCGGTTCCGGAGACACAGGCCGCCCCTCGGTCGCCATCTGCGGACACTGAGACCCTCGCCGCCACCACCCCGTTCCTGTCCCGTCCCCTCCCCTCCCCAACCTCTCACACACGCAGCCCCGGGAGGACCACGGCGACGCTCACGGGCACCTCACGGGCGGGCGGCCGCCTCCCCCTCCCCCTCCTCACAGAGACCCTCTCCGCTCCGAGCCGCCCACCAGGAGAGCGACCGAGGCCGCCTCGTTTACCGCCGCTCCCGTCGGGCGCGGACCGCAAACAAAAAGGAGCGTCTCCGAAGAGCTGCCGAAGGAGACGATAAGAGGGCCGAGGGGGACACACTACCTCCTACCGAACGCCTACTGTGCACCAAGCCAACCACAGAGGCGGGGGCCATTTTGCGGGGTAAGTTCCCTGAAGTTCCGAGTGGGGAGGTAGCCGGTCCAAGGTCACACGGACTCACTGGTGCCGGAGTCGGGACCGAACCCGAGCCCGCGCGCCTCTCTGGGTTCCCTGAAGGCGCCTCAAGTCTACCTGCTGGAGCAGAGCCGCCATCTCCTCCTGCAGAGGGCTCAGCGCCTTGGAGACCACCGGCGGCCGCTGCAGGCACAGCGCGCCCCACAGGCGCCACGGGGACCCGCCGCTCGAGGGCGCGGCCGCCAGGGCCAGGCCGCGAGAACCCGGGCCGCCGGCCCAGAGCGGGCGCCGCCAGCCCCTCGCCAGCCCCAGCAGCGCGCGCGCTCCCGGCGCCGCCATCCCCGCTTTCCCGCGATGCACCGCGGCCGCGGCCCGGCCAATCCCGTGCTCCCACAAGGCAGCGCGGGGACGGCGCGTCCGGAAGGCCCAGGATGAACCATTCCCATGCGGAGCGGGGGAGGGCGGGGGGCTCCTGTTAGAATTGAGGGGAGAGGAGAGAAATCCCCAGCTGAAAAGCACAGCGACGGCTGCTATGGAGCACATACACGGGGGTGAGAGGCTTTAACGGACCCGGCGAGGAGGAGTCAGGTGACTTTCCCTCGGGGCTCCCCCCGCCGGGCGCTCATGGTGCTGGCGCCGCGGACGGGAACGCGTTGGGGTCAATTCGAGTCATGCAGGCGGTGAGGAACGCGGGGTCTCGGCTCCTGTGGTCGTGGGCTTGGCCGCCCACAAACAGGTAAGAGTGATCGCCCCTCCGAACCCACGGCCACCTCCAGGGTACGCTCCTGCCCTGGTCCCGTGGGTCATGGGGACTCCGGTGGGCGGCAGGGGACCTCAGCGACCTGTCCGTCCCCGCAGGATAGTGGCCCGGGTGCCGGCCGCCACCATCCACACGGGCGCCCAGCAGCTGCAGGACGCGGCGGCCAAGCAGAAGGTGGAGGAGAAGGCGGCCCCGGCTCCGAGCAGCAGCAGTTCCAGGTGAGAGCCGCTGCGGTCCAGCCCTCCCGAGCCCGGCACCACCCTCCAGAGCCTGGGAACCAGTGAATTCCCACCTCTGTCGCTTGCCATCTGTGCCACTTTGTGAAAATTAGCCTCGAAGCCTCCGTTCTCTCGACTAAAAATGGATAAAGTGCCGAGAGAGATTGTGGGAATGAAAGCAGATGAGACTTAGCACAACGTGGGTGCTTGGTGAGCCTTTGATGAGTGAGTGAGTGGATGTCAGAGGCGCCCGGGAAGATCAGCTCTCCCCCTGAGAGGGAGCGCAGGTCGCACCGACTACACAGAAGCACAATGGGAGAAGAGGGGGCGCTACACTACGGTGTTGATTATCCTACACTCTTCAGAGTTGGTCTGAGATCTGGGGAGATTCTGTGCTCTGCCCTGGGGACTGGCATCTTGCTTCCCACCTCTGCGTGCTAGGTGTAGTTCACATCCATTTAACAAACATTTACTGAGAACCTACTGGGTGCCATGCACCCATACAAATACAAAACATCGCTCCTCCCCACAGTAGGGAGGACAAGCCTGCAAGCATCTTCACCAGAGTCTGATGAGTAATAGCCTGGAGGTCAGAGCTGGCTGCTGGGAAGTGTGAGAGGATGCGGTCTAACTCCTGAGTTAATCAGGTGAGACTGTAGAGAAGGAAGCGTGGGGCTGACAACTGCACGGAATGGGAGTTCAGCTGGACAAGATGAAAGGGGTTGTTTAGGCAAAGCTAACAGTGCATGCGTGTAAAGGCATGTGGTGTGAAACATGGGATATTCAGGTGTGTGTGATGGCAGATGAGGTCAGCGAGACAAGAAGGAATCAGAAGGCCAAGGGTGTTGTCTGTAATGGGGGCTTTTACACTGCCCCCCACTGCAGACGGTGGGAGGCCTCTAAAGACGTTTTAAGTCAGGATTCTGTTCTGGTCGTTCAACATTGCCAGACACTGTTCAAGGTGTTAAGGACACATTGGGGACCAAACACAGAAATCCCTGTCCCCACAGAACTTAAATTACAGTGGATAGGGGACAGCAAATATAAGACAAGTAAAACATGGGAGTATGACAGATGGCAGGAGTGTCTCTAGTGTTCATAAGCAGTTAAGGCCAACATGGAGTGAGGAGTAAAAATAGGAGGTGGAAGCAGAGAGGCCAGCAGTATAGCAGGCACACAGGGCTACATGACGTCATCGTCCGGACTTCAGCTTTGACTCTGATGAGATGGGAAGCCACTGGAGAGTCGTGGAGAGAGTTGACACAATCATGCTTACAGTTTTTAAAGAGTCCTTTCGGCTGCACATAGTAGGATCTCTGCATTTTGATAATGCACATAGTAGGATCAAAATGCACATAGTAGGCTCTCTGCATTTTGACATTGAATGCAGGGAAGCAGGAAGTCTTCTAAGCAGTTAGACTATTGAAATAATCCAGGCAAGAGATGATGGTGGCTTGGACCAGAGTGACAGCTGTGGAGGTTGCGTGAATGGTTGGACTGATACATTTAGAAAGCAGAACCAATATGATCTATTAACGTAAGGTGTGAAAAAAGGAGAGGGATGTAGGAACACTCTCAAATTTGGGGCCCACGCAACTAGAAAGATGGCGTTGTTAAGATGGGGAAGACTACAGGAGCTTGGGATTGGGTGGCTAGGTCGGAGATGCTTAATTCACATCCAAGTGGAGATACGGTGTTGGCTATTAGACATGGAGTTGGGGGACGGCTCTGGGCCACACATGCATGTGGAACACACACCAGAGATGATGAGGAGACGACAAGATCATCAAGAGAGGAAGAGAAGTCCAAGGACTGACCCCTCGAGCCCTTTGACATTTAGAGATTTGGCAGATGAGGAAGAATCAGCGAGAGAGACGGAAGAGAGGCAGTGGAGGCAGCCGATCAATGATTCTCATCACTGCTGTTTCTATCTCTCTCCTTCTCCCTTCCTCTCTGAAATCAATAAAAATGTATTTAAAGAGAGAGAGTAGTGGGGGAAAACCTGGAGAGATTATTTTGTGTGTGTGGATCAAGGGCAAAGGTCAGTTATGGCAGATGCTGCTGATAGGACAGGTTGATAGGCTGAAGACCGACTTGCTCCTGGCCTTGTAAGTTGGTCAGTGGCCTTGACTAGAGCGTTTTGGTGGGGTGATGGGGGCTGATGTCTGATTGGAGTGGGTTCAAGGAGAACAGAAGACGGGAAGAAACAGCAGGCCCTGCATTTCTTGAAGGGGGATCTGCTGTCAGGGTCACAGAAATGGCAGTAGCTCAGGGAGCCTTGGGGATCGAGGAGTTTTTGTTTGCTTTTCGGCTGGGGGAAGGCAGCCTCTTGCTGATGGGCGTGATGCGGCGGAGAGGGGAAGGAACGAACGATGGGACCGAGGCGGAACACAATGTCCTTGAGAGGCGAACACACAAGAGGAGCATCAAACAGGAGAGAATGCAGAGCTCGCGGGCACAGCTGTTTGGCAGTGGGGGTTGGCGGGAACTCTGATTGCTTCTATTTCTCCGTGACGGCCATCAGCTGTCGGTGAGGAAGCAGGTTTGAGGAGACAAAAGAAGGTATAAAACCGTCGTCCGGGAGACTGGAGGGACAGCTGGGGGGGGGGGGGGGTGCTATCTGATTGCCACGCAGGGCTGAGGGCCCACTTGATGTCAGAAGTCATTAGAATAAAGAATGGCTCTCGACCTGGGGCGATTTTGCCTCCGAGGGGACTTTTAGCAATGTCTGAAGACATTTTTGATTGCCACAACTTGGGGGACATTAGGTAGTGGGGAGAGGTCACGGTATGCAGGACAGCCCTCCACAACAATGAATTATCTTATTCAAAATGTCAGTAGTGCTGAGGCTAAGAAACCATGATATAGGGAGACCAGTCAGCATTGCTGTCTATTTTTTTCCAGCCAGCTGTGCACGCACAGGCTCAGAGTGGCTGGAGGGTGAACCAGGGTTAGGGGTTTGCCAGGAGAGTGCCATGAAGTGGGTAGGGGCCAGGGGTTGGGGATTGAGGGTGTGTGCAAAGGAGTGATTATAATGACTGGCCATATAATTGACTTGAGGTCAGGGCAGAACGGAAGGCATCAGGGTGTAAGGGAAAGTGAAAAACTGGTAAGATGAGTGGGATTGAAGAGTTCCCAGTAGAGGAGCCAGTGGGTGCGCCAGGAGGTGGTGGCCAGCGTGTGATGCTAGGAACCGAGGTTGTGATGGGGTTGCAGGTATGGTGATGACAAGGGTTAGTTACCACGGGAGGAAGTAGCCAGGGTAGGGTAGAGGACACAGGATCACGGGAGAAATGGAAGTCAAGAAACAGAAGCCAAGGGTTGGAAGGCTCTTACTGAAAACATATGTAAGTATGACGGGTAGTGGGCCATGAGCTAGGATCTCTGCATTTTTCTACATTTATGTTCATTTCTAACGTGTCTGTAGCCACAGTTAGAAAACAGGTTGAAGACCCTGAGGCAGGGCCTCTGTCTTTGGGGCGGGGCGCAGGGCTGCAGGGTGCCTAGCGGGAGATTCCAGCGTCTGCCACGTGTGTCAGGGCTGGATTGGCCCAGAGATCAGCAAGTTCTCATGCAGGAGTCAGCCCTCCTCGCGGACCCTCAGCGGGGAAAGGCGGCTGATGTCCGTCCACAGCGTGCAGAAGCGATGCCACATGTGCTGGCCCCGGTCTGCGTGTCCATTTCTGAGGGTGGCTGTGAAGAGGCGGCAGTCCCGTCCCTGCTTCCGTGGGGTGAACCACTAGCTCATGTGTACATTGGTACTGGGAGGTTTAAAGGCCGATTATCCATGCCTTCAATTCAGTGGCTCAAGTTCCAAGTCCTTCCTCCTTCACAGACCTGGCTTTCTGTATAAGGCAGTGCCCTGGTACATTCAGACTTCAGTGAGCTTAATTTTTTCACATCCCCAAGTCCATAGGGGAAACGATCAATTGGGAAGCGGTGATGTTTTAAACATTAATGTCATCTCAGCCTCATCCATGTACGCAGGCTGATAAGCCAGGAACCGGCTGAGGTGCCCAATCATCTCTTAAGATCAGGCCTAGCAGGGAAGAATACACTTGTAACTCCTGTATCACTGTGTTGTTCTGTTTTTTAAAAATATCTCTAGGGAAGGAGGTAGGGCTGAGGGGAGGACTGTTCTCAGATAAGTGTGTATTTTCTGAACCTAAGTCTGTTGAATTTCATGACGGGAGCGGGTACAGACACAGACCTGATTTGCACGTGTAGGCAGGGGCACAGCGGGTTGACTCACATCTCGGGCTGCGTGACAGTTGCGTGTGTGTGGGAATAAAAGAGAGCACAGCGTGATGAGCAGCGCTCTGAACAGACGCAGGTCTCCCAGGCTCACCACCTGGCTTCCCAGCGAACCCTGTGTCCCTGTTCCTACCTCAGTTTCTCCATCTGAAAATGAAGAGTACTGACCTAGGCTAGCCAGAGAACAGGCTGGGCCGAGACAGCAAAAGATCTTGAACTCCTTGCAGTGTCTGGGCCAGTGTTCGCAGCCCTGGGTTCACCTGGGATGGACCTGGGGCCGTGTAGAGAGAGGGTTCCCAGGCCTGCCCATCACCATAACAGGTGCTTCTGCTGTTCAGAGAGAGAACCATTGGGCTAGGGTACGGGTTGCAAACTACATTCCATGGGCCAGGTCTGGCCAGTTGCAATAAAGTTTTATTGGGACAGCCACGCCCATTGATTTACTGTTGTCTACGGCCAGCCGTTTTTGAACTACAGTGCCAGAGTTGCAACAGAAACCTCATGGCCAGCAAAGCCCAAAATATTTACTCTCTGGCCCTTTACAGAAAAAGTCTGCTGACCTCTATTCTAAGGGATACTGGATTTTTTTTTATAGTAATGATAAGTATGAGTAAAGTTTTGTTGCCCTTTTTTTATAGAGTCAAGATGCCATCCGCAGGTGACGAAATAAGAAAATAGAGATTTAACTATATTTTTAAGTTGCAGAAAGCGGATCCTACAAAGGATTGAAGTGCTGATCGGGTTACAGTAGGAGGGACAAGACGGGTGGGAGGGTGGGTGGTGTCTCTTCTCTTCTAGCAGAGCGAGTAGCTCCTGTGCCTAGTCAGAGAGGCGCTCACACAGGGCGGAGCACCAGCACTGAGAGGGGGTGTCGGGGCAGCCACCTCAGGGGCCGGTTGGGGAGCTGCTGTTTTCATCGAGTTTGTCTGTACTGTTGGGTTATTTTTAACTCTCAGATGGATTTCTTTGATTTTAAAAAATATAAGAATAACTTCACATTAAATGTTCTCATTGCAGCATCTACCCTCCAGTTCCAGGCCAGGAGAGCCCCCTGAGGTGGGCAGGAAAGAAATTTGAGGAGATCCCCATCGCACACATTAAGGCGTCCTACAACAAGTGAGTGGGGAGGGGGCACCTGGGCAGGTCTAGGTGGGCTCCTTTCCCCTCCACAGGGAGGGCACGGTGGCCCTGGGCACCTGCGTGGGTGGAAGCCCCTTCCGCTTGGTGGTGCCCGTGCACATGTTCCCCAGGTCCCCTTGGGGAAACCAGCTTCTGTCTTTAGGACGTTCACTCAGATTTGATGACAATGTGGAGTGGGTTGGGCATATCCTATCGCTGAGATTGCTTTCCTACAAACGGGGCCAGGTCAGGGTGCCAGCATGGTGGGTTCTGGTGAGGGCCCTCTTCAGGGTGGCGGATGGCGGGCTTCTCGCTGTGCCCTCACGGAGGAGGGGCGAGGGAGCACTCTGGAGTCCCTCGTATAAGGGCACTAATCCCATTCATGAGGGTGCCACCCTCACGACCTAATCGCCTCCTAAAGGCCCCACCTCCAAACACCATACTATTCGGGGTTAGGAATCCAGCATGAATTTGGGGGACACAGACATTCAGTCCATAACAGCTCTCTTTATGTGAAGTTTAGGGGATTGATTCTGACCCTCCCTGGCGCCTCCTGTAAGAGTTCAAAAAGCATTTTACTGGTTAAGTTCAGAGGAAAAGCAGCTGACCTTTGCTCTCTCTCTCGGGCTTGTAAGGACATAGGCTAGCGCGCTCTAAAATCCCTGAATAGTCCATTTTACCTCCCGTGCCTCCCCTGCTCTCCTAGCACACAGATCCAGGTGGTCTCTGCCGCCAACCAGCCCCTTGCCCGCACCTCCTGTGGCACCGAGGGGTTCAAGAACGCCAGGAAGGGCACGGGCATCGCGGCACAGACAGCTGGCATAGCTGCCGCAGCGGTAAGTGCACGTGGATGGCGATGGGTGATAGTAGCCCCTGGGAAGAGGTGGTGTGGTGAAAACCTCACGCAGGACGCACCTGAGTGTGAACGTGGCAGACCTTCCTAGACGCAGATTGGCAGTGTGCCGCTGCTGGCATGTTTATTGAGCATCTACTATATGCCAGGCACTTGACACTCGCTATCTGGAGTCTTCAGAAGACACCGGCACTGTCCATGTCTTGAGCCAGTTCACGTACAGAGTACGACTTGCTCAGAGCCACGTGGTCGCTTTCGCTCCCTGGTGTGGTCTGGGACCACAGCTTGTGCCCTGGCTGCTGTGCACAGGCCCCCAGAGGTCCACAGGTGTGTCCCGAAGGACAACCCTGGCCTTCGCAGCCCGCTCAGTGCCCCAGACCATTGGCTGCTCTGCATGAATGACCCTCAGCGTGTGCTAATGTCCACCAAGGGGCAGGTCAGACCCTGGAAAGACACATGTCTGTGTTGAATGGCTTCTGCTGGGCGGGTTCAGTGACATCTGTGTTTCCCGGGCTTCCATCACGATGCCTTTGTAATCAGTGAGGAAAAATGTACCTTTCACTAAAGATGTCAGATGGTAAGAGGACACTTGCTTGTGGGTATTGAAGCTCTGCCGGCAGCCCCGGGCTCCTCGCGGTCTGAGGTTCTGCGTTCACCCCGAGGCACATCGGAGCGATGCTTAGACACTCCACCAGGTGGCAGTGCTGTCCTGGCGACTTGTGTGCTGTGCTTCCTGATGTGCGGCCTGTTTCCACATGGGGGCGCCTTCTCCCTGGAGCGCCTACCCTGCGGCCCCAGGGCGGAGCTGGAGACGTGGATGTAGCCGCTCCCGCCGGGCACTAACCACTTGTCACTCCTTTCCAGAAAGCCACGGCGAAGGGCGTGACCCACATCCGCGTGGTGGTGAAGGGCCTGGGGCCGGGGCGCTTGGTGAGTGCGTGATTCTCCGCACGAGTGCGCTTGCTTCTGTAGACAAACGGGGCTGGAGAGCAGGGGGGAGAGTGGAGGGGCCTTGTAGTGGGTTCCCATGAGGGCCGGAGATTTCTGTTGTTGTTACAACCTCCTGCGCTTCTGGAGGCAAGCCCAGGCCCCTCAGTTGAGTTCCTCAGACATTCGCTGAGCGCCTGCTGTGTGCCAGGCCCGGGGACAGAAAGGTGGCCCCTGGGACCACCACAAATGGGACGCTCAGCGCAGACGAGTGGGGGCACTGGTCAGGCTTGTGCCCCAGGTGCTGGGAGCCCATCGGGGATGATCAGGGAAGCCCCCCAAAGAGGTGACAACTCTGACTTTTAAGAATCGCGTGGCATTGTCCAGGTGAGGGGGACAAGAGGAAACAACTGCAGAAGTGTGAGCCTGAGGGTGGGAGGGTGTACAGGCAGCCTTTGTCCTGAGGTGGTGGGGCGCAGGTGGAAGCGACAGGCGTGACTACAGTGGGCAGCGCTGAACGCCTGGTTAAGGGGCTTGGTTGGAGACCTTTGTGAGTAGGTGTCAAAGCCAGGGAACCTCTCCACGCTCCCCCCTCGCTCCCTCACCCCACCCTCCACCTCCCTGTCCGAGCCTGCCTGGACACTAGGCCATCACTTCCGGCACCGAGCCACCCTCCTGTTCTCTGCTCCTCCCAGTCTGCCATCCAGGGCCTGACGATGGGGGGCCTGGAAGTGATCTCCATCACAGACAACACCCCCATCCCGCACAACGGCTGCCGCCCCAGGAAGGCTCGCAGGCTCTGACGGGAAGGAACCTGGCCCTGAACCTGACCGCAAGGCCCACCTGCAGGCCTCAGCAAGCACCCATCGGAGCTTCCCACAGGGGCCGCTGGAGTGCTCACCGGGAAGGGACGGCTCTGCCTCCTCGCGTGGGGCCCACTTCTGACCGGAGACCCGTGCCCAGAAGTGAGGCCATCTGCTCTTGGACACAGGGGGGCTGTGGCCCAGCCCCCAACCAGTAAATGCTGCCCTGCCCAAAGCAATAAAAGATCTCTCCCATCTGCAGTGACTGAGGCTTTTGCTTCCAGATTGGCAAACAGTAACCCCCACGTACTCCTGAAAAAGATTGAGATGAAACCCTCGTTTGGAGGGTTGAAATATAAACCAGACAGCACTCGGGGAGACCGGCCCCGCCACGCAAGGCTGGCCACTAAAGCGGTTCCTGTTTACCTGAAAGCCAGCTGCCACCCCCCTGCCTCTGCCCTTCTCAGCAGCCTGGGTCCCGAGAACACAGGTGGGCCGTGTGCTCGCACTTCCCGCAGGCGGAGAAGAGGCAGAGCCTAGCTTCGGGCCCGAACGTTGGCACGAGCCAAGTGTTGGCACAGCTTGTGTGGCACGCTTCCTTGTTTCCTGGCAGCGGGCTCTGGATTACTCCTCAGTGCATCTGCAGTTTTGCTTCTGGCAGCTCAAAGCTGGTAGCACAGGCCTGGCTGCATAGGGGAGCCTCCCCTCCCCTCCCCTCCCCTCCCCTCCACAGGCAAAAAGACAGGTACAGTGTCTTCCCTTTCAGCCAAGACATCACCTGACACCAGTGCCAAAACAAGCCTGTTGAACACTGAAGTACCTGGATGCGGGCAGAATGTCCCTCGGCTTGTCAAGAGAAACCATTTCCAATCGCCCCTGCCTACACCCTGGCTGACATGTCCATGGCTCAACGGTTGAGTGTCAGCCTATGAACCAGGAGGTCACAGTTCGATTCCCCGTCAGGGCACATGTCTGGGTTACGGGCTTGATCCCCAGTGTGGGGTGTGCAGGAGGCAGCCGATCCATGATTCTCTCTCATCATGGATGTTTCCCTCTCCCTCTCTGAAATCAATAAAAATATATTTAAGAAAGAAAAAAAAAGCATGGATCCCTTCCCCTGGGCTCCCTTACTCTTTTCCTCTATTCATTTTTCCTCTATTCTGGATACACACATTGCTTTTGAAACCCAAGTATTATCAGCCTAAAGAGATAGAGCGGTCACTGCCACAGCAGAAATTGCCCGTTCGACCAGACTGAGCAAACATGGGGGACTGAGCAAACAGACCGGGCTCTGGGGGACCAACAGCTGTGACTGTCACTACTCCCCTCAGGCCCAGGGTCTAAGGGACGGACACCATGTGGCTGAGTCGGTGAGAGAAGGTCCATGGAGGAGGCACGAGTGCTACAGGTGTCAGAGTGAAAGAGGCTCCCCGCAGCGGAAGGCTGGAAGGGAAGGTTTGTGGAGGCGAGACAACCAAACGGAACAACGGGTGTCCTTAGGGTTGGAAGTGCAAACCATGCAGATGCCCGAACATATTAGGGAATTAAAATGCATGACCATCATTCCCCAAACGATGCTAGCGAAGCGAAGCCAGGGTGGGGGTGAGCTTGCTCAGGAAAAAAGCAGACAGTGAGGAAAAGAAGACCGAGTTAAATGCTGCAAGGACGAGATGGCAAAGGACAAGGGGTGGGGCGATTACAGACTACAGATGCGGGGCCTCGGAAGCCAGAGAGACAAGCACTTCAAGAAGGAAGGGGCGGCCCTAGCCAGTGTGGCTCAGTGAATACAGCATCGGCCTGCGGCATGATGGGTCTCAGGTTCGATTCCACTCAGCACATGCCCGGGTTGCGGGCTCAGTCCCCAGTAGGGGGCGTGCAGGAGGCAGTTGATCCATGATTCTCTCTCGTCATTGCTGTTTCTCTCCCTCTCCCTCTCTGAAATCAATAAAAATCGATTTTAAAAAAGAAGGAAGGGGCACAGTGCAGACTGCACCAAGATGAGGACCAGGCAGTGCCCGCGGGATCTGGCAACGTGGACGTCACTGTTCACCAAAGGGAGGGGAGGTGGAGGGTGGGAAGTGAGGAGATGGAGACTGGCTGTGTCGGGTGACAGGGAACGCAGGAGACGGGACTCTCCCCTGGCAGGGCGGGCATGAGCCAGGGTGCGGAGGGCCCTGGACCTGGGGGAGGAGAGGGACGAGGCTGTGAACGAGTGGGGGAGAAGCAACCGCAGCGAGGTGGCGGGGGGCAGGCCTCAGACAGACACAGCGGTGCGGGGCTCCCCGAGACAGGTGTGCCCTTGTCCGCTGGGAACGGCACAGAGTGGGCAGCGACCACAGAAACACAATGTCCCTGCATCAGTACTCGGGGACCGCTTCTCCCCCCTCAGCCCCCCCACATTCCATGTAATTGCTCTGGATTGAAAGTGCTCTCCCTGTCGGAGCTCTGCCGGGGGATATAAACAGTGAGGGCCTCTTCACAGGGAAACCTGGCAGCTGTCCACACTCGGGGCGCGCAGGCCTCTGGCTCCCGATTCCCTCCTGGGAACGCACCCTGCAGAGCAGCGTGTCCAGCAGAACCCTGCCCCACGGAAGTGCTCAGTCCCTGACCCCCGCCACTTGACATGAGGAACTGGACTTGCAGTTTCATTCATTCAAGTTCATTGAGACGGAAACAGCAACATGTGGCTGGCAGCTGGCAGCCTAGCTATTCTCTCCCGTGTGCAGCAAGTATGCAAAGGTGCATGTTCACTGAGAACTACGGTAAACAACTGGAACCTAAATGTCCCTCAGCGGGGGCTGGTTAAAGAAATTACGTTCCAACCATATAATGGAATGTTCGCCGGGACGCAAGTCAGGATGTACTGCTAAGTAAAAACAGAAGGGGGGGGGGGGGGGGGTGCCTTGACTGGGTGGCTCAGTTGGTTGGCGCATCGTCCCACACACCAAAAGGTTGTGCATCCAGGAAGCAAGCAATCTATGTTTTCTCCCTCTCCCTCTGCCCCCTCCTCTCTCTCTAAACATCAAAAGGGAAAGAAAAGATCCTTAAGTGAGGATTAAAAAGGGAAGGAAAAAAAATAAAAATTAAAAAAAGGCGGGAAGACAATGCATAGGACAGCCATTAGTTTTTGCAGAAAGGACAGGATATATGTGCCTAAATGTACCTGCATGAAGAATCTGGAAAGACATACCCCACGTGGGAGCAGTCTCTCCAGGCAGAGAAAACGAACGGGTGGGGAACAGGCGGAAAGAAGACGTAACTTGAGCCTTTTTAACCTTCAGGAGAGGGTGCTGTGTACACTGTTGCTTAGTCAGATTACTTAATGAACCACTTAAATACAATAAAAATAGGGAAAAAAAGAGCTGGCTTATAAAACTGGAAGCTGCCGCCAGGCGTCATGTAAATCACTGAAGCGGGCACCTAGCATTGTAACAGCCATCTGACCACATGGGCCCTGTGGCTAGCCCGCCCCCCCCCCCCCCCCCCGCCCGCTGGTGGTCCGCTGTTTGGGGGCAGACTCCGACTTGGCTTGGAAATCGGTCCTGGTAGTTAGTCTGGCTTCTCCCCTCGCCCCCCCAGGTTAAAATTAAATGGCGCACATGCTCTGCGGGTCAGCACAGCTAGTCTCGCCAGGAGAGCCGGCTTCGGTGTCCTGACTGCTGGCTGGAGGGAGGGGCAGACAGCGTGGGGCTGTTTCCATAGAGCCCTGGGGCGTCTTAGCCACCTGGGATTTGGGTAATCCCCCTGAACCGAAGGAAATGTCAACGGAGGGTCAGCGTGGTGGCCCGGGCCTGGCCGGCAGGACACCTGCTGTCTAGTCCCAGGTGCACAGACCCGGCACGCGGGCCACACTCCCCTTCCCAAACTGGACTCAATCTCCCCTCAGGACAAAGAGGAAGTTGGGTGGGATGGGGCTCTGGCACTCAGGAATGAGGGGTTTACAGCTCATTCACGGCTGGGAGGACAGTCCAGGCCAGCCGTGGGCAAACTACGGCCCGTGGGCCGGATCCGGCCCGTTTGAAATGAATAAAACTAAAAAAAAAGACCATACCCTTTTATGTAATGATGTTTACTTTCAATTTATATTAGTTCACACAAACACTCCATCCATGCTTTTGTTCCAGCCCTCCGGTCCAGTTTAAGAACCCATTGTGGCCCTTGAGTCAAAAAGTTTGCCCACCCCTGGGCCAGGTCCTCGCATACTAGGGACTGCAGCGGGGGGACCCTCGAGGGTGGGACAGAGGTCTGAGTGGGTGGCCTGGAAATGCAATTAGCTCTCCTCTGTGCCCTTGCCAGGCTCCCCGGCTGCCCATTCCTTCCAGTCTGCTTGGGGGGTGAAGGGTGGGGTGGAGACACGGCCTGGGTTGGTATCCCAGCTCTGCATCAACCTGAACTTCAACTACTCCCACCTCCACGGCCGTTAGTCATTCGTTAAGATAACTGTGTTCTCTGCTGTATACAGCTGGTGCTCATCCAGGGTGCCTCTCACACTGCTCCCTCGGGCACCCTGTGGGGACGGTGTGAATGCGGATGCACACCCACCCTGCTGCTATTGTTATTATCACTACTATGAAAAGCTCATTTTCCCTGTGATTTTAACCAGAAAATGTTATGTAGGAGCCAATCACCCATGCTCCTACATGGATTGGCCAGCCAACTGTAGAGTAAACCAGATGGTTAAAATTTGCAGCCAAAAATCAAGTTAAAAAGCCAAATGACTCAAGAATCATTCCTCTGGAGTCTTTCTCGCCTTCCTCCTTCCTCAAAAATCTATTGACATTCAAATAAAACATGTCTAAAACCTGGTGACTGCCCTGACCATCTTTGAGGCGAATGGGGAGAGAAGTTTTTTTTAAATTCCATTGGAATATCACCAGTGCTAACACAGAACAAAGGCATGTGTGTGTGTGTGTGTGTGTGTGTGTGTGTGTGTGTAAGAAAAAGAGAGGGAAGGTGGTGAGAAGTATCAAGGAGCACCTCCCAGAGGAGGTGACACCTGAGCTCAAAATAAGAGTAAGTGTTGAAGCAACTGTGAGTCGCAGGGCCCTGGGGGACGTTCCCAGCGAGGGGGCGGCGTGGACAAAGGGCGGATGCAGAAGCGGCACAGACGGTGCAGTGACGTGCCAACGGCACCACGTGAAGCGAGGCGGCTGTACGGGCAGGACAATGGCCCCACAGATGTCAAGCCCGAACCTGGAGCCTGGACACGCCGCCATCCGTGCAGACGGGGTCTCTGCAGATGTGACCAAGGGTCAGGTCCTGAAAATGGGGGATTATCCTGATCACGGGGGGGGGGGGGACCCTAAAGGAGGTCACACTCATCCTTATGAATGGGGGCAGCCGGTCTGACCCACTGGCAGGGGACGGCCGGCCGTGTGAGCGCGTGGGCAGAGACGAAGTGATGGAGCCACAAGCCCAGGGCCGCCCGCAGCCGCCAGAAGCTGCAGAGACATGAACAGTCCCTTCGAGATGAGGAGACGGGGGCTGAGGGGCAGGCGGAGAACAGCAGCGGCGGGACTGGGGGCAGGGCCGGTCCAAGAGAGGGTTAGGAGGCGAAACGGCTATCTTATTTTGTTGTTTTTGTTTTTGGCTGAAACTGCTTTTCGGTTGAAGAGGGCCAAGTAGCACCGAGGCTGCCAGGGGACGTCTCCCAGAAGGGACGTCACAGGCGCCCTGGCTGGGTGTGCCCTGCCTCTGGGGGCAGATGGGCCCCTTCCCGGGCTTGGCATCCGGGCCCTCAGCCGTCGCAAGGACCCCACACCAGCCGTGAGGCTGTGGAGCTGAGCACAAACTGCGTCCGGGGAAGGACACGCGGGATCCGGACCGCACGCCCCGGGAGCAGGCAGAAGACGTTTTGTCCCGGCTGGGGCTGGGATAACTGGGACACTAACGAGAGCGCATTTCTCACCATTTTCCGTCTGATGAGAAAGGACTCGGCAGCAATTTAGAGCCCTCACACCCCCTATCATCAGGGCTCAGACAGAGGCAGGGAACTAACTGGGTCACCACGCGGGCTCACGGCTCCCAAGACACAACGAGCAGAGGGCAGGCCGCGGCCTCCTGCGCCCCCCTCTCCGCAGGGCACGGGCGGCTCTGGGCGCCCCTCGGTGAGGGGCAAGTTCAGGAAACACGCTGCACTGGAGCACTAACGGCATCCGACTGTATTTTTCTCCTGTCACTGCCTCGGATCAACTGTCAGATCGCCCTCTCTATCCCCCAAACCTCCATCTCAGGAAGCGTCCATGGCAGGGAACAGAATGAGATGAAACCCAGAGCCCAGATCCAAGGGTACAGAAGCCCTGAGAGGGAAGCGCCAGAACACCCAGCTGCAGGCACGGTGCCCAGCGCCCTCGTCTCACACCTTCCTGTCCAGAAGGCGGAGGTTCTTGCAGCATCTGGACGGAGCTCCTGGGCCGTGGGCCGGGGGAGGTGGGAGATTCCAGAGCCTGGGATGGCCCCGTCACCGCCCGCTGCCATGGGGACGGAGATTAACAAGCGCCAAGCTCCCAGGGCCTGGAGGCGCTGGGGGGGGCGTCAGAAGGGCCCACTCTGTGTCTCCACCCAATGGCCACTGAGGTTGCTAAGTACACCTAATCCAGCTGTCACCCGGCACCCACCCTCCTCTGCAAACAACAGCTGGTCAGGCTGGGCCCGCGGCTGCCCATCTGCCGCCACCCTCCCTGGCCAGAGCTGTGCTGTCTCTGAGACGGCCCTTATCCCACGGACCATCTCCCTCGTTGCCGCTGGTGAGGCTCACATGGGGATTCTCCCTCCCGCCCACCTGGCCACTGCTCGCACTGAGTCCCAGATAGGCCATCTGTCCTGCTCTGTCCCGGTCCTTCCCCGGGCCCTCACCAGGCTGAGCGACAGGCTCTGAAGTCCGACTTGAATTCTGGCACCGGTTTTGTGAGCCCTGGCAGGTGAGTCTCTGTGCCTGAGTTCCTTCTCATGTATCGTGTAGAAGATGGAGACAACACGGGCCGGTGACTTCCAACCTTTTCCTTCTCATGGCACACTAATTATAAAATTCTGCGGCAATCAAAAATATGTTTTTTGCTGATCTGACAAAAAAAAAGGGGTCTGATTTCAATTCACTCACTGGATGCCTATTGTTGCATTGGCCACGGTCACTTTTTATTTCACAATCTAAGGGAAAAGAGCTGTGTCCCTGATTACAGGCACGTGTTGCATGTTTCAGCCGTTCTGTGGCACGCCAGGGGAATCGCTGATCTAGGCACAGCAGAGCGGGGGAGGGTTCAGCTAGGTCTCAGGCACAGAGCACGTTACAGGGTCTGGCTCATGGGCCCAAGCAACACAAGCTTTCTCGCCACCCTGCAGACCCTCGGACCCTCCGGAGGTACCCGGGCAGCAGACTCCCGTAACTCAAACAGGGCCTTCACCTCTACCTGTTTGCACTCTGAGACCAAGAAGCAGTTTTATTACGCTCTTCAGAAAATGTCCTGAAAACTACGAATGGATCTAAGAATCTAGTGGAGCCTGGCCGGTGTGGCTCAGTGGTTGAACCAGGAGGTTACGGTTCGATTCCCAGTCAGGGCACATGCCCAGGTTGAGGGCTCCATCACAAGTAGGGGGTGTGTGGGAAGCAGCCAATCCATGATTCGCTCTCATCATTGATGTTTCTATCTCCCTCTCGCTTCCTCTATGAAATCGATAAAAATATATTAAAAAAACAAACCAAAAAAACCCTCACAAAATGCAGAAACCACAAACCCAGAAAGAGGTTCGAATGCTGGGAGACTAAACAAATGACAGTGTCACTGAGGGGGATGAAACGGAGAAGTTGGGGGTGACCCACTGTCACTGTTTAGGTGGACATAGGCGTGAACCTGACACTGTGGGGAGCCTCTGACGTGGGTGGGCTCACTGTGGTGCTGCCGTGTGAGACGCCCTGGGTGCCGGGCCCGGGCAGCACCAAGAGGCCCGAGCACAGCCACACGCTGTGTTTCCGAGAGACGGTGTGGGCAGGACACGGCCTCCCCCTGCACGGGCTCGCTGTGGCCTGGCGCACACGGTGTGAAACGCACACCTAGAAGGTAGGTGTCTGCAGGCTGAGGCAGGCGGCCTCTGCCTGCACAGCGGGGACCTGAGAGGTGGCGGCTTCCCATTTTCACCTCATCGATAAGCAGCAGCTGGAAGGGGAGCCCGAGCAGGGTCTGCCTTCCCCATGGCCTGGCTAGAAATGGGAAAAGCGAGTCGGGCTTGAAAATGCCAGGTTAACCCTTCAAACACTCACTTGCACCTGCCCAGACCCAGGGCGAAGCCGTGTGGCCCTGAGAGAACAGATGCCGGGCCAACTGACCAGCACTTTCTACCCATGTGTCAGTCAGGGGCCAGACGTGTGTGAGTGTCTGTGTGTGTGTGTGTGTGTGTGTGTGATATGCAGCCTGTGTATGTGTGTGTGATATGCAGCCTGTGTATGTGTGTGTGTGTGATATGCAGCCTGTGTATGTGTGTGTGTGTGTGATATGCAGCCTGTGTATGTGTGTGTGTGTGTGATATGCAGCCTGTGTGTGTGTGTGTGATATGCAGCCTGTGTATGTGTGTTGTCTGTGTGTGACGTGCAGTCTGTGTGTGTCTGTGACATGCAGCCTGTGTGTGTGTGTGTGTGTGTGATATGCAGCCTGTGTATGTGTGTTGTCTGTGTGTGACGTGCAGTCTGTGTGTGTCTGTGACATGCAGCCTGGGGGTGTGTGTGTGTGTGTGTGTGTGTGATATGCAGCCTGTGTATGTGTGTGTGTGTGATATGCAGCCTGTGTATGTGTGTTGTCTGTGTGTGATGTGCAGCCTGTGTATGTGTGTTGTATGTGTGTGACGTGCAGTCTGTGTGTGTCTGTGACATGCAGCCTGTGTGTGTGTGTGTGTGTGTGCGCGCACACACACGGAGGGGAAGAGAGATACAAACATCAACGATGAGAGAGAATCTCTGCCAGAAGCCTTCCTGGGCCCCACCGTCGGGCAGGTCCCTCGGCCTCTGGCTGGGAGAGTGCCTCCCAGTCTGCCTCCATGTCCGCTGCCCATTCTGGTCCATAACTGGGGACTTGCAAAGACACACCTTTCTGAAGCTCAGCCTCTGATGCTCAGAAGCACCTCAGGAGATGCTTGTGAACCAAGTAAATGAGCAAATACCAGGGGCCCCTCACTCACCACTGCGGATGGAGAGGGCGCAGGGGCCACACCTGAGACAGGCCGCTGGACGGGTGATGGGTGCGCAAGCCGGAGGCTCACACGCTCAGTCCAAAGGGGCCCCACGGGGGGCTGGCCTCCGGACGGCAACATGAATAAGCAGGCTGTCCTACAGATCTTCAAACTAAAACCACCACGTATGCCGAACGCAGCAGGTCCCTGAGCAGCCCCTCCTCCCAAAGGCTCCAGCCGCAGCCTCTGCAGAAGCTTCTGGGAAGAGGGGGGTCTGAAGTCTGGTCCCTGAGCAGCCCTCAGATGCCCTGAGGCCTGGCAGGTCCAGGGCAGGGCCACCGCTGACACTGCCCTTCCCTCTCCCTCTTTCCAAGCCCCTGGAAGCTAAAGCAGCTGGCGGGTGTCTTGAAATAAGGCTTTCCTTTCCCCTGGCCCACGCCAGAGTGGCCCAGGGCCCCCCACACCCTCGTTCTGAGGGGCAGGCTCTGCCTCCTGCGGGGCGAGACTCTTCCCTAGCTGCACCCCACCCCAGCGCACTTTCCTGGGCCAGGCTGCGGTCTGTGCTGCAGCTGGTGGCATTCCTTCTGCCTGCTCTAATCATGAACTTGAAGAAGAGGGGTGGGCAAGGGCGTTCAAGGCTCTAGAGCAGCGGTTCTCAACCTTCTTCACGCCGCGACCCTTTCATACAGTTCCTCATGTTGTGGTGACCCCCAACCATAAAATTATTTTCGTGGCTACTTCATCACTGTCATGTTGCTACTGTTATGAATCGTCATGTAAATATCTGATATGCAGGACGTATTTTCATTGTTACAAATTGAACATAATTGAAGCATAGTGATGAATCACAAAAACAATATGTAATTATATGTGTTTTCCGATGGTCTTAGGCGACCCCTGTGAAAGAGCCGTTTGACCCCCAAAGGGGTCGCGGCCCACAGGTTGAGAACCGCTGCTCTAGATGCTTCAGCACCTGTCTGGCTTTGCAGGAGTAACCGGTTCAGATCACTCACTTCCTCTGGAAAATCAGCCCTAGACCCGGGGTCCCACACACACACCACCCCCCACCCCCCCAGCTGTGACAGCAGGTGGGCCAGGCACCCCCCTCGCCTGGAGAAGCAATCAGATGTGAGTGCTGCATGTTGCTAGGAAGCAACTGGCAACAGCTGGCTGAGAAATAAGTCGTGTCCCTGGGAAAGCATGTTCCTGGCCGCTAATTAAATGTTGCCGAAGCGTCTCTTCCTTCGGGGAGCGATAGAAATGTGCCGAATTAATGCAGGCAGGAGCAGGCAGGGCGCAGCGGGTTCACACGCCTGCTCAGGCCCCTCCTGCCTGAGCCAGGCAAGACTCAGGGGGCCGGGCTGCAATTGCTAAGCCCCCGGGAGGCTGGTAAAGTCAAAACCGTGGCCTCAGACTAGTCAACTCAACGGGCCCACAGTGTCTGCCTGTACCCCTTCTACGGCTGTGGGTGAGTGCACTGGGTAACCACTTCTTAAAGCTCATTAAGGCCCACTTCTGGGTACATTTCCAAAAGCAGTGAGAGGATCTCTAAGAAATATTTGCACACTCGTGTTCATAGAAACACTCGTCGCAATGGTCAAGGAGTGGAAGCAGCGCAGATGTCCTTTGATGAATGGATGGGTAAACAAAATGCGGTCCTACACGCAATGAAATGTGATTCTGCCTTAAAAGGAAGGGAATTCTGACACATGATACAACACGGAGGACCCCTGAGGGCCTTATGCTCAGTGGAATAAACTAGACAAAGAAGACAAATGTTGTGTGACTCCACTTGTGTGAGGTACCCAATGTAGTCAAATGCACGGAAACAGAAGGCAGAATGGTGGTTACCAGGGGCTGGGCGGGGAGGCAAATGGGGAACTGTTGTTTCCTGGGTACAGTTTCAGTTTTGCAGGATGAAAACGTTGCAGATTGCTTGCATAACAACGAGAATATACTGATCACAATTGCACGCTTATCATTGATGTTTCTCTCTCTCTCCCTTTCTGAAATCAATTAAATAAATAAATAAATAAATAAAAATGCATCTCAGAATTGATGACCTGACACACCTTCCCCTGTGAGTGCACAGCACAGCTTCCGGGCCGTCGTAAGCTCTTAATAAACGTTCACAATCAACGACGACAAGCTCTCAGCAGAGCAAGCTCCTGCCGGCCAATGCACCTGGCTATGAAAGGGTCAGGGCTGCTGGGGTCTTCTCACGCCTGGGTGTGCGGGTGGCAGAACGGCACCACCTCTGAGGCCGCCAGTCTCGGGTGGGTGAGCAGGGGCTGCGCCTGGAGGGGCGCCGCGCTTATGGTGCTGGGTCATCAGGGGATGGAGAGCTGCTACGAGAGTCGCACACACCCTCTGTGACACTAAAGAGGCCAAGAGATCTAGAGAGAAGGAGAAGGCAGCTAGCCTTCCTCGCTGTCCGGAGTCCTCACTGTATAAAGAGCTTCTATCAATACTCAATGCCCACATCAACCCTGCAAAGTAGAAGCTGTCCCTGTTTTACGAGGAGACACTGAGTATCAGTGAAGTCCTTAGGACACGGCTGGCAGGTGAGGGAGCCCGGGGGTGCACCAGGCTCACTGCGAGCCTGAGGTGTTCCCATAATTCCACCAGGACACGCTGGGCGAGGGACCCACGGCCTGCTCTGCTGCCTGCATCGTGTCTGCCTCAGAATCAAATGCTGCGTGATGGAGGCTTCAGAGTTTTGTGGGGGGGGTTGTTTTTTTAAATATATTTTATTGATTTTTTACCGAGAGGATAGGAGACGGATAGAGAGTCAGAAACATCGATGAGAGAGAAACATTGATCAGCCGCCTCCTGCACATCTCCTACTGGGGATGTGCCCGCAACCAAGGTCCATGCTCTTGACCGGAATCGAACCTGGGACCTTTCAGTCCGCAGGCCGACGCTCTATCCACTGAGCCAAACCGGTCAGGGCAGAGTTTTGTTTTTTTAAAAAACAACAGAGTTATAGCTATAAAGGGTAACCACCGAGCAGATTAATGTTGTAAACAAAATTGCCCCCTGGAACATTCAAACCGCTTAATGTGCTCCGCTGCTTTCAGAGCACGCATTGCAGAGCGCCGTTATGCTGATTAGCAATAATTATCATCTACTCATTAAGGAACGCCCCAAAGGGCTTCTACAAAGGCACACTCGTGGCTGAGATGGAGTGACTCTGTGTACTTGAAAATAATGAAGCTGCCGTTCTTTTAAAAATTATCTAATTTAGGGTTTTCACTGATTTATGCCATGCTTTTCTGCGAGGACTCTGAATGGAAGGGCTTCGGCTAAATTTAAAGGGAACCTTTCTCTTCTCAAAGGTCCCGAGTAGCTTTGCATGGATCACTGACAAGTCAGCTCCCGGAAGAGTAGGGTTGAGCAGAGAGGGGTTCAGGGAAGAATTTGCATCTGGAAGATATAGGCCCCCAAACTTACTGCTTTTCTTAAACATTTTGGTTCCAGCCCTAACTGGTGTGGTTCAGCGGATAGAGCACTGGCCTATGGACTGAAGGGTCCCGGGTTCGATTCCAATCAAGGGCACATGCCCGGGTTGCGGGCTCAATCCCCAGTGGGGGGCGTGCAGGGGGCAGCCGATCCATGATTCTCTCTCATCATTGATGTTTCTATCTCTCTCCTTCTCCCTTCCTCTCTGAAATCAATAAAAATATTTTAAAAAAAACAACACATTTTTGTTTCAAAGATCTTTTTCTCCAAAGATCCTTGAGATCCATTGGACATTTGTGGAGCGAAGACACAGACTGACTGAGCAGCCTTGAATCCTTTAGAAACGACGTTAATACAAGCAAACACGTAGGAGTTGAGAACTTAACGTGGGTCAAGTACTCAATAGGCCGAGTGCTTTATCTCCCATTTCAGGTTAAGTCCTTTTAGCTACAAGAAACCTCCAGGCCAGCTCCGGTGTGGCTGCAGGGACCGTGGGAGAGGCAGGCATCTTACAGAAACCCCAGGACAGGAATCAAGCACAGGGTCTCCTGACAACTGGAACTGAACCGGTGCCGAGCAGCAGGGACTCAGGACCAAGATTCTCCTCTGGGGCCCTGCCTTTCTCTCTGCACCTACTGATTGCTTTCACTGCCGGGAGCAAAGCCCGATTCATGCCTTCAACGGCAGGAAACGTACTGCTCACAGACCTGGAAATCCAGATGGCAGCCGGGCTCCCAGGTCGTGAGCTTGTCACCCTTGCCATCGGTGGTCCGGGTTCTTCCCTTCATTCTGCCATCCTGAGGGTCAGCTTCACCCTAAGGCTTCCCGAGTATGATCGTAGGGTGCGGGATAGGGGAAATGGGGGGCTGTGTGCTTAAAGAAATGTTGCCCCAGAAGTCCCAGACAGTACTGGAGCTTTCCCTTCATCTGCCTCTTTCTCTCCTCAACATCTTGCCACAGCACCTACCTGACTCCTCGCAGGTGAACACAGGTGGTCAGATCCTGTGTTGAGTACTAACTAAATGACAATGATAAAATCTCCCAAAATGTTTTGATGGGGCTTGGCATCTCCTCTCCCATTCCTAGGTCCCCAGGGAAGTCGCTGTGGCAGTGGAAGGGTACAGGGCCAGCTGTCTACAGCCATGGCTCCTTCCAAAGCTACCGTCGCACTCAGATGTCACCCGGCAAGTTCGCGACACGAACAATGGGCACGTTATGAAGATGAAACCTAACAGCCTGACAAGCCCCCTGGAGGAGACAGCTGAGAATGTGACAGGCTGGCGCCGGCAGGTGTTTGCAGGGCAGCTGTGATGGCTCAACCGTCCAGGAACAACCAGTCTGATCCCTCGAGGGACAACTGGCGCTTGCCAGCTCCCACTGCCCCGACTGCAGTACGTGCTCAACAGCGTCTGTCTCTACCGTGGCCACAGAGCTGCTCACTCTCCCACCTGCACGGCCAGACGGCCCAGATGGGCGCATGCTTCCACGCGAGAACATGCAATTACGCCCAGCCCCTGCAGCTGTAGCAGTTCCCCGGAGAAAACCCGAGGGAGGGAAACAATCCTGGCAGATGGCTATCTTCCATGCTGGCACACACACTTCCTTCTCCCAAGAGCAGCTGCTGGATCCACGGCCTCTGGCGCCTTTCACAGTCCTTCCTGGAACCCGGGTATTTGAAAAGCATTTGCTGAGATCAGAACATAAGGCAGTCATCAAACAGGATATATTTCAGTAAGAAAATATCAAGGCTTTATTCTGTTTTCTTATAAAGACAGCCCTGCTTGTTGGCTAAGTAGAAAGGGTGTACACAGTTCTCGTGAGTAAACATGAGTTACCTGCTACAGGATGCAGACATAATGCCAAGGAAGGGGCCCGAAGGGGGTAATGCTCTCATCCTCATAGCAATAAAATGCAAATTAAAACAGAAATAACTGAACCTAATTAGTGCTGGACATTCCCACAGGGAAAAAGCAAGAGGGCTCTAAAACAATCAGTAGTTTCTTTTACACAATGAAGACTTCCGTCAGGCTGAGCCGCCCGCACTCCCCCCTCAGCCCTCCCCATCTGAGGTCCACGGGCCCGTCTGGAGCGTGTGCTTTAGTCCGTGAGACAGGAAGGGAAACGTCTTGGAAGACAGAGAGGCTGGCTGTGGGGAGGCCCCTACGTGCAGCAGTGCCGCATGTGGAAGTTGACGACATACTCAGCATTAGTCCTCTGCACAGAAATCGCAAAGGGCTCAAAGGGGTGGAACGTAAAGGCAACAAGGCGTCGCACTGTGTGGTTGATGGGGCGGCCCAGTAAGCCTGCCTGGATCTCAAACTTGAGCAGACCAGAGTCCCGAGCATAGAACCTAAACAGAACGAGAGAGAGAGAGAGAGAGAGGACGGTGTAGATACTCACCACCACCATGAAATGTGCACAGCAGGGAAATCCCCTTACACCAGCCCCAGCTCATCGCAACTGCAAAATCACCCACATCTGGCCGCTCATTTTAGGGGCAGGGAGATTACGAACCTTACTATGTTGTCCTAAGCCAATGGGTCACTTCTCTTTCCCAAGACAGCCCTTAGCTACAACCCTAATTACAGCCTCCCCCTTTCCCAAAGCTATCTACCCCAAAACTGTCCAGGCGAGGGCTAGAAATGAAAGGTGAGCCATGTACTAGTATGCAATTTGAAATTTCAGGTAGCCACATTAAAAAATGTTTAAGGTGAAATTAAGTTTAATAATATATTTTATTTAATCCAATATTGACATCCAAAATATCATTTCAATCTACCACCAATATAAAATATATTAATGAGATATTATACATTCTTTTTTGGACTAAACCTTTGAAATTTGATATGCATTTGACACTTGAGCAAACCTCCCCTTGGACTGGCCACATTTTAAGTGCTCAATAGGCACGTGTGGCTAGTGGCTACCACAGAGGACAATGCAGATCTACACTCATATTTGAATTTTTCATTTTTAAGAATAAATTCTTTTATTAAATTTGCGGAGAATAGACTCTATTGGAGACTCTTCTTTTCACATACAAAAACAAAATACTAAGTAGTTTTTCATTTTTTATCTAATATAGTAAGACTCAAGATACTCCCTCCATCCCAGCTCTTAAATACCCATAATGCAAAGTGCCCTGTGGTAATGAGAACTACAGATGATCATCGGGGTTGAGGGTTAATTGAGGGAAGGTCTAGAAAATGAAGAGCCTGAATTAAATAACTCTATTTCCCCCTTTGGGAAGCAAATATATAATAGACATAAACATATTCCTATCCTTTGACTCAATAATTCCATTTCCAAGAATTTATGACCTCAGAATTTAAATGAAGTAAATAGTGGCATGAATAGAGATGGCTGCCACAGCAGTAGCCCTACCGGGGAAAAGCAGAAAGAGAATAAACGCTCAGTCACAGGGGAACGGTGACATGAAGTACGGTGCATCTACCCGATGGAATAACAGGCCGTCATTACAGGCGTCATGTAACTGTGAGGACCACGTAACAACATGGGAACCATTACAAGATAAAAGCCGACTACGAAGTATCGTGCTGACCCCAGTACACTGTGCAATGTAGACATGCATGCTGGCAGACGAGAATGGAAGGCCCAATAAAGGTGTCCTGGCGTTACCTCTTCCTGGGCTTTTAGTGTCCTCACGGTTCCCGTTTTAAATTATAAGTAAATAAGAACTACAAGAAAAAACCCTTCAGTCAGGAAAATGGCATTTCCAGGTGTGTCTATGAGGTTAACTTTTCCAATTGGAAAGGCGAGGAGGTCAGAAAGGAGAGGAAGGGAGCTCATGCCATCTGACCACATCGAATGAGACCCGCTACGTGCTTTTGGTGTGTGAGAGCACATTCACCTCACCCACAGAGTCCCCACACACAACGGGCTTATAATTTAAAGTGAGCTCTGAGCTTCTAAATCTAACTATCCGTTTACAGGGAATATGGCGGAATGAGAAAGATGGTAACTACTACTCCCGGGATGCAATGGGCAAAATCTAGGATGTGTGGGACGTTACCGGATGAGCAACCTGGTTTCCTCAACACTTTCGCTGCCAGGAAAATAAGAGGGAAACAGGATGTACAGAATAAAAAAGACAAAAAAATAGTGGCCACATGCAAGGTAGGCACCTTGTGTAGATCCTTATTTGGAAGAAACAAACTGTAAAAAGAATACTCCCGAGACAACAGGCTACTGTGAAATCTGATTCGATATTTGGGGTTGTCAATAAAGTTTTGCTCACTTTCTCCAGATGAAACAATGGTAATGAGGTTGTATTTTAAGTCCCTATCTTTTAACGATTCATACTGAAATGTTTAAGAGGAAAGTGTTATGACACCTGGGGGTTACGTCAGAACCACCCAGGGTGGCAGTCGCGAGGGGAGAAAGTAGGTGGTGGCAGGAAGACGAAACCACTCTGACCACGAGCTGATAACTGCTGAGTGAGGGGATGGGTACGTGGAGGCTTATTATACGCTTCTATTTTTTATATGTTTAAATTTTTTCCATAATAAAAAAATTTCAACTGGGCTTTGGAACTGGACTGCAACTGGGGTGATTAACTGTACAGAATTATTGTATACAAACCTAGTTTATACACATTAAAGCTGAATTATGAAATACTAACTGCACTGTTTCTACGTGAAAAAGGCTCACGCTCCATCTCTGGGCCCCAGGAACACACCAGCTGCCCTGAAATAGCCCCAGTGACGATGGTGACAACTCCCCCCAGCACCCTTTACAGCCCACAGAGCAACACACGCTCCCGACGTGGAGACAGGTGGGTCTGTGAACCGGGCATCTATGAGGGAAGGGACTGGCTCTCAGAGGCGAGTTGCACCCTTCCAGCAATAATACTGAAATATTTTTACAAGTACATTTCAAATCTACATCCCCAAACTCCCAAAATGAGGAAGCTGAGTTTCTCTAAAACCTCCTGTTCCCCATATTGTCCCTGCTATCATTTCCAGTAGGTAACTGGGGGGATGCAATCACTTGAGCTGAGCCATAAACATCATTATGAAATGGTATTCGATTACTAAATGGAAAAGTATGGTTTCCTGCCCTGGATACCTTTGAAAGGAAACACGTACCTGAAGTGGATGCTTTGGTGAGAAGCAGAGTAGAAGCTGCTCATTATGAGACCACTGCCTCTGTGATCAGAGCACCCACCACATCACAGAAACTGCCCCCTTCCAATTCAACCCACGAGTAGGAAGGACACAATCACATAAAACGATGCCCAAGAAGAAGAGAGAGAGAAAGCGGGCAGGACCGGCCCTGGACCACGAGCTGATAACTGCAGACGCTGTACCTGATAGGGTGGTCGCCACACGTCTTGGGCCGCTCCATGACGGACACCCACTTGTCATCGTAGCTGAAGAGCGACAGATCGAGGTAGGGGCTGCCACTGTAGGACTGGGCGCTGATGGGGAGCTGGCCCAGCAGCCGGCGCACGGCCTCGGTGTGCCCCCCATACTTGGCGTTCACAATAGTGTCTTTAAACCTGAAAGAAAGCACCAGTGATGAAAGCTGTGTTTGCAGACACACGTTTTTTTTTAAATGACCAACATATGTCTAAAAACAATTCATTCTGTCAATAAAAATCCGGATATTCACCGAAGTCAGAACTCACACATAGCACAAGCCTGGCTAGCTTCCAATACTCTCAAGAAGCAGAAAACGGAATTAGAAATGGGGAACATTACTTTAGAAAAGTTAATTATTTAAAAAAAGACTCTACAAACAAAGTTTAAAATGCATATAACTGCCCGGTCTGTGTGCTCGGTGTCTGGCTGCTGGCCTGTCACCCTGGAACTTCCCTTTCCCGTCATCCTTGGAATTCTCTCTGCTGCTCTCCACTGTCAAACGGCACCATTCTTTTGTGTTTATTGGTAAAATGCATCTTCCAGATGCTTCCTTAGAAAAGGGGCATGGGGGGTAATTATTTGAGACAGCATGTCTGAAAATGTCTTTGCTCCATTGTTAGAATTCTAAATTAGGAGTCATTTTTTTGGAGAAGTCTGAGGGCAGGATTTTAATGGCTTCAAGCTTTCAATGTTGTGACTGGTCTGTCCAATGCCATTCTGATGACTTATTTTTTTATATGTGAGATGTTTTTTTCTGAAAATTTTTACAATTTTCTCTTTATCCCCCGTGCTTCGAAGTTTCATGATGACATGCCCTTCACTTTCTTGATTAATCCTTCTGGGATTAGCCAGATAGTGGGTCGCCTGGGCAAATCCTCTAACTTCTTTTCCATCTTTTCTCTCCCATTTTTATTCTCTTTTTACATTACTTTCTTGGAGAGTTCTTCAACTATATCTAAGAAATTTTAAATTTCTAAAGTGTCACTGTTCTAGGAATGTTCCTGTTCTTATGGCTTGAATTATTTCAGTCGCATGTTGTTTCTTTATTCCGTTTGTTTTAGTTTGGTCTCTATACCTTTCAAGACAAAGATTTTCTTAAATGACTCATGATCCTTGATAACTTATTTTCTCTGAAACATTTCTTCTAACCGATAATGGATCCATTTTCATTTACCTCCACCAAAAGATTTTTGAAGACTATAAAATTGAGCATTTAGACCAATGTGTTCCCAAGAAAAAAAATAAGTTTAATTTATATATATATTATATTTTGATGCAGCAAAGTATGATAAGATGATACACAAAATGTTACATTAGGAGAGAATTCTGTAGGGGAGATGACATAGATATATGGAATGGAGGATAAGATTGTCGCATGGTTTTCTGAAGTAAATGACTACTGATGTCACAGCAACAAATTAAGAAAATTTAAGAAAAACTAGGCCTGTTAAGCGCGGTGGAACAGCTTACCGGCGTTGGATCTGCCTTGCAAAATTGTTGCTGGACGCTGAGCAGGGAAACTGGACTTCGCTGTGCAGGGTAGCGTTCCGGAAGAGGTCACAGAAGTTCTCAAAGAGCTCCAGGAGCTCGTCGGACGTGTTCTCAAACACCGCGATCACCTCTGTTGTCACCATATTGTACACCACAAAGAAAGACGCCTGCAGGGGAACAGAGAGCGCTAAGGGACGGCTGAGTGTAACGCCATGCCTGGCCAACATCACTTGGCTGAGAAGTCAGGCTACCCCGGGGAAACATGAACCGCCCCCGCTCCAGCACCACGGCTCCGGCATGGCTCCCCGTGTTTCTGGGAAAAGTGGGGGGGCCTTGGAGGGCTTTCCTAGTCAAGGCTTCGTGTGGCCAGATGTCCCACTGTATCTGCACTGCTGAAATGATTGAATTGGCCAGCATCTAGGTATGGAAAGGCTTTCCATCTTCCATTTCCAACTGTGCAAATTCAGTATTTTTCCTTCCAAGTGTTTACTCCCTACTTGCACCCAGCCCACCCTGAGACAGATAAAAAAATGCTTTCTTAAAATGCCAGATTTAATTTCCTTCCTGCTGAGAAAGTGATTTGCGGCCTGGGGTTGCCTGTTGACAGATTATGTTCTCTTGTATACATACATCCAGCGGAAAGTTCAATTTCGGGGCATTTCCGTTTCCTCTTACTATGTCTAGCACGCAGAGAGCCGCCTTAAGTCCGTTTTGCCCTAAAGCTGCCCAGGCAAGTTGAAACCAAGCAGGGCACTGCTGCTGAGCAAATGAAAACTCAGAGAGGATTTTCCACTTCTGTCCTAAATGTTCTTTCAGCCCAGGCATTTGTAGAGAGAGACATTTGCAATTTATAGCGAATCTCAGAGGAGGGAGCTGACAAGCACTCAAATGCCATGGGGGCAGAGCTACCGCTTTTTCTGCAGGACCCCTGGGTGAGGGGCCGCTTCCTTTAAACCTCCAGTGCTCTGCTCGGCCGACCAGGGAAGCAATGGAACCCAGTTTCTGTCAGCGAGTGTAACAGGGCCATCCATCCGCAAGCTTCTAATAGGCCTCCAGACGTTTCCAGAACACTGAGATTAGTAGTCCCCCTCCGATGATTAAGTTTAAATCTCCATTAACAATTTCTGGTGCCATTTGGCCCACCTGTTTGACTAGTCATTCGTCCTTCCCAGAGCTTATGTTACATGACTTTTGTGAACCCCTGGAAATTAAATTTGGCTGCAAATGAAAGAGGCTGGGGGGTAACCTGAGACTAATACCCCTAATATTAGCCAGGCTTTGTTTTGGATGCACTTTTTACTCATTAACCTTATTGGAACCTATCAAATTAAACAGGCGGAAGAGACAACTAGGGCAGAGAGATTGGGTTTAAAGTTACAACCTCTGGGAAGCAAAGCACAGAGCCCCAGTAATGTTTCTGGCTACAGCTTTCAGAAATAAATAGGTCATGGTTAGCAAAGAAAAAGTGGATGCTCTCAAGTGCAGCCATTACAGACATCGTATTCCCTCCAAAACAAAAAGGTAATCATAGCTCAGACCTAAACAAACATGGACTCGTGTCCTTTCTGCAGAAGGGACCACACTTCGGTCCTATCAGGGCTTCGCCAAGATCTACCATCATCATCATGTGACCGTAGAATTACACCAGCAACTCCTAAACCTGCCTCCGGGACACTGGGAAACACGGGACGGGAGGCTACAGAAGTCGGGGTCTCACCGCCCATCTCCCAGGACAGTAAGACGAACTGGATGCTCCCCCACGATGGCTCTGCGGGTGCCTTCATCACTGACACGGAAGGAAAGGAGTCCAGAACAAAACGATCTCTAAACCACAGCACTCCCCGTTTTTTAAAGAATTCCTGAACTACGACTCAGAAGAAAAACGTCGGAAACATTTCACCACAGATGGCTGGTCAGGCCTTAGGAGAGAGCGTCCTGTCCAGTCTCTCTTAGTGGCAGAATCAGCTGCAGGTCAAGGAGCGATACCAACCTCAGGTTTGCCCTCTGTACAGAATTTGCAAGCTAGCATCTAAGGAGACAATCTGGAAACAGGAGCATGGGGCAAAGGTACAGAACGGTGGTCTCTTACTCCGTCTACACTGACATGGAGCGTTCTTAAAGGGAAATGCCCTTGCTCTGGCCAGTCCTGCACAATGGTCAGTGTCGGCCCGTGCACTGTAGGGTCGCAGGTTCAATTCCCGGTCAAGGGCATGTACCTGGGAGGCAGGTTCAACCTCCAGCCCTGGGGTGGGGCGTGTGCAGGAGGCAACTAACGGGTGTGTCTCTCTCACATCGATGTTTCTCTCTCTCCCCCTCCTCCCTCCCTCTCACTCTCTCTAAAAAAATCAACAGAAAAAATATACTTGGGAGAAGATTAACAAAAAGAGAGAGAGAGAGAAATGTTAAGATTACCCTGAATTTCAACACGATGTTTCAATCCAAGAATCTTAAAGGTTTCCGTGCTCTTACCAACATCTTACTCCCATTTGATGGGAGTGCCTCTCTCCCCTGCCAACATCTTTCACTCAAACTGGAAAAGACCTCAGGACCTGGAGTCCTGATGAATCACTTGGGGGATCCAAACTTTGAGATCCTTTTGATGGTTTACTGCTCTACAACCTGTACCTTTCAGCACATGGGCAAGGTCAAGGTAAAGTCATAAAACGTAACCCTGTGACATGAACGTGCCTAGCAGTTGCCTTTGGAAGAAGACTGTGAAGAAGTATACTGGCATTAACCAGTTAAGCAGGAAAGAGCGGTAGATTTTTCCGAGGGTTCCCTGTCTGTGTGTGGTGGGCTCATTCTCGCTGCCAGAACTAAGACAGTCAGACAACAAGGACAGTCTTACAAAATCGAGGCAGGCTTATCCACAGGCAGTCCAGTCCGCACCTGAACCTCGCAGCATCCGGGCTTCCGCCTCAAGGGTCCTAAAAACGCTCTGCCGTCCGGCCGGCGTGGCTCAGGGGTTGAGCATCAACCTATGAACCAGAGGTCATAGTTCGATTCCGGTCAGGGCACAGGCGCGGGCTGCAGGCTCGATCCCCAATAGGGGGCGTGCAGGAAGCAGCCAATCATTGATTCTCTCTCATCACTGATGTTTCTATCTCTCTATCCCTCTTTCTTCCTCTCTGAAATCAAGAAAAATATTTTTAAAAATAAAACAAAATAAAAATTACCTCTGCAGAAGGTAGAGGGCAATAATCACAGAGGTGACGCTCTACGTGTCAATGGCTTGAGCTTTAACTTCCATTTATCTGAAGAAATACATGTGGGCAGAGAAAAACAGCTGTTTTAAGTTGGACTGAGCCCTGGGATAGCAAATATTTAAGATCACATAGAACGTGTATTTCTGAGGTTGGCTATAGACAAAGAGAAAAGCCATCACATTCTGTCAAGGAGACTGGGGGGGGCAGGGGGGGGCGGGGGGGGGCGGTAACGGGCAGGAGAGCGCCTCGCACCTGTGACGGGTCTGTGACCCGCAGCGTGACCACGTCCTCGCTCGTGTACTTGATAAACAGGTGGTTCTCATCCAGAAGCTGCATCTTCCACATGCGCAGCTGCCGCAGTTGGTCAAAATACTGGAAGAAGCGCCGCTTGGCCATGGCGCTCCCATCCTGCTCTGCCCGGCGCCACAAGTAGACGAGCAGCCGGTGCTTCAGGGAGTTGATGAAGGGGTCCCTGAAGGGGTTGGCCATGCCCGTCTGGCTGTCCCGCTGAACCTCGGGGAAAATGGCGGAGACGGTGAGCAGGTCGTCCTCATAGCAGAAGCGGCCAATGGTCCGCACGTCGATGAACGTGCCTTCGGGCGTCACCTGGAAGACGTGGATGGTCTGCTGCTGCACCGACAAGATGGCCAGGATGTTTTTGTACAAGTACAGCCCTTGGTTGTGAGACAGGACCACTTTATCACACTTGAAGGTGCGCGTGTCACACAGGCGGCCGGTGTGGAGGTCAATGATGTGGAGGGAGTAGTCCTCCAGAGGGGACCGCGGGTTGGGGGTCACGGACTCGCTGTTCCGGTAGACCTCAAAGAAAGGGGGGTGAGGCTCGTCCGGGAGGTAGGCAGCCGAGCCCACGATGACACAGCGGCAGTCGTCGGTGAACAGGCTGCACTCCCGGTTCAGGTGCTCCCCGTTGGCCGCCACGTTGGTGATGTGCAGCAGGACAAAAAACCGTTCGAAGAGCCGCCCGCGGATGTTGACCGACCGCTGGTCATTGCCATTGGACAGGATCTCCCCCTCGTAGCCCTGCAGCAGGTCCTCGGCTGCCTGGCAGCCCTGGTACTCATAGATCTCGAGAGACGTCTGGTCTGAAGAGAAGGCAATAAAGTAGCGCCCGTCGGGTGAGAATTTACGCAAGAAACAGGGCGGCTTTTCCACGTTGACCACGGTGAAGTTGGGGAAGACGTTCTGGTGGAACACGCGGACCTGGTGCCAGTGGGTGCCTGCCTTGCCCGAGCTGATGCGCCGGCGCTCCAAGCGGTGGATGACATTTTGGTTCTGGATTCGGCGAGGTTTGATGGTGGAAACATGATGATCCATTGTCACATCTCTACACGGAAACATCAAGCAGAAGAAAACCGAACGGAAGTTACCAAAACCTATACAAGTCGAACAGATTTTTCCCTCCTTGTACCCTGCACCCGGGAGCTCCCAAGATGAGAGGGATCAGCATTTCTCCTTCTCAGATTATCATCAGGAAGTGGTCCTGACATTTCTGAGTCTAGAAAGAGATTTGTGAGGAGGACCTAATTCAACTGGAATACCTTCAAAGCATGCTTAGCTGTTGGGAACAATCAACAGGGGGAAAAAAACCTACATCTGCATGAAATTTGTTCAACGTAAGAGTCACATTCAGCCCTGACTGGTTTGGCTCAGTGGATAGAGCGTTGGCCTGCGGACTGAAGGGTCCCAGGTTCGATTCCGGTCAAGGGCATGTACCTTGGTTGCGGGCACATCCCCAGTAGGGGGTGTGCAGGAGGCAGCTGATTGATGTTTCTCTCTCATCGATGTTTCTAACTCTCTATCCCTCTCCCTTCCTCTCTGTAAAAAATCAATAAAATATATATATTTTTTAAAAAGTCACATTCAGTGTACATTTATTTTAAAAGCTTTTATTTATTTATTTATTTATTTATTTATTTAGTATCGGGCTCTTAAGATGTCCATACTACCCAATGCAATCGACAAACTCAGTGTAATCCATATCAAAATCCCAACAGCATTTTTTGCAAAAACGGTAAAAGGTATCCTAAAGTGCACGTCATCTCAAGGAAGCCCGAAAGGCCAACAGTTTTTTTCTAAAAGAAAACAAAGGTGGAGGACTCACGCTTCCTGATTTCAGAACATATCACAGAGCTCAGGTCATCAAAAGGTGTGGCACTGGCAACAACGTACCAACGGAACAGACGCGAGCCCAGAAACACAGCTTTGCCAATGTCAGCCTGAGAGTCGAGAAGTTCAGAGAGCCCTACACGTAGGTAACATACTGATATCCTCCCCTTCGTGGCACATGCCCTGCCTGCAACTTTCTCTCTGCACCTGACTTAAGTCTGGGGCGTAGGAGCGGCGTGCACGCCTGCGCAGTCCATGCAGACGGTGCGTTCTGTCCGCCCATCACGGTACTGGACACAGCGTAAGCCTCCTGTCTGCCCTGAAGGCTGGACCTGCCTCATGGCCTCAAGCCCTTTGCCAACTCAGGGCCCCTCCGCCTGGGGCTGTGCCCTCTGCCTAGGGATGTATTTCCTCCGGCCCCTGCAGCTCACGGGCCACCACCCTCAGGAAGCCTTCCCTGACCACAGACCGACACCTGGCCTCCCCTTAGATCTGTGTCTGCCTCTCCCAAAGGGACGGTCCCGGTTTGAATCTGTGCGTTCGCTTGCACGGCGGTGCTTGCTGCTGGACGCCCCAGGCAGGCAACAATCGCGTCCACTTAAGCCCCCTCCGCTCTCTCGGGGGCCCAGCCCTGGAGCCGGCCCCCACCGTGCCTCCCGCAGGTTGTTCACGGAGCGAACGCCAGCCCGGCCGGAGCGCACCACTGGCTCGCTCTGAGCTCCTCGGCACTCCTCCTGCCTGGGCTGGTCTCAGTTTCCCCCCGGGGGCGGGTGCACACATCCCTCAACTGCTAGTGACGGCTTCCACACCTGCCAGGATCGAGGGGCGGGCACACCCCCCACCCCAGGGGGCGCCCCCCGGAAAGAAAAGCCAGGGGCGGGCCGGCTGAGGGAAGGCGGGGGCCGCAGGGCCTCCCCGTCGGGCGGCCTCGTGGGGGGGGCTTGACGGGCTGGGAAGCCGGGCTGGGGAAGGAGAGGTCCTCACCTGTGGGTCCCGGCTCAGAGGGCCGGGGTTAGGGACCCCCGGCCGGCTCTGCGCGCACCGCCCCCGGCCCCGCCCCCGCCATGCTTCGGGACCCGGCTCCGCGACTTCAGGCCCCCGCTTCCGGTATCCACCGGAAGTGCGGGGTAGCGAGAAGCCACGTGGGGATAGCGCGCCGTCCAGCCGGGACTGGGAAGCGCTACAGCGCACCCTGGTGTCCGGGGGGGGTAGAGGCCAAAGAGGCCCAGTGATGGCCAAGGAAAAAATTCACTCAGAGCTCCTAGCAGGGACCTATGGCCATGTCTCCGCGCCTGCTGGGCACCTTTGCAAAAAACAGATATAAACGCCAGTGTGGCTAAGTGGTTGGTGTCGGCCCACGCACCAAAGGGTCTCGGGTCTGATTCCCGCTCAAGGGCACATTCCTGGGTTGCAGGTTTGACCCCTGGCCGTGGTCGGGGCACGTGCTGGAGGCAACCAATTGATGTGTCTCTCTCACATCGATGTCTCTCTCTCTCTCTCTCTCTCTCTCTCTCTCTTTCTAAAAATAATAAAAATTAATTTTTCACCTTTTGATTAAATGCACTGTTTCGTTAGCTGAGGAACCTAAGTAACGGTGAATGCTTTTGCTCATCGAATATTTGGATTGGGCTACGCCTGAAGTCAGCGCCGCAAAGACAGGGACCATTTCTGTATTGCAAACTCCTGATCCCTGAGGGTTGACACAGTGCCAGGCACGCGGGCACTCCAGAAGGATTCGCTGGATGCTGAGAACAGTCCTTTGTACGCACAGGGCGGAGCCTGGGTGGTGGGGGCACCTTCAAGCACACCAGACGATCCCTTGTGTTTGCCCGGCTCCTCAGCCTGCCTCTCTCAGATGTTCCCGCGTCTAATTCCCTCCCAATGTCCTCTCACCCCGGGAAGAACACTGCGTGCCCAACTGCCACTGCACCCCCCGGCTCCTGCCTCCTTTGTCCCTCTCAGGAGTCCCCGAGTGAGTGCGACGATGGGGGGCAGGCAGGGAGCTGAAGGACTTGAGAGCTTTCTCGCCACTCACTCCAGTCCTCCTGCGGCTCCGTCTGCCTTGGCTTTTAACCACTCTGCCCGTGATCTGCATTAGCCACGGGGGGGGGGGGGGGGGGGGGGCATGAGAGGCTCTTGTTCTGTCTCCCTCTCTAGAAGAGGCTGGCAGAGCGCTCTTCACCTCTACACGGTGGCAGACATGTCTCGCCCTAACTATTACACCACCCCACCCCCATCACCACCCCCATCATCACCACCACCACCACCACCAATCCTTCAATCCAAACAACTGCACCACCGGGTATATATGTACTGCATGCCAGACCCTATGCCAATTATTTCACCTGCATCCTCTGTTACTCCCCGCGCTGACGCTGTGAGTTAGGTATTATTATCCCCACTTTACAGATGCAGAAATTGAGGCTCGGTTCCGCTTGATGCCGCCCCCCGCCCCCCACCCCACCCCGCCAATCCTGTATTTGCTTTACAAGACTCACTTCATCATCATAAGCTATTTGCAAGAAATGCCCGGTTTCTGCTTGCAGTTCTTCAGTCTTCAGATTTCACACCCAAACTCGTATCCACTGTCTGCCTTCCCTCCATGCTCTTGGCCAAATGCTCCCTGCCCAGGTCCACGTATTTCTTTTTTTTAAAAAAAAATAATGTTTTGAAATATGTTTTTATTGAATTGAGAGAGAGAGGAAGGGAGAGGGATAGAGAGATAGAACTATCAATGAGACATCAATTAGCTGCCTCCAGCACGCCCCCTACTGGGGATCGAGCCCACAAGCCCGGGCATGTGCCCTGACTGGGAATCAATCCATGACCTCTTGGACTGGATCAATGCTCAACCACTGAACCAAGGCAGCTGCACAAAACAAGTCGTTTTTGATTGTCTAGTGCCTAGCACATATTAGAGGCCGCCTAATATGTATTTGCTCAATGAATGAATGAATGAATGAATGAATGAATGAATGAGTCAAACCTGGTGTCTGGTGCTCTCCTCTTTCTAGATGTGCCTGGGATGCGGGGTAGGAGGGGTGGGAGGAAGGAGAGGCAGGGAACACCCCAGCATCGTCCCTCCTGTAGCCTTAGCTGAGCCCTGTGGAGCACGTCCCGTGAGCCAGGGGTCCCCGGGCACCTCGGGACCCCGCTGGTCCACCTTCCATTCTCAGGGGCAGGAAGGAGGAGAACGGCTGGAAATAGAAGGAAGAGGCTGCGGGCCGAGGAGCCAAAGCCCAGGGAACATGAAGAATCTTCGCTGCAGGGACAAGCACTCTTCTTCCCATAAAAGCAATGAAATTAGAGGTAATTGTGAGACACCGAGATTTGATCAAACCAGGGAGGCGCTCAGGTGAGGGGGGCCGGGTCCCCCCGCCAGCGCCGGCAATCGCCCTCTGTCTCGGTGACTGAACAAACAGTCCCTCCGGGCCCCGTCCCCACACTGCCCTGCAATGGGGGGGGGGGGGGCGGCTGGAGGAGCTGGGGTGGCCTGGCCCCCACAAGGCACGGGCCTTCGCCCAACCACTGTCCCCGCCTGGGGCCTGCTCAGAGGGCAGGAGGCTAATGGGTGGCTAAGCTGGGTTCGCCGTCCTGTCTACCTTAGGCCACAGGCACCAGAGGGCCAGGGAGGAGCCGGAGGGCCATCGGAGGGGAGGGACAGGGCCTCCCTTCCCCTGCTCCCCTCCACCCTCCACTTTTTAAAAACACCTTTTTATTGATTTCAGAGAGGAAGGGAGAGGGACAGAGACGTAGAAACATCCATGATGAGAGAGAACCATTGACTGGCTGCCTCCTGCCCTGCCCTCACTGGGGATCGAGCCCAGAACCCGACATGTACCCTGACCAGGAATCGAACCTGGGACCCTTCAGCCGGCAGGCGGACGCTCTATCCACTGAGCCACACCAGCCAGGGCCCCTTTCCCTGCTTTGCTCTCCCTTTTACCCGCTGAGAATCCAGCGGTGAGAACGCACATCGTGAAACAGAGAATGGGGTGCAGGAAGTGCTGCTTAGGGAGGCACGGGGCGGTGGGTCCACACAGCAGGGGACGGCCAGGCCAGGTTTTCCTTAGCAGCAAGTGCTCATTGCTCCCCCGTGTGCATGGCAGCATGAGCCGCATTAGCCAAGACGTGGAAGCAACTCAGCGTCCATCAACAGATGAATGGACAGAGAAGACGTGGTCCACATACTCGTGTGCACACTGGAGTATTATGCAGTCATGAAAAAGAGTGAAACCCTGCCATGGGTGGACCGGGAGGGCATGATGCTAGGTGAGTCAGACAGAGACAGACAGACACTGTGTGATCTCACGTACACGTGCAACAGAAACAGAAAGGAAAGAGACTGACTCATAGGTACAGAGAACAGATTGGTGATCGCCAGAGGAGGGGGGGCGGGGGGAAGGAGGCAAAATAGGTGAAGGACGTCAAAAGGTACAAACTTCCAGCTATAAAATAGATGCGTCTGGGGGACGTAATGGACAGCATGGTGACTATCGCGTATAACACTGTTGCATATTTGAAAGTTGCTAAGAGAGCTTGGCTGGCGTGGCTCGGTGGCTGGGCGTCAAGCTAAGAACCAGGAGGTCACGGTTCGATTCCTGATCAGGGCACACGCCTGGGTTTTGAGCTCAATCCCCATTAGGGGGCATGCAGGAGGCAGCCGATCCATGATTCTTTCTCATCATCCTACCTCTCTCTCTATCTCTCTCTCTCTCTCTCTCTCTCCCCCCTCCCTCTCCTTCTCCCTCTCCCTTCCTCTCTGAAATCAATAAAAAAATAACGTTCTTTAGAAAATGGGACCTTGTCTTCATTTCATTGGAATATAAGACGGAGGGAGGAAATTCACTTAGAGAGAAAAGCGTGGGGACCTTTTGGGGGACAGGGGACAGTCCGCAGCCAAGCACCTGGGATGTCTCTCTGACCCACACGGGGCAGGTTGAAGAGCCGGGAGGCGGGCAGAGAGGAGGGGGGACGCCTCCCCCTGCCACCTTCACAAAACAGGACTGTCCGCTGGGGGCTGGGCCCCCCGGGCATCTGATAAGGTGGTTCAGTCGCTGGAACACCTGCCCCGCCATCTGCCACTTTCGTCCTCTGGACGGGGCCACCCAGGCCTCCGTGCCCACCGCCCGGGAGCCAGTGGGCTGCAGGGGTCGCTGATACTGGCCAGCAAGCATGACACCCCACCCCGCCCCCCCCAAGTACCAAGGGCTGTAGGGTAGATTTCCGTGTTCAAAGGCGACTTTGTGAAGAGATGGCCTCTAAAATGACGGGGGTGGGGCCTCTCTAAGGCTCCTGGGACTTTAAATTCACTGAGATAAGAGAGCGGGGTTGTTGGGGCTGGAACAGGGAGGGTTTCGACAGGCTGCCCTCTCTCCCGTCAGTGGCCCAGGGACCATCAATCATTCCAAATGCTGAGCTGCAGGAGCTTATCTGCTGGGCAATCAGCCCCCAACCCCTCCCCCTCTCCTGGGCTCTGGAAACCATAGCATTTGGGGAGAAAGCACAACACCTATGTCAGCAAATCCTGTTAGGCTCGGAGGCGCGGCAGGTGACCCATGAATATATGTGTTTAACTGTTCCAGTGGCGTGTGAAGGAAAACACAGCGGGGGCGGCGGGAGGTGGTGCTGCCCGCCAGAACCGGCCCAAACCCTCCTCTGCATTTCCCAGCCTCCAAATATTTAAAGACAGACGTGTGTCTGGCCCGTGTGGCTCAGTGGTTGAGCGTCGACCTATGAACCAGGAGGTTGCAGTTCCATTCCCGGTCAGGGCGCATGCCGGGGTTGTGGGCTCCATGCCCAGTAGGGGGCGTGCAGGAGGCAGCCGACCCATGATTCTCTCTCATCATTGATGTTTCTCTCTCTCTCTCCCTTCCTCTCTGACATCAATAAAAATATATTTTTTAAAAAAATAATAATAATCAATAAATAGACAGCCATGTCTCCATCCTCAAAGGGGGCCTTCTCTGGGTGAACGACCCCCTGTCCCTTCAACAGTGGCTCCGACAGGAGCCTGGAAAGTTCAGTCCTGGCTTCGCCCTGCCCGGGGCCCTTCCTGCAGGCGGGAAGGGGTAAAAGGAAGCGATGACAGTGATCTGCACAGGGGCCCCGGAGCGCCCGCCACCCCGCACCCCCGCTCCTCCACCCCCGTGATTGATTCCCGGTTCACACTAATTAGGCCTCGCCTGGCTGGGGACAGGAACGGCGCTTCGCCATTTTCTTGAAGGAAACCGAGTGACAGGCCGACCTGCTGGTGGTTGCCAGGCAACCTTGATGATCCTGCAGGAAAGGCAAACTCCAGAGAGGCCGGGGCCAGAGCCTAGTTAGCAGCTATTGAATGGGAGCCGCTGCTCCGCGCAGAGGTGCGAGAAGGGCCTGGCTGGCGTGGGCTCCCGTGGCTCCAGCTGTCTTTTAGATGGCGTGTGTGTGCGTGTGTGTGTGTGCGCATGTGTGTGTACGTGTGTGTGCGCGTGCATGTGTGCCAGGGGTGCCTATGCAAAGTGAGCTGGGAAAGAAAAAAGTAATGTTCTTCTATAAAGTGAAATCAGGTGTGGCTCAGTGGTTGAGCGTCGACCTATGAACCAGGAAGTCATGGTTTGATTCCCAACAGGGCACAGGCCTGGGTTGCGAACTCGGTCCCCAGCAGGGGGCGTGCAGGAGGCAGCCGATCCATGATTCTCTCTCATCATTGAGGTTTTTATCTCTTCCTCTCCCTTCCTCTCTGACATAAAATATCCTATATAATAAAACCCTAATATGCACATTTGACCGAACGGCAGAACAACCGGTTGCTATGACATGCATTCACCACCAGGGAGCAGACGCTTAACGCAGGAGCCGTCCCCTGGTGGTCAGTGCGCTCCCACAGGGGCAGCACCGCTCAGCCAGAAGCCAGGCTCATGGCTGGCGAGCGCAGCGGCGGTGGCAGGAGCCTCTCCCGCCTCCGCTGCAGGCGGGCGGTAAGGAGCGAGGGGTCCCGGACTGTGAGAGGGATGTCTGACTGCCAGCTTAGGCCCGATCCCCCCGGAGCCTGGAGCAACAAGACATTTTTTTTTTTACCAAGAGGAAATGTTATCTTAGAATGAAATCCTGGGCATCGGGCCTAAGCCAGCAGGCGCACATCCTCCGAGGGGTCCCAGACTGCGAGAGGGTGCAGGCTGGGCTGAGGGACCCCCCAAGTGCATGATTTTTCGTGCACCAGGCTTCTAATATATATATATGAGTTTATATCCACACAAAAACCTGCACACAGATGGTGATAGCTTTATTCACAATTGCCCAAACGTGGAAGAAACCAGATGCCCTTCAGTAAGTGAATGGAAGAAAAAGCTGTGGTCCACCTAGACCATGGACCAGCTGTGGGCAAACTACGGCCCGCGGGCCAGATCCGGCCCGTTTGAAATGAATAAAACTATTGAAAAAAAAGACTGTACCCTTTTATGTAATGATGTTTACTTTGAATTTATATTAGTTCACACAAACACTCCATCCATGCTTTTGTTCCGGCCCTCCGGTCCAGTTTAAGAACCCATTTTGGCCCTCGAGTCAAAAAGTTTGCCCACGGCTGACCTAGACCAGGGACTGTTACTCAGCATATTACTAAGCAAAAGAAGCCAATCTGGCCGGAACCGGTTTGGCTCAGTGGATAGAGCGTTGGCCTGCGGACTGAAGGGTCCCGGGTTCGATTCCGGTCAAGGGCGTGTGCCTGGGTTGCGGGCACATCCCCAGTAGGAGATGTGCGGGAGGCGGCTGATCGATGTTTCTCTCTCATCGATGTTTCTAACTCTCTATCGCTCTCCCTTCCTCTCTGTAAAAAAATCAATAAAATATATTAAAAAAAAAAAAAAAGAAGCCAATCTGAAAGGCCTACGTGCTACATGAGTCCCACTGTATGATATGTAGAACAGGCAAAACGGAGACAGGAAAGAAAATTAGTGTTTGCCACGTGTTGTGAGGAGGGGGGATGAACAGGCGGAGCACGGAGAATTTTCGGGGTGGTGAAACTATTCTTTGCGATATTATAAGGACGGATTCATGTCCTTCTACATCTGTCAAAACCCACGGGAGGTACAACCCAATGCAAACTATGCGCCTTGGAGGATAACCATGTGTCAGGGCGGGTTCACTGATGGAAACAAATCAATAAACTCTGGTGGGGGATGTTGAGAGTGGGGGAGGCCATGAGGATGAGGGTGTGGAAGCGGAGGGGAACGGGAAATCTCTGATCAAGTTTGCTGGGCACCTAACACTGCTCTAAAATATAAAATCTAGCCCAGCCGCCAAGGTTGAATGTCGATCTATGAACCAGGAAGTCAGGGTTCGATTCTAGGTCAGGCCACATGCCAGGCTGCGGGCTCGATCCCCAGTAAGGGGCATGTAGGAGGCAGCCAGTCAGTGATCCTCTCTCATCCTTGATGTTTCTAGCTCCCTCTCCCTTCCTCTCTGAAATCAATAAAAATGTGTATTTTTAAAAAGTTTTTAAATAAGAAATAAAATATAAAAATCGAAGCGATTATATGTATATGAACTTGCTATAAACTGCAGACCTCCGGTCAACCCCTGTGTGTCCTCGAGCCAAAAACTCATGAAGGTCATTGAGCCCCAGAGCCTGGAGCAACAAGACATTTTTTCTTTTTTTTTTTAACCAAGAGGAAATGTTATTTTAGAATGAAACCCCAGCCAAGGCCGCCGTGAGCTGTGGAACACAATTCCATAAAGCCAAGGTCCTCGGAGCTTAACAAGATTTCCACCTGATGATGGGCAAACAATGACTTTATCCAGATTCCCCCAAGGAAACAGGAGTCGCCCAATCGAGCTGAAAGGCTGAGCTCATGGCAGTAATAACAGAGCTGATCCTAAGCCATCCCTCAGCCAGGGCTGAGTGTCCCCCCGAATGTTAATTAACTCTCAATTTCCTCCCCAAGGGCAGGACGGGAAGAGCTGCTGGGAGGAAAGTCTGGCAGGCCCTCTCGTCCCCGGGAATGCCACGATCTCACATGTACTCTCTCTTTTCAACCACGGGCCTTTGTGACAGAATAACCGATGGCTTCTGCGAGCCGTCTTCAGTGGCCGCCTCTGCCATTCTCCACCGAGGGCTCCTCTGATGGATGGCCTGGTAGGCTGCCAACGGGGGTGATGAATGCTTGGCCGTTCAGGCAGGGACCTTCTCACTCACCTCCCTGGGCAAGCGGCCTTTATCTGCAAGGCTTAGAACACCCTGGGGACACATGAAGGGGAAACGGAATGCCTTCTCTTTATCTCTAACCCAGTTCAAAATTAGCCTGAGCTCTCCTTGTAAATCTCAGGTTGAGCCGTTTCAAGTTCATGATGTCTCTGCCGTTTCATTTTGTGTGACAGCAGTGGCATCAGCGTGAGGGAGGATTTATCGTTTGCAACGTGCTCTCCTGTCCGGGTGTGTGAGCGGGTCTGAGGCTCACGAAAACGCTCACAGATAGGAAAGGAAGGTCCACCACCCTCGCTGAGTAAAGAGAAGCCGGGGTACAGAAGAGCTCCCCAAAGCCAAACATCAGTTCCTTTCAGCAAACAACCTGGTGCTGGGGACTTTTAAAAATATGCTTTTATTGATTTTTAGAGAGGGGGACCTCACTGATGAGAGAGAATCTCCCTAAAAAGAAACCCTGCACCCCTCAGCAGTCACTCCCATTTTCCCCTCCCCTAATTAGGGACCCCCCCACCCCACCCCGGCCCCTCATCTGCTCTTTGTCTGTATGGATTTTCCTATTCTGGGAATAATTTCATATAAATGGAATCATAAAGTATGTGGAGTATGTGGCTTTTTGCAAATGATTTCTTTCACTTAGCACAATGTTTTCAAGCTCCATCCATGTGGTAGCATGTATCCATTCTTTAGTTCTTTTTAAAAGTATTTTTATATGTTTTTATTGATTTCAGAGAGAGGAAGGGAGAGAGAGATAGAAACATCAATGATGAGAGAGAATCATTGATCGGCTGCCTCCTGCACGCCCCCTACTGGGGGGTCAAGCCCCCAACCCGGGCATGTGCCCTGACCAGGAATCCAACCATGACCTCTTGCTCAACCACTGAGCGGTTGCACAACGCTCAACCACTGAGCCACACTGGCCGGGCTGGTCCTTTTTTTTATGACTGAGCAATATTCCATTATATGGATATACCCCCTTTGCCTACTCATCTATCAGCTGAGGGACATTTGGTTGTTTCCACATTGTGGCTGTTCTGAATGATGCTGCTATGAACATCTTTGTACAAGTGCTTTGTGTGAATGTATGTTTTTAAATAGGTTGGACCTATACCTAAGCATGGAATTGTCGGGTCCTGTGGTAACTCTAGGAACAGCCAAACTGTTTTCCAAACTGGCTGCAAGGTTTCACATTCCTACTGGCAATGGATGAGGACTCCGATTTCTCCACATCCTTGTTCCATTTGTTACTGTTCACTTTTTTAAAAAATATTTTTTATTGATTTTTTACAGAGAGGAAGGGAGAAGAATAGAGATTTAGAAACATCGATGAGAGAGAAACATCAATCAGCTGCCTCCTGCACACCTCCTACTGGGGATGTGCCCACAACCAAGGTACATGCCCTTGACCGGAATCAAACCTGAGACCTTTCAGTCCGCAGGCCGACGCTCTAGCCACTGAGCCAAACCGGTTAGGGCTACTGTTCACTTTTAGAAGTATAGCCACCCTGGCTGTATCTCACTGTGGCTTTCACTTACATTTCCCTAATGAATAAGCACAGTCTTTTCATGTGCTCGCTGGCCCTCTGCAAACCTTCCTTGGAGAACTGTATATTCAAACCCTCTGCCCATTTTTATTTATTCTTTTGTTGTTAATCCACACCCAAGGATTATTTTTTCCATTGGTTTTTTAGAGAGAGTGGAAGGGAGTGGGGAGAGGACAGGGAGAGAGAGAGAGAGAGAGAGAGAGAGAGAGAGAGAGAGAGAGAGAGACAGAGAGACAGAGACAGAGACATTGATGTGAGAGAGACACATTGATGGGTTGCCTCCTGCACACTCCCCTACCAGGGCCAGGGATCAAACCCAGGTATGCGACCTTGACCAGGAATCGAACTCAAGACCCTTTGATAATGAGTTGTAAAAGTTCTTTAAGGATTCTAGGCCCTTATCAGATACATGCTTTGCAAATATTTTCTCCCATTCTGCGGGCTGTTTCTCCCATTTTCTTAGTAGTGTCCTTTGAAACACAAAAGTTTTACATGTTGATTAAGTCCAATGTATCTATTTTTCTTTGGTGGCTTGTGCCCTAAGGGTCACAGTTTGGAAATCTTTGCCCAAACACACAAACACTTACACCTATGTTTGCTTTGAAGAGGCCTGCAGTTCCAGCTCTAACATTTAGGTCTTCGTTCCATTGGGAGTACGTGTTTGTATGCGGTGTAAGGTAGAGATTTCTCTCTCTCCTGCCCCAGGATGGGCAGGGTCCCTGTGGGGAGAAAGGTCCCTGCCTGCTCACCCTCCGGGAGCCTCCTCCCCAGCGAGGCTGCGCCTGGCAGGGGCCAGAAGGAGAGGTGGGGCCGGGGCCAGCTCCAGTGCCTCCTCCCCTGAGGGTAGGTCTGGCTGCAGCACTGAGGCCGAATTACTCCAGCTTCTGCCCCCGGGGAGCCGGGATCCCGGGGAGAGAAAAGGCGGCTAGCAGCCAGCCCGCTTACCTCCTGGAGCGGTTGCCATGGCCACAGGGGACTTTTGCGGTGAAGCGCGCTGACACCCACCCACCCCCCACTTCCCTTCTCCACTCGCCTCCTGGGTGACGTCATGGACGTCCCTGGCCCTGACAGGCCACCTGTGGGCTGGTCTCGGCTTTAAAGCGGCTGTTCTCCCAGGCCCGGCGACAGTGCCCGCGCCCGGAGGACCACGCTGGACTCAGGACCTGCCTCCTGCTCCGGCCGCGCCGCCGCCTGGGACAGAACGGAGAGGCGAGTATTCACGGGGTGCTGCTCAAAATATCTTCTCAACCCCAACCCACCCCCCTGTCCCCGCCCCTACTCTGCAGCCGGGCGGCGGGGTGGTGAGGCGCTTTCTTTCAGAAAGACGTGGAGAGCAGCCGTCTTGCTTCTGGGCGGCGGCGACCGCAGCCAGGTAAAAAGTCAGGACCTGGGTCCCCGTCCAACCCTCCCCGCTCGGGTCAAGGGCTCTGGGTCCGGGGCGCAGCCCACGGGGGCTGGGATTCGCGAGCCTGAGTCCGGGGGAGAGGGGGAAGCGGGACTTGGCATCTGCCTGAGGTGCCCGTGCCCACCGCCCAAGTCACCACGAGGAGGGAAGGCGGGGAGGGCGCCTGGGAAGAGGGAGCGCGCTCCGCAGCCCGGCGGCTGGCGCTCCTAGGGGTCCTTGGCCAGCTCGAGTTGCGGGGCATTTAGACCTCGTGCCCACCCACACGGCGATGCTAAACCCCTAAAACCCGCTTGGCGTTTGTGGGGCTCGGTCGGGCTCTCCCTCGGAGATGCGCGGCACCACAGTCTCAGGGGCGCACGCGGTCCGGACCCAGGCTCCCCGAGCCCACCGCCGCCTCGCCTCCAGCGCTGCTCGCTCCTCTGACCCAGATGCCGCAGACCTGTGGTTGCACGCAGAAAAGGGGCGGGTTGGGGGTTCCAGGGCTCCCCTCCCTTCCTACCCGCCACGAGATCTGAGCGCCGGGGAGTCCCCGATGAAGCCTGCTGACGCGGGAGAGCCGGGCGCAGGAGAAGCGTGGGAAGTGCCGGGAGGCAGCTGGGTAGTCACCGTGGGCGAAGGGCTTTTCCTACCCTCTGCTGTTGCGGCCAAGACTTCCAGTCACCCGGGGAGGGGCGACGGGAAGCGCGCGGGATGCGCCCTGGAGGGAGCCCGGTTTGCAGGGGGAAAAAAGCGCATCTGGTGCAAACACGTCTAGCCTCCCCTTGTCCCCCAGGAGGACCCAGCGTCGGCCGCCAAGCTCAGACTCGGCTGCGGAAGGTCCCCCAAGCCCCTCCGAGACGCATCGGAGCCTCCAGCTTCAGCACCAGGGGCTGGACAGCGCCGCGGCCGCCGAGCGCACAGGCTGTGTGCGCCTATACGCCGCCCAGTTCCACGCGGTTCCGTCCGGGCTCGCGGTCCCCCAGACCCCACGCGGAGGAGGCCACGAGGTGAGGACGGGGAGGGGGAGTCATCCTCCCTATTTCTCCAGGGGCTTGGGTGTCGGGTCCTCGGAGGGCATCCTCACTCCCCTTCGCTAAGACCGGTTAGAATTACTTGGTGCCCAAGAGCAAAGAGGCGCGTATCTGTGAGTGGTGAGTGTAGGGGCCAAGCGGGACCCCAGGCCCTGTGTGCTGTGAAAGATCGCCGCCTCCAAGTCGTGTTCTCCGCCTCCCCGCCCCCACTCCTCCTCCTCCCCTTCTCCCCACCATCTCCAAACGCCTTCGCGGAGGAAGGAAGGAAAAAGCGTGGGATGGAGTGTAGGGGATCATTGCGGCACGGAGCCCAAAATAAGCAGCGTATTTCATCTGGGTGTAGGTGCATTCTGTCCAAAAGGAACACCAAGGTCCGCATTTTTAGCCAAAGGAGGCCAAGTTGCCCTTTGCAGGAGGAACAGAACGACTGCTTTGCCGGGGAGGAAACGGCCACTGACGGGAGACCTTATCACAAAAGGGCTAAGGGAGGTGGGGAGGAGGAGAGCGGACAGCGCCGGAGTGTGGTTGCCAGGCAACCCTCCTCAGCTTCCTGTTGCCTGGGTTACAGTGAATGGAGGGGCTTGGGCCACTAATTATGCACGAGCACCTTGATTTGGCAAAATATCTGCCGGGGCGAATTTTTCCTTTGGAGAGACAAGGTGCTTGGGGAGGCAGCTACTCCCCTGACCTTCCCGCGCCTTCCCTTCAGAGGAGTAATCAAGTCCTACGCTGCCATTTGGGATTTACAATTAGGGTTTTATTGTTCCTTTGGCCCAGCGGTTCTCAGCCTGTGGGTCGCGACCCCTTTGGCGGTCAAACGACCCTTTCACAGGGGTCGCCTAAGACCATCCTGCATATCAGATATTTACATGACGATTCATAACAGTAGCAACATGACAGTTATGAAGTAGCAACGAAAATAATTTGATGGTTGGGTCACAACACGAGGAACTGTATTTAAAGGGCCGGAAGGTTGAGAAGCACTTCTTAGTCTTTTCTTTAGATGGTGGGATTGATCCCCACCCCGTCCCCCGCTTTAAATAAGAAAGACACATTTGCTCTTCGCGGGTGAACGGGAGGGAGACCAGGAAATTGTCCCCAACGTGTCTCTGGTAGAGGGAGGCCTTCTCCTGGGTTTGGCTCTGGTTCCCATTAGGGGAAGGAGGGTCCGGGTACTAGCTCACCGGCACCTTCATAATGAGCACACCCAACACTTTCAAGCTTCCCATCCTCTGGTCTGTTCCTTTCCCCTTTGATTGACAAACACCGACTCCGCTTTCCACCTGTCAGCCTTGCCTCTCTGTGTTCATGTGCAGTACTGGGGTGGGAAATCATTTTACTCGTAATTCTCCTAAGGCATCTGCACCATTCAGCATGATTTAAGGGGCCATCGCCAAGAAGTTAATAGCACAACCTGTGTTCTGTGTACTCTTTCATCTAGAATACTTCAATTTCTCTTTCCCAAAACAAAACCTTGTTTTAAGAGGGGCTATGACTTGATGACACAGGACTAGGGGAAATAAATGTTCCCAGCGGTAACTAGCCGATCTTTGGCTGGGATTCCCTGTGTCAGTACACACACACCTCGTTCCTTTTCTCTTCTTCACCCTTTCGCTCACCTATCGCTAATATAAAAAAATTAAATCATTATAATTTCAATCTAAGTTGAAGGCTAGGGAAGAAAAAAAACTCCAGTCATTGGCTAGGGTATCATTTTGGGGATTATTTACATTAAAATACTTTTTTTCCCCCCTCTCGTGTTATATAGAAACTTCTTTTTAATAGAGACCAGACAGCTGGTGTGCTTTTTGTATTTTTTTTCTCCCCAAAGAAGTGCCTGCCTTTATGAATTCTCTATCATTGATCACATCAATAACGTCCCATAGCAACAGTGGCTTTTTAAAAAATATATTATTATTCCCTTTCTGCTCATTTTCTTTATAGACAAAGGGTCTACTTTCCTTTCAAGAGGAGAACTGAGATCTTATTGGCCAGGAAGGGAGAAGCATTCTTTCATTGGTCGGTGTGTATTCCCTGGTCAACCAATCAGAGGATGCCATTTATCCCTCTCTGACTAGCAGAGTGAGCTGGGTGGCCACAATGATTGCATCTGCCTTAGTTCCGTCCAGTGGCAGCAGGTGGAACTCAGAGTTCTGGGAGCCAGGATCTGGGGTTAGCTTTAGCTAGTCTGGGCTACATCTGATTTGCAAGAATACATTTTGCTGCCTTGTTATTTGTAGCTTACTTGAACACATCTGAGTAATACCTTGTCCTATGGGTTATTTTTATAATTTTAAAATATACCGGGACTACCTTCCCAAGTCAGTGCAAGGGACTGGTATCCCGCCCACTGAGGACCCAGGACTTGTGTCCTCTCCTCTGGAATTGGTCCCCGCCCCTGGGGGATTTGGGAAACACTTGTGGGGATGAGGATGGGAAGCTGGGAGAAGGAAGAGCTGTGCTCTCTATGACAAAGAGACCCCTCAGCTTCTGACTTCACTCTGCCCAACTCTGGGCATTTTATTTGTTGGTTTCTCCACTCTCATTCTTCACAGCTACCCTTCTGGCCTGCATTTTCAGGACAAGTAGGGAACCTGGATGGACGGAGACAAGGACCCTCTACTTGAGTGTCAGCGCAGACCCGTCACTCCCGGGGGAGGATGCCACAGGAACTGGAGAGTATGCCGTCCCTTGAGGCGCTGGAGGTGAGCAGGGCAGGTTTGTTGTTGTTGTTAATCCTTTTACCCGAGAATATTTTTCCATTGATTTATTTATTATTATTATTTTTTTTTTTTTAGAGAGAGAGGAAGAAAGGGGGAGAGACAGAGAGAAACATCCATGTGCAAGAGATACATTGATTGTTTGCCTCCTGTGCATGCCCTGACCGGGGTCGGGGATTGAGCCTGCAACCGAGGTACGTGCCCTTGACAGGAATTGAATCCAGGACCCTTCGGTCCGTGGGCCGGTGCTCTATCCACTGAGCCACACCGGCCAGGGCCAGGTGCTTTCTCCCTACCTGCACCAAAGAGCCCTACGGGGGGCTGCAGGCATTCGTCTCCACGTCCCTAAAGGGAAGGCGCGTCCAGGCCCCCTCTCTTCCAAGGCGGAAGCTCCCTGAGGAGGCCCCGGAGAAGCCCTGATGTGGTCCGTCTTTTCTTGGTTCTTGGCTGCAGGGGATGCTGGGAGTGGACAGGTGCTTCACCATGACGGTGCTATCAACGGCCACCTGCCATCGGTGCCAGTGTGTCAGCGGGACCATGAGCCCTGCTGCTTGACTCTAAGTCTAAGCCCTTCCATATCGGGGGTTATGTCTGGTACACCTTTGGTTCTCTAGAGCTTAGGCTTAAGGTAGGGGCTCAACAAGTATTGGAACGGAATCTTACTGACAAGTACTAGAAATCTCTCTCTCTCTTTTTCCCTAAATATCTTTATTGATTTCAGAGAGGAAGGGAGAGGGAGAGAGATAGAAACATCCATGATGAGAGAGAATCATGGATCGGCTGCCTCCTGCGCGCCCCCTACTGGGGATCGAGCCCACAACCTGGGCATGTGCCCTTGACAGGAATTGAACCGTGACCTCCTGGTGGACACTCAACCACTGAGCCATGCTGGCAGGGCTAGAAGTCTCTTAACTTCTTCTTCATGACAATGGCAGCTCTAGCCCTGGACCCCCTCTCCCCAACCTCTCCCTTCCAAATGCTTCCTGTGCCCCCGCTCTCTCCACGAAAGATAAATGAAGGCTGGGTTCCTTGTTACCATGGTTACGTGGAGTGGCCGCACAGAGGATCCCTCTCACCCATTACTGTGGGGAAGAAAAAGAGGGGAGGGGCGCGGGGATCCCCGTCAGGAAGGAAACCATGGCAACAGGCGTTGCTAAGGGGATGGCTCTAAATTCAGAGGCAAGAAAGGACAAGTGGGGAGAGCGAGTTGGGGGGCTCCAGGGCAGATCACAGCAGCCTCTTCCGACGCCTGCATCTTCCCCCAACCCAGACAGAGGAGCCCAGAGTTAAAGAATTAAGAGGGCTGGGCCCACTGTCAGGTTCCAGCGCGTCTCCCTTGGTGCTGCTGGTGCTGCGAGGAGAAGGCCGCCGGGAATGCATTTACTGCGCTCACACCCCGTGGCCCTTCTCGCCCCCTTGGCTCCGTCTCCTGGCCAGGCTCGGTGCTCCTTCCTGGCTCGTAACGATAAGCAAAGAGCCCCGACTCCCCTGGGGAGCTTGCAGCAGGCTTCTGTGCAAACTCTCTCCGTCACACCTGTTAGCTCATCTGTCACCACCTGGAAGTTGACCCCGGAGCTTCGGGTAAAAGGCCTGTTTTCCTCGGCGCACCCCCAGGGCCCTAGCTTCTCTGGTTCCCACCTGGTACCTCAGCGAACCCCCCCCCCCCCCCCCCGTTCTCTAACATTAGCCCTCAGGTCCTTGTCCCTGAGACCTCACACCCAAGGTGGCTCTTTCTCAACGGTGCCAGAGATCAGCATTTATTTTTCTAAATATATATATATATTTTTTATTGATTTCAGACAGGAAGAGAGAGAAACATCCATGATGAGAGAGAACCATGGATCGGCTGCCTCCTGCGCACCCCCTACTGGGGATTGAGCCCGCGCCCTGGGCATGGGCCCTGACTGAGAACTGAACTGTGACCTCCTGGTTCATAGGTCGATGCTCAACCACTGAGCCATGCTGGCCGGGCAGCATTTATTTTAAAAGAAATTAAAGACAACAAATTCCTCTCCATCCCTTGGTTAGACAGAGTGGGGGTGTCCTCCGCTCCCTGCAGCTTGGCTTTGGAGAGCTAGCACCCCACCTGGGGTGGCCAGAAGGGGGTCTTAGCCTCCTGGGGAGCGCCTCTCCCAAACACCCCCCCACAGGAGAACCCCTCGGGCTTTCTCAGGCCCACCTGTCTAGGGCGGCCGCCACCGAAAGGGCTGGGCACTGCCGGGCGCCTCCCGGGGCCCCTCCAGGCGCCCAGGCAAGCCCTTCCTTCCGCTCTGGATGGAGGGAACAGACACGAGGGTGGAGGGCTGGGGCACAGAGGAGAGTTTTCAATTAAAAGGAGAAAAAAAATTTAAAGCGGCACCAAGAGGGGCGGGTAATTATCCTTCAGCTGCTGCAGAAACACAATTAGGGCCCTGCTCTCCCAGCCACCAGGACACTGTGGCTTTGGCTAATTAAGAAGCGGATGGATACGCCCGCTAGTGCAATTAGAGGCTGGCTCTGGCTGAGGGGCCTGGCCTCTCCCCCATCCGCCCCTGGGCTGGGGAAATTAGCCCTGGCCTGGGGGTGGGGGGTGGGGGGTGGGGGTGGGGGTGGGGAGGGGAGGGGGCTGAGGGTGTAGGGGCAGGATTCTACCCTCCCCTGACCCACAGCCCTTTCCCCATTGCCTCTCCCTTCTGTTCTGCACCCCCTCTCCATTCTGAGCCGGGGTTCAGTGGGCACTGGGAGGGTTTACCCCGGGCCATGACTGTAGCCCTGCAGGTGGGGGGGTCTGAGTGAGTAGGGGGGTCACCATTACCTGGAGCTCCTCCTTCCTTCCCTTCCCCATGGTAGTAGGTTCTTTATGATTAATGAAGAAAGGTAGGAAAATGAGTCACCTGCCTGCCTCCTCTCAAAAATAAGATCTCCTTATTAAAGGAAGTGAGCGTGGACCTGGGAACCAGGAGGTCACCGTTCGATTCCCAGTCAGGGCACATGCCCGGGTTGCGGGCTCCATGCCCAGGGTGGGGTGTGCAGGAGGCAGCCGATCCATGATTCTCTCTCATCGTTGATGTTTCTCTCTCTCTCTCCCTCTCCCTTCTTCTCTGAGATCAATTTTTTTTTTAAAAGTATGTTAAACTCTGGAAAAAATTAAAATAACAACACCCTGCCCACAGTTCTGAGCAGAGGCTGTAGAGAAAGCTGAGGTGGGGGGGGAAGATGGGCTGGGCGGTGGGGGCGCTGGGCGGCTGACCTGGGGAACGGGGCAGGCCCCCGGTCCCCAGCGCCTCTGGGAAGCAGCAGGGCGCCCTGGACGGCCAGCCCCATCTGGAAGACTAGTGATTTTGTTGTTGTCTCGTTGCATCAGCAACAAGTCCCAGTCTGCCGCATGGTGTGGGCCCTGGCAGCAGGGCAGCGGTGGCCGCGGGTCCTGGCTGGTTCCCCCTCCCTACTCTGTCTCCTAGCAAGCACCTCTGGAGACAGCCCTGGACGCCCCTGGGCAGTGCCCCCGGGGGGCATCTTCCTGAAACAAGGACAAAGGGGAGCCTGGGACGGGGTGGGGGGAGCCTGCGCTGCTACCACAACACCCACCGAGACAGCGTTCCCCTCAATGGCTCACTGATGTGCCCAGCAGCCGGCTGGGGGTGGGCACCCGCCGTAGGAGCGCCCTGTAGCCCACACCCAGGGGCTCGCGCTCCCGTCGTGTTTGGCAGGAGAGACTCATAACCGACACACGAGGATGCTGGGTGCCCTGGCAGCCACATGGGGGACACACTGGGCCTGGAGCTGGTCTGGGGTCTCTGGGACGGAGAGGGGACTGTGCATAGGGAACTGCTGGGCTCCAGAATCTGCCTCAAGCCCGGAGGTGTCACCAAGGGAAAAACTGGGGGGTGGGGGACGTGGGGGCGGGGGAGCCTTGTCCCCTAACCTGTATGGAGCCGCTCCCCACGGCAGCGGAAGCAGCGATCACAAACCCCACCTCCTGGCCTGTTTGCACGCGTCCCCTTCGGGGTCCTAAGCTGATCCTCAAGTCCCAGTCAGAGGCCCTCCAGGGACACAGTTTTCAAGCAACAAACTCAAATGCCCTCTCCGCCCCTTTGCAAGTGTATTTCCTCCTCCACCCACATGCCAGGCACACGGCACCCAGGGGCCCTGAGGCCAGAGAAGGGAAGGGCTGATCACAGCATCCAGAGGCAGAGAAGTTCGGGGAAAGTCTTTCCTTTAGGACACTAATGCTTCCATTGATCAATCAATAAAAAAAAAAAAATGTTAAAAGATGGGGAAAAAAAGAACACGAAAGCTTTTATAAATCTAACTCGGCTTGGGAGTTGTATTCCTTTAGGGAACCATAAAACTGCAGCCGTGAGCTGAGCTCCGCCACCTGGACCACTTGCTCGCTGTGTGACCTCTGGCCAGGCACTCAACCTCTCTGAGTCAAATCAGCCCCTCACTTCTGCTGTCGCTACCGCGTGGCTCCTTCAGCTCCAACAAACTGCTCTCTTCTTCCCCCTTTCCTGCCTCTTACCTGTCCTCTTCACTCCTAGCCCTGCCTGAAGCCAGGAGGCAGCCGGTCCCATTAGAAATCTCATTCGCACTTGAGAAGACTGCAAATTGGTGCGAGTCAGCGGGTGTCTGCCCTTCGCTGGAGAGGAGGGGCCTGGGTGAGCAGGAGGGGAACAGGAGGGAAGGGCCATTTCTCCCACGCAGCCCTCAGCATCCAGGGCTGCTGTGGTGACAAAAGGGGGAGAGATCCTCAGAGACTCATCTGGGAAGGAAACTGGGGTGCACGCCTGACTGGAGAGATGGATAAGACAGCCCCTCTTGATATGAACCAGGGTGTAAAACAGGGAGCTGGTCACTTCCTGGGGGGCCAAATTGGGGAACTCAGACACACCTGGGTTCCAGTCCTGGCTCGCGCTGTGTGACTTTGGGCCAGTCACTTAACCTCTCTGAGCCTCAGATTCCTCACGTGTAAAGTGGACTTCGTCACATCAATCATGCTAGTTGCTATGGTAACCAAGAGGAGAGTCATAATATGTAATGGCATATGTACATACTCAATAGTAGTCTGCCTCTCTTCCGTGACTTTCAGAAATTCGGGGGGTGGGCCCAGAAATGGGGCTGAGCTGATAGCTTCCTGACGCATGCTCAAGGCACCCACGGGCCCCCTCCATGAAGTAGGAATGAATGAAAACCACCATCTCTCTATCCGGCTCCCCTGTCATGGCAGAGTCTTATCCCATGTGAAGGCCTATCCTTTCCATACCCAGATCAGCACCTTGTCCGTGTCACCAGACTCAATGTATACTGAAAGAATGAATGTAGGCCAAGCCCGTCTCTCCCCCCGGTTTTAAAAATGCAGAAATCAAGGCTTAGAGAGGTTGTGTTGCTTGCTTCTAGGTCAATCAGCAAAACAGACATTCTCAGAACGCGAAAGGGTTGGTAAGCCAGGGGTCGGGGCACCAGGTAACCCCTTACCTTAACTGCATGGACCAGGTCTAGCGGTCATCTTTCCAGGCTCGCAGCTGCCTCCCCGAATGAGCAGGGAAGCAGCGCCCTCTAGTGGACTCTGTAGGTAATTGCGCCTTAGTGGCGATTCCCGACCTTGGCAGCCAACTGGATCACCCAGTCTAGTGAGCTTTGACAATCGCTGAGTTCAGGGCCCGTCCCAGACCAGTTAAGTCAGAATCTCGGGGTGCGGCCCAAGCGTCAGTATTCCAGTGTTCAGCCGAGACTGAGCCACAGATTTCGTGTGTCAAGAAACTGGAATAGAACAAACATCGGTAGGAAATAGGGGGACAGGCTGGGTCATGGGTGCAGATAGAGAATCTGCTCGAATAGAATGAATGAATGATTTGCATTTGGCTCCCAGAGTTTTGTCAGCTTCATACTCTCGACAACAAATCTTACATGTGAGCATGCATCAGGAAGCTGTCAATCAGATGGGTCAGATTTCTGGGCCCACCCCCTGAGTTTCCGAGTCAACAGGCCCACGCGATTCCCGGTGATGCCCAGGCTGCTGGTCAAGGACCACACTCAGAGAAGCCCTGCTCTGAAAAACGGCCAGAGCGACACCCCCTTCACATCTGCACCTGGCCACAGCATCCCCAACAATCCTCAAAACAGATACACAAGGCGGGCAGGTGGCAGTCGGACTGTGGCAACCATGGTTTGTAAGCCCAACACAGATCAAGTCCTTCGTCTCGAGTGCTTCTGAGTTGATAAGGTGGGGGAGGAAAGGGTGGGTTCATAGGGCCAGGGCTTGGGTTCTGGGCTTTCTCCCACCAAGGCCCCCCTCAAAGGGGGTTCTATTATCTAGGAGCCCCTGTCTTTGTGGGAGCAGGAGAGACTTCCACCCCAGGAACAAAAGGTCCCTAATAGTGGGGTTAGGGGTACTGCCATCCACAGTCATGATGCCAGGATTGGGCCATCCCTATTGTATGCCTGGGGACTTCTGACATTTTGGCTTTATAATATTTTTTATCATAAGTCTAAGTAGTTACAAAGGATATAGCATCAATATTGCCATCTTTTTGAAAAAGCGTCCTTAAATGCATGCGATGAAGTCTGAATACCACGGCAATTTGATACCAACACTATCTGTTTTAAAAGTGCACGAGAAGGATCTGGGGCATAAGGAGAAAGCCACACGACAAAGGAGCGTGGTTAGGAACTGAGATGGACCCCAAACTGGCCGTCCGCAGAATAGGGGCCCAGTCCTACAACTGCAAGGAAGTGAATTCAGCCAATAGCATGACTGAGCATGGAGGAAGGCCCCAAGTTTCAGGAAAAAAAGGCTGGCCATGGGAGATTTTTTTTTTTTAAGAGGAAGGGAAGGAGGGAGAGAGAGGGAGGGAGGGAAGGAGGGAGGGAGGGAGGAGAGAGAGAGAGAGAGAGAGAGAGAGAGAGAGATTTGTTGTTCTACTTATTTATTCATTCACTGGTTGATTCTTGTATGTGTCCTGACTGGGATCAAACCTGAAACCTTGGTGTATCAGGATGATGTTCTAACCAACTGAGCTACCGGGCCAGGGAAGGCCATGGGATATCTTGATCTCAGTGTTGAGAAACCCTGAGCACAGAACCCGGACTTCCGACCCCCACAAACACCTCTATTTTAGTAAGTTCCACTTCCTGTCCACAGAGGAGATGATCCACCACAGGAATTCGGCGGATGCAGAAGGATTCAGCATACTGACACCAAGATCTTTGTGGGAACCAGCAAGAACACTGCCAACCCCCCTTTCCCCCCCCCCCCCCCCCCACACTTTCCTTCCCTCTCCTTAGAAAAGCCCAGAACCCAGGCATGCGCCCTGACCAGGAAGGGAACTGGCAACCTTTCAGTGCATGGGACTGTGCCCAACCGACTGAGCCACCCCGGCCAGGGGTCTCCTTAACTTCAAGTGTCAATTTCCTTAGCTGTGAACCGGAAATAACAATGGTAGCACCTCACATACTGCCTGGCACACAGGGCTCACCATAAATGTGAACTGTTTATGATTGTTCTCGTTATTTTGGGGGGTGCACTGGATCATGTTAACCACGCTGTTACCGCCCAGATCTGAGCAACTAGTCAGGCACTGCGTATCCTATTCTGGGTATCCCAGCGCTCAGCCACAGTAAGAACTTGTGAGTAAAGTATTGCAAAAGGATAAACTTAAAAAAAAAATAGCGCCGAAAGAGCAAATCTGATTAAAAATGTTTCTTTAGTGCCCATCCTGTATATTATTTCACCGAATGCCCACGACGACCGAGGAGGTAGCGCTGTGAACTCTGCCAGCCATCCTGCCTTTGGGGGCACAATGCTCACGGGAGGCCACGTCCCGACCCAGGGATCGGGGTGCACTGGAGTCGGGGGACAGAGACGGGAGAGGGCCAAGGGCAAGGAGGCCACCTCCACTCCGGCCTTTTTAAAATTTCCCGCGGGCGCGGCCAGCTGGAGGCACAAACCACGCCCCCTCCAGGAACCTCGCCCCTTTTGCTGTCGCGAGCCAATCCGCAGAGAGCCAGGGTCTCTCAGAGAGCCAATCAAAAGGGGACCTGGGCGGGCGCTGCAGTCCAGCGAACCAATCGGCGGGCAGGCGGAGCGGGGCTTGCCCGGGCAAGTGGGACCTGCCGGCAGCCGGGACGCCACGTGCGGGCGGGAGGGCAGCGCCCGGCCTTCAGGTGATCGCGGGACCCTCAGGGACGGCGGGGCCGGGCGGGGGCGAGGCGAGTCCTCGCGTGGGGCCCCGCGCGTGTGTCCACCCCAGGTCTGCGGCGGGGGACGCCCGGACCTGGCCGACCGGCTCTCCGGGTCCGCGGGTGGGTAGGCCGGGCCTGGGCGCCGCCGGTCCCGAGTCCCCGCCCCGCTCGGGGGCCGGAGCCTAAGGGGTTGGCGGGGGGCGGGGGGCGGTGGGCCTCGGCCTGGCGGGGCCGGACCGCCGCGGCCCGGGAGTGACCAACGCCCCAGCCCTTCCCTGGGTGCGGCCCGGCCTCCCGCGCGTCATCCCGGGGGCGGGGGGGCGGCGGCTGCTGGAGGGCCCGCGGGCGCTCCGGGCACTGCCTGGTCCCGCGGACTTTTAGGGGCTGGGGGTCCCTCCGGCCGGGTTCTCCACATCCGGGCGGTGGTAGGGGGGTCGCGCGCTCTGAGACACCAGGTACTCAGCCCCGTCCCCAAAATGACGGTTAGGTCTGGGCTGGCGTTTTAAACCGGCGTCTTGTCTCCGGCCACCAGCCGCCTTGGGGACCGGCCCAACCAGCCACCTCGCGGTTCCCGAAGCCCCGGCCGAGGGTGAGGCCCCGCTGTCAGCGGGGGGCCCAGCGCCGCCCACCGTCTCTCAGACCCGCCCGCCGGCGGTGGCCCGGATGCCCTGGGCGGTTCTGACCCGGGGCCGGGCCGGATAGATTCGGGTTGCCCTCCCCGGAGGCCGTGCTGTGGAGCAAAGCCGCTCCCCGGCCTGGCCGCGCTCATCATCATCATCATCATCATCATCATCATCTGAGCCTCGATTACCCACTTGGTTCTGGCTTTGAAACTGGTCGCAGGGTCAGGGAGGCCAGGGACCCGGTTCGCCTCAGCTCCTGACCTGCGGGCCCTCCGCCCTCCGGCCCCAGAGGTCAGCCTCAGTCTGGGCCTCCGGGCCTTGGCCGCTGGGCTGGGCTGCGGAGAGGGACTGGTTCTGTGTTTGTCCGCCCAGCGTGTGCCTTGTCAGCAGGACGAAGGTGGTTGTAGGCAGGCGCCCCCCAGCCTCCCGGGTCCCCCCACCACCCCCATCAGCCCGGATTGGGGAGGGCCGGCCAGACCCCAGTGTGCGTGAATGGGGCACCGGCCTCTCTGGGGACGATCATGCTCTGTTGAGGTTGTGGGGAAGGTGGAGTGATTCCACGGAAAGGTTTGCGTGTGGTATTGACTGTACGAGGACAGTTATTAGTAACATAGGTCCTCGCTCAGTCCAGGAGCCTGAGACACAGTCCAGCTCTAGGGCCGGGGCCACTGCAGGAGGGAGGGAGCCAGGCGGCGGCCCGTCCTCACCCAGGCCCTCTGCCCTGTGGCCTCTCTCCAGGGAGCTGCCCGTTGGAAGTTGGAAGATTGCCTCCCAGGCCTCCCGTGCCCTGAGCGGTGAGCAGGCTGGGATGGTGTCCGGGGAAGCCCCTGAGCCTGCCCAGCGCCTGTGCCCTCTGCTGCCCGACCCGCATGCCAAGGATGTGCTTCGGAGAAGGCACAAGCGGAAGAGCCGGCAGCACCAGCGCGTCATGGCCCGGAAGGCCCTGCTGCAGGAGCAGGGGCTGCAGAGAGCCAGCATCCTCCCCACCGCCCGGGCCATCGGGGGCACCGCCAGGCACCGAGGCCGCCAGCCGTGGGAGGCAGGCTCGCAGGGCTGACTCTGGAGGTGGCCCCTGCGGCAGAAAGCCCTCCCCCAGGGAGGCGGCAGGGCCCTTGCCTAGCAGATGCGTGGCCATTGACTGCGAGATGGTGGGCACGGGGCCCTGCGGGCGGGTGAGCGAGCTGGCCCGCTGCTCCGTGGTGAGTTACCATGGCGACGTCCTCTACGACAAGTACATCCGGCCTGAGATGCCCATCGTGGACTACCGCACTCGCTGGAGCGGCATCACCCGGCAGCACATGCGCAAGGCCATCCCCTTCCAGGCGGCCCAGAAAGAGGTGAGGCGGGTGGGGGCTGTGGGTCAGTGATGGGGTGGGGAGGGCGCCCCGGGGGCTGAGTCACCACTTGGCCACTGGAAGCGAGAGCTGGGGAAGTTACTTAACTTCTCCGAACCAGGGACTCCTCCTGCATGGAAAGGGCGCGTGGGATCCTGACCCACCTGCGCACGCGCGTCGCTGAGAGGCTGTGCCCCCCAAGGGGGGAGGCTGCTTACCTTCTACATTTTCTTGTAAAAGTATTCCATCTCCACAACCTTTCTAAGGCCACAGACACTGCCATCGCCTCAGGTGTCAGTACATTGGTGTACAGTGGGGCCTTGACTAACGAGTTTTTCAAGATACGAGCCGTCTCTCAGCCGATTTTTTGCTTTGAGTTGCGAGCTAAAATTCGGGTTACGAGCCAGCTTCAGATACCCCACCGCTAGTTGGCGCAGTGAACGCCACAACATCAGCCCAGCATCACGTGTCTCACTCGTTCACTTTTGATTTGACATACGAGTAATTTGAGTTACGAGCTCCGTCACGGAACGAATTAAACTCGTAAGTCAAGGGCCCACTGTATTTCCTGTTAGCTTTTCAGGGCTTTGAAAAAAATGAATGAATGGTTGGGACCATCTGACGTGCCAGGAATCCCCAGACGTGCGTAAGCGTAAGAAACACCTCAAGCCTCGCTAATCTCGGCTCCCAGCCCCAGATCCCTCTGGGATTCTGATTCCTTCGGTCTCTAGGCCTGCGGAGGCTCTGATGTGTGGCCCTAAAACTCATCATGCTGTGGAAACGGGCACACTAACACCTCCGAGCTTGTGGGGAAAATGGGGTTAGGGACACAACACTCAAAACATGTCACAGCGACACAGCAAAGACAGAAAGGCCTGGCCTCCACACCCCGACACGGTGCCCAGTTTGGCGCATGTTAGATGGTGAAGAAATGCAAACATACACCCGTAACAACACGCACCCCATAGCGGCGGCACTGTACCTGGAAGGAGACTGGAGCTTCCTCGAGGAGGCGGGTGTCAGGGGGCTGAGCCTGTGTCCGGTGAAGTGACCCAGGAAGTTACCTGAAATCACATGGGAGGTGGGGGCACCAGGTGAGGTGGCTGTGGCCTCACGCAGGTGAACGGGGCTCCCAGGTGGGTGTCTGAGGCGTGTGCCTTCCCCGAGCGTGGCTTCCTGCATTCACGTAGTGTTTCCCAGGGCAAGATCACACCTTCTCAAATCATGCTCTAATATAGCGATCATGTTGGGACATTTTACATTTTTTTAAAAATATATTTTAATTGATTTCAGATAGGAAGGGTGAGTGAGAGAGAGAAACATCAATGATGAGAGAGAATCATGGATCGGCTGCCTCCTGCACGCCTCCCCCCGGGGATCGAGCCCGCAACCCAGACATGTGCCCTGATGGAGAATCGACCCTGACCTGTTCATAGGTCGATGCTCAACCACTGAGCCACGCTGGCCGTAGGTATAGGGTCTGGACTCGCACTTGGCAGCGTGGTGGACTGCGCTCCTCGCCGCCCCTGTCCGTGCTGCCTCCGTGCAGAGGGATCTGCACCCCCTGGGCTGGGCCACCAACAGTGGGGCCTTCCTGACTCTTCTCTCCGCTCAGATCCTCAAGCTCCTGAAGGGCAAGGTGGTGGTGGGCCACGCCCTGCACAACGACTTCAGGGCCCTCAAGTACGTCCACCCTCGGAGCCAGACCCGGGACACCACTTACGTCCCCAACCTCCTCAGCCAGCCCGGCCTGCACACCCGGGCCCGGGTCTCGCTTAAGGAACTGGCCCTGCAGCTGCTGCACAAGAAAATCCAGGTGTGTGTGTGTGTGTGTTGGGGGGCGGGGGGCAAGCAGGCCTCGCCTCCCTGCAGGTGGGTCCCAGGCTGGGGGGTCATTCCTAACCAGTCCAGGCCCCGGGTCTGTATGCGCACGCAGCCCTGGGCGTCCCTGTGCGGCCCCCTTCTTCCCGGGGTACACCTCCTCCAGGCTCCTCTCTCCGGTCTGTCCCCCCAGCTCCAGCTCGGTGCCTGCCTTTGCAACCAGAGATGGAGCCTCGGTCAGGGCAGCTCCTAACTCCTCCTACTGCCCGTCACCTCCTCATCCCCCTGCTCTTCAAGCCCAGGGCGGCTTTTATCTCGTTTATATTTGAGGGAACAGGCTAGACCAGGGGTGGGCAAACTTTCTGACTCGAGGGCCACAATGGGTTCTTAAACTGGACCGGCGGGCCGGAACAAAAGCATGGGTGAGTGTTTGTGTGAACTAGTATAAATTCAAAGTAAACATCATTACAGAAAAGGGTACGGTCTTTTTTTTCAATAGTTTTATTCATTTCAAACGGGCCGGATATGGCCCGCGGGCCGTAGTTTGTCCACGGCTGGGCTAGAAGCTGGCTTTGCCGTGGCTGAGGCTCCGTTCTGACCGTCTCGGGCCTGTGCACAGCGCCTGGAGTGACCATGGGCTCTCGTCCGCAGGTGGGCCAGCACGGACACTCGTCCGTGGAGGACGCCGTGACGGCCATGGAGCTGTACCGGCTGGTGGAGGTGCAGTGGGAGCAGGAGGCCAGCCGCCTCTGGACCCGCCCCGAGGACAGGGAGCCTGACAGCAGCGTGGACGTGGAGCAGTACATGCAGGACCAGTACTGGCCCGAGGACCTGGGCCCGGGCTCCAGCGGGGGGCAGGGGGCGACGCAGGACAGGAGGGAGTGAGGGGGGAGAGGCGTGGGGTGGCCTCCAGTCAGGAGTGGGGCCAGGAGGGCACTGGGCACGTCACCTGGTCTGAGGAGTGGGGATCGTCTGTCCTGACTTCTGTCCCCACAGCGCAGCCCTCTTTCCAGGCTGTAGTCACCCCTGAACCCCCTGGTTTTGCTGATGGCACTTTATAGACGCCATGAATGTCACGTGGACCAGCTACAGGCCCGTGGGAGCAGGGTCTGTGCCAAGGGACTGTCCCCGGCTGTCACTTCCCGTCCCCGGGAGGAGTGAGGTGCCTGTCCATGGGGCTGGGGCTCCGGCAGTGGTGAGGGAGCCCGCCCTCCTTCAGGCACTTTGGTTGGCAATCACCGCGGTGGCTGGGTTTTCCCCAAATTTCACCCCCCACCCGTTTCCTTGTTCACTAAGGGGCGATTTGGGGCACTGGGGTCACTGAAAGCTCAGGTCATACAGACCTTTGAGCCCCTACGTTGCTTGTCCCTGTCACTTCGTAGCTTTGAGACCTTAGGCAGCTGATGGCTTCACTCTGGAGCCTGTCACATGGGGACAACGGGACGACCTACCTGAGGGTTATGAGGACGGAATGCCCGCACGCAGCATGGTGCCGGCACACACAGCCCTGGTCCACGTGAGCTGCTGTTTTCCCTGAAGGATCCGTTTCGGCCTCTTCAGGGTGACGCCCCCAGTGGCAGGACTTTGGCCCGGCTCAGGGTTAACTGTCCTCGCTTGGCTGCTCCAGCAGGTGGGGCAGGACCCTCCGTGGTGAGGACATCACGTGGAGGTTCAGGGTTCTCGCCGCTCTCACGGCCGGGTGACCCGAGTGTCATCTGCGTCCCTCTGCTGTGTGCGGAGCTGACGGTGGCTGCTCGTGTGGGTCTGAGCAGAGCCGCAGGGCCAGGAGGGAGACCCACAGCCACAGTACTGTGACCCGGGCTGCAGGGCAATCCGTCACCGTTTCCTTTCCGTCTGCAGTGCAGGGAGTGGCTGAGTCATGGACACAACTGGCCCGGCTCCAGCACTGTGTTCTGGATTCCTCAAAAGTCTAGACGCACAGCTGGGCAGTAGCTGTTCCTCTGCCTGTGGGTGGAGGGAGAGGAAGCTGTTACTGGTGTTCTAGAAATGGACTGGGTTCTGAGTCAGCATGGCTGCAGCACTGCTCTGGAATAAACCTCAACTGGAAAAGCGGGTGAAGTTTCCTTTTTGTGACTCCTCGAGTGGGGGGAGGGGGAGGCGGCTTACGGAGGGATGGGGGTGGGGGGGTGCTGGGACGCCCAGTCTTGCTGGGAGCTTTGGCCCTCACGGTGGGCGGCTTTCACGACGATGTTTGGGAGGTGGTGGTAAGAACATGAGAGCTATGGAATTTATACCGTATACATACCTGAAGCATTTATAACTGCCCCATTAAAGAGCACAAGTTTTACTTATAAAATATACAACATACAATGTAGCATGAACCATTTCTCAGTGTCCAGTTCAGTAGCATTAAGTGCATTCACACTCCCAGAACTGTTTCATCCCACAGAACTGAAACTATCGTTAAACTAACACTCCCCACTCTCCCCTCCCTCCAGCCCCTGGCAACCACCTCCTACTTTCTGTCTCTGAATTTGACTAGATACCTCATGTATGTAGAATCCTACAAGAGTAGCTTTCTGTTGACTGGCTTATTTATTTCACTTAGCATAATGTCCTTAAAGTAAACCCATGTTGTGTCAATTTCCTTCCTTCCCTTCATATCTATATATCCATATATATTGATTTCAGAGAGGAAAAAAAGAAGAAACATCAATTGGTGAGAGAGAATCATTGATCGGCTGCCTCCTGCACGCCCCCTACTGGGGATCGAGCCTGCAACCTGGGCATGTGCCCTGACTGGGAATTCAACCTTGACCTGGTTCACAGGTCGAAGCTCAACCGCTGAGCCCTTTGGCCGGGCCTCTCAATGTTTGTGATGCAGTAGGAGCTGCCCGTGTAATTTTCTTCACAAATGCACAAGCTCATCAATGAGTTCAGAGGCTGCCCGCCTTACTCTGCATCCCCATCCCCACAGACAACGCCTGGTGTCGGAAGATGCTCCAGTAACAGCAATCCATGGAACGAATGAGCAAGTCTATGAGTGAATGAAGGAGATAATCTGTTATCACTTCTACCTTTCCTGATGTATGAAGTTCTTCTTATGTGTTACGGACTGGAGTATATTAGTTGCTATTAAATGCTCACGTGTATTTTATTCCTCACCAGTGAAAGTTCAATAAGTTTTAGTTTTTTGGTTTTTTTAAAATATATTTTATTGATTTTTCACAGAGAGGAAGGGAGAGAGATAGAGTTAGAAACATCGATGAGAGAGAAACATCAATCAGCCGCCTCCTGCACATCTACTGGGGATGTGCCCGCAACCCAGGTACATGCCCTTGACCGGAATCGAATCCGGGACCCTTCAGTCTGCAGGCCGACGCTCTATCCACCGAGCCAAACCGGTTTTGGCTAAGTTTTGGTTTTTTAAAAATGAATGCACAAATTGGAACTCAAGGATAAGAATCTTGAGAAGCAACCAAACAGGTCCAGGACGCAGTAGGCTACAATGGCCACGAGGGGGAGGCAGACCCTTTCAAAGAGCAGCATGAGACCAGAAAATCCATCTAGCATGGAGGTTCTGCTCTGCTCTCCGCTCTGCCAGCAGAGCTCGCTGCACTTACATCGCTATTGCCGCTGCACTGTGTAACAGCCAGCTCCCCGGGACAAGCTGGGACAAGATCAAGAAAATGCCCCCACCCCCCAGCTCAGGCAGTTCACGTGTCCTTTATACACTCCCCCCAGCTTTAAAAATTCCACATAAATAGAAGAAAAATATTTCCCCTGTGGATGACAATCGAATCTATTAAAAATTCACCTGGAAAAAAAGCAAAACTGTAAGCTCAAGAATGAAAACATTAATTTTTAAAGCTGGGTGCAATTATCTTCTGCCTCCAGCAACGTTTCTGTAAAAGAACTGTTGACACATTCAATTCCATCTCCCCGAGTAAAGAAGCCTCCGGCATGTGCCAGCTAGCCGGGGAGTCACAGCCGGGAGAGTTATGGTCCTATTGGTCCAGTTCCAAAGGCTTCGTATGCAACCGAGTGCAGTGAGAAAAACATTCCCCACAAACTCCTCTCCAAAGATCAGAATAACCCCATAAATATTTCCAGGACCATGATAAGCCCCAGATGTTATCAGAGGCGGATCGTGCAAACTTTAAAAGCCCCAGTCCACGAATGACGCTCCTTCAGAAACAGAGTTTAGGGCATTTGGAGGGAAGACGGTTTCCCTCTGGAACGCCGAGGCATGGCCATGCCTTACTTCCACAGACAAGCTATCGGCCCTGGCTGGTTTGTCTCAGTGGTTAGAGCGTCGGCCCACGGACCAAAGGGTCTCGGGTTTGATTCCGGGCACATACCTGGGTTGCAGGCTCGATCCCCGGCACCGGTTGGGGCGTGCGGGTCAAGGGCATGTGTGGGAGGCAACCAATCGATGTGTGTCTCCCGCACTGATGCTTCTCTCCTCCCTCCCCTCCACACTCTCTAAAATAAAATAAAATAAAATAAAATAAAATAAAATAAAATAAAATAAAATAAAAAGCTATTGGCTCCACTGGTTTCCTGCTCATTTCTAAGGCACAGGACATGGTAGGAAACCTCCAAAATCAAGCTCAGGAATAAAGGGACAAAGGATAGAGCCCAAAGACCAGAACAAGTCAAGAAAGCAACTCAAATAATAAGTGGCTGGTTAAAAACTAAAGCCACATTAGGTGGCCTGGTGGTTCCGGGAGACAGAGCTGGGGGGAGGGGGGGAGGCTGGGAACCAGCGCTGACTTCACAGGCAGCGAAAGACCATACCTTACCAATCTTTTTAATGCGAGAGCTTCCATAATCTAATTACACCCTAATTATAATGACGCCCCTTCTTTCTCCAAGGGGCTCGCGCGTGCTTCTGGAACATTCTCTGTCAGAGTCCCCTCATTTGCGGATTTAAAGAGAGAGTTGGCGAACCTCAGCCTGACTGAAAGTGGCAGCTCTGGCGTCTGGCTTCAGCTAGGTTTGCCCTGACCAGACCGGGCCAACTCTCGGCTCCTGAAATAACAAATAACAGCGCCCCCCCCACCCCCCCCCCACACACACCGTGCAATTCTCCTGAGAGAACGCCATCTCCCCAATTATGCAGACACGTCCTCGCCCTGTGCACCCCTCCGGCCTGCGGGGTCCACGCTGCTTCTGCATCCTGACGTGCGAGCCATTAGTCACTTCCATCCCCAGCCCAGCAACTGCAACCTCCAAGGCACACGGCCTGGCAGGGCTGCGGGCTCATTTGTGAAACCGCCCACAAGCCCGCGGGCGGCCAGGGGCTCCAGGAGGCCACAGGGCACGTCACTTAGCCGCCTCATTAGGATCACAGCCACGGCCTGCCATGGCCTCCTTCCCAGGTGCCTGGTTACCCCATTCATGCCTGTAAAGATCCATTAAGCCTTCGCGCTGAAAGGCACCGTGAAAGCCAAAATGATCACTATTATCGCCAATAAACTCCAGGGCACTCTTCCTGTCACCGGCTGGATAATCAGCTGCCCACGGCCCTCTAATGAGCTCCCCGCAGCCTCGGGGTGGCTTTGACGCTGACGGGCACGGACACCAAGAGGAAGGAGCGCCAATGCTTTCACGTGGTCTCCTGGCACCCCCACACCTGCAGCACGAGAGGAGGGGCGCCCGCACCATCCAGCCCTGCCCCAGGCCCTCCCCTTCAGGGCTGAGCCGGTAGCAGCCTGCAAGGTGGCAAAAAGCAACGTGGAGACCCACAGTTGGCGTGTCCGCTGCCCTGCGCTGCCCTCTGGCTACATAAAGGTCTTCCCATCCCCACCCGCCTCCCCGTGGGACCCACCAGGCAAATACCCGCCATTGAAACCCCACCGGCAAACTCCATGGCAACACCCCAAAATGAAGGCAGTGCGCGAGCCTGTAACGGGGCTGCCCGAGTAGACAAGGACATCTCATAGGACATCACACCATGCCACTGCCCATAGAAAGACCCAGCTACTCATTTGCATGTTTATTTTAAATATATATTTTTATTGATTTCAGAGAGGAAGGGAGAGGCAGGGAGAGAAACATCAATGATAAGAGAGAATCATGGATCAGCTGCCTCCTGCACGCCCCCTACTGGGGATGGAGCCCACAACCTGGGCATGTGCCTTAACCAGAATCGAACCGTGACCCTCTGGTTCATAGGTCGAAGCTCAACCAGTGAGCTGCGCCGGCGGAGCCAACCCCTTTTTCTTCTTCTCCCCAAGGACAAGGGCCAGCTCTTCACAGGAAACCCTGTGTGTCTTTTGAAATAATGTTTCCAATTGATCTCCTGCTGGACAAGGAAATCCACCTTCTTCCTGGTTGCACTGATCCGCTCAATTGCTCAAAGGGGCCCTTGGTCACAGGAGCTTCGGAGCCAGCTGAGCAGGGTGCCCGCTCTTCTTGGGCAGGGGGCTGGCCGCTGTGGTTCGCTCAGGAAGGGAAGGTGGAGGGAGGACGAGATGCTGCGTCCCCCGCGGGCCTGACTCCATCTGTGTAAAGGGATCTGTGCTGCGGCAGTGACGTGAGGATGAGGAGATCCAAGTGCACGCTTCACGCCGACTCTGGGGCCGGGAGCCCCGCCTGTTGGAGCTGAACCTTCAGCCAGATGCTGCCTCGCTGGCCCCAGGCTCCCGGGGGCTCCACCTCCCACAGGCGCGCCTGCTCCTCCGGGTGGGCCAGCAGGAACTTCCTACAGACTGAGGAAAGGGGCCTCGTGAGGGTGGGGGGCAGGGGGAGGCGCCTGCCCCGCACACAGGCCAGCCCAGCCTGGAGTCCGCAGGAATGGCCCCTTCCAGTCCTTCCTGCAGCCCAGGCCGCCCGGCGCTCTGCCCCGCCCCATGCTCCACGCAGCCCTCCCCCACCCGTCCTGGCCCTTGGTCCATCCCCTCTGCATCAGCTCAGGAAGCCACAGCACAACGCCACGGACGGACGGGGGCTTAACCAGGACACTTACTGGCTCAACTCTGGAGCCTGCAAGGCCAAGATCAAGGTGTCGCAGGGCTGCCTCTCTCCTCGGCGGGCAGCCACCTTCTCACCGGCCCTCACCTGGCCTTCCCATCTGCGTCGTCCTTATGGGACCCCTTCTCACCAGTCCTACTGGATCAGGGCCCTTCATCACCCCTTTAAAGATCCCATCGTCACATACAACCATTGGGGTTAGGGCTTCAACATGAGAACTGGGGGTTCCAAATTCACCCCCTAGCCTCACCCACCTCAGCACTGTCCCTCCTCCCTCCTGGGCCTCATGGGCCTCCTCTTCTCAGCGTCTTCCAGCTCATCCTCTGTGGACGCCTCGAGTCCCTGTGCCCTCAGGCTGGGCTTTTATGCCCACGCTCCCAGGTGAGCACTGTCGCCTGCCATGTCCCACATGCAGCCGAAGGGGAACCTGGTCCTGGTCCCCCCGGGGCCCGGGAGCCTCCACCGGGCCCTCTCCTGGCATTGCCGGCCAGCAGCACAGACGGAAACCTGGGCCCGAGGCGCCCCTTGTCCAGTCCAAGGGCAGCCGGCCTGGCCTCAGCCTGCAGCCGCTTCTCTCCCCGCACGCTGCCTGCCCCCAAGAACGGGCACGGCCTCTGCCCGCCAGCCGCTGCCTCCCCGCCAGCCCCGGGCACCCTGCAGCCAGGCGAGGAGCAAAGGCAGGCGGGGCCAGCAGCAGATCGCTGGGTTCTGCGGCTCTCTGACCTGGTGTGAATTTGTTTTTTGTTTTGTTTTGTTTTTTGAGATATGTTTTTTTTTTATTGCGTTCAGAGAGGAAGGGGGAGGGAGGGGGAGATAGAAACATCCATGATGAGAGAGAATCATAGATTGGCCACCTCCTGCACTTCCCTTACTGGGGTCGAGCCTGCAATCTGGGAATTGAACCGTGACCTCCTGGTCATAGGTCAACACTCAACCACTGAGCATACTGGCCAGGCTGTTTTTATTACATCTAAACCCAATGATTTCCCAGGCTGGGCAAGGTCCGGCTCTTGTGATAAAGGCTCGTTTGTGCTCAAGCCATGAGAGGTTTCTCAGAAGAAAGAGGTCCTCCATATGTGTCACCTGGATGCACGGGTATCCCTCCCCCTGACCAAACGCTTCTCCCTGACACAGGTGTGGTTACCTTGGTACATGGCGGGAGAAATCGGCCAACTGACCCCTAGGGCCTCGTCGTCTGGGAACGTCTCGCAGAAGTCCCGCAGCATGGCCACGCCCAGGCCCTGGCCACGGTGTCGCCTCCGGACAAACACGGTGTCCAGGACGGGCAGCAGGTAGCACGAGCCGGTGCCATCGCCGCACAGGCTGCCTGCAGGGGAAGTCAAGAGACACGCTGTCCCCTGGGCCTGTACCAACCTGCCAGGACGCCGCGGGCACCATCTTCACACACTAGCCACCAAAGACAAAACGACATCTCTCCCCGTCCGCCAGTCCTCCTGCCGACGGACTGGTCAGCATGTTGTTTTAGTTTTTGTTAATCCTCGCCTGAGGGTGTTTTCTGCATTGAGTCTTAGAAAGAGTGGAAGGGAAGGGGAGACCCAAGGAGAGAGAAGCGACGATGAGAGAGACACATTGACACATTGACGGTCAACCTGGGCCGGGATCGAACCTGCAACCCAGGTACCTGCCCTTGGTCTGGAATCAAACCCAAGACCGTTTGGTGTGCGGGCCGATGCTCTAACCACTGAGCAACACTGGCCAGGACTATAGTCAGTATTTTAAAAATGAAGTTGGACCCTTACCTCACACCATATACAAAAATTAATTGAAGATGGATCTAGACATAAATGTAAAGGTTAAAACAAAAAAGTTTTAGAAAAAAAAAAAACACTTCATGCCCTAACTGGTTTGATAGAATATATTTAAAAAAACAAAAACAAAACGCTTCAAAACCTAGCCTAGGGTTAGCAAACAGCTCCTAGATTCAACACCAAACCACAAACAATGGGTCAATCGGACTTCACCAAAATAAAACACCACGTACTTCAGAAAACACCACTGAGAAAATGAAAAGACTAGCCACAGACTGTAAGAAAATGTTTGCAAATCACATTCCTGATAAAAAGACATATCCAGAAGATATAAAGAACTCCTACAATTCAATAAAATGAAAACAAGCCACCAATAAAAAATGGACAGGTGATCTGAACAAACATGTCTTCAATCACTGGAAACATACTCAATATCCTTAGTCACTAGGAAAATGCAAATTAAAGCCACAGTAAGCCTGGTTGGCGTGGCTCAGTGGTTGAGCGTCGTCTTATGAACCAGGAGGTCACTGTTTGATTCCCAGTCGGGGCACATGCCCGGGTTCCTGGCTTGATCCCTAGTGGGGAGCGTGCAGGAGGCAGCCGATCAATGATTCTCTCTCATCATTGATGTCTCTCTCTCCCCCTCTCCCTTCCTCTCTGAAATCAATAAAAATATATTTTTAAAAACACATAGTGAAACAGAACTTTTCACCTACTAGAATGGCCATAATCCAAAAGACATGCAGTACTTAGTGTTGACAGGATGTGGAGAAATGAACCCTCATATACTGCTGATGGGAATATATAATGTTACAGCCACTGTGTCAAATAATTCGGCAGTTTCTTAAAAAGTTAAACTTAGGCTTAGCAAACGACCCAGCCCTTCCACTTCCAGGAACCCATCCAAAAGAAATGAAAGCCCACACCCACGCAAAGGCAGGTACGCGAACGCTTCCAGCAGCCTTATTCATAACGGCCCCAACCTGGAAACCGTTCCGGTAAGTGCACAAACAAAACGGGGCACATTGACAGCGCGGCACGTTACTCAGCAATGAAAAGGAATGACATACTCATCTCTGCTACCGTTGGGATAAGCCTCAGAAGCACCACGCTGAGTGAGAGGGGCCAGATGTCAGAAAGAAGCCGCAGGGCGCGTCCGTCCCTGTCTGCGAAATGTCCAGGAACGGCACAGTGATGGGGACAGAGCAGGTCGGCGGGTGCCTAGAGCGGGGTGGAAGCAGCCACTGGCCCCACACAGGCACTTCGTGGGGTGCTGGCGACACTCTCTACATTAGCTAAGTCCCTGAATGGCACACGCACATCGGCAGCTTCTACGGGCTGTAACACTGACTTTAAAAGAATACAATGAGTTGTATTAAAACTGTACTTAAAAGATGCACTTAAGCATCTCATTCTTTCAGGAGATGAATGAAGAGGAAACAGGACTATGGGAGGTCCTGCCCCTTTAAGGCAAGTACAGTTGGAGGCCAGGTGGGCAGCATGGCAAACTAAAGCTGAGGCTAGAAGGAAGCAGGGAACACAGGGAGTGAGGGAAGCTGGTCTGCAGAGGTGGCAATGGAGCAGGTGCTGGGCGCCCGCCCAGCGTGAGAAGCCGGCTGCACCCCAGGAATCCCCTGCACCCTTCCTCTACCCCGTCTTGCAAGCCCTTGGTCAGGGAACAGCAATCCCTCTCTCACCGGGTGGTGGAGCTGGAACGTGAACAACACCGCTCTCTGGCCTCTGCACTGTTTGCTGCTTATGTTTCTGCTAAAGGCCAGATGCATGAGGGTCCCTGCCTGACGGACAATCGGACAGGAGGCGCCCGTGGCCCTGGGTGTCTGGGGGAGGGGCGAACAGGAGGCCCTGGGCCACTTGCAAGCATCCCTGCCATGTCCCAGGTCACATGCTTGTCTGGGCTGCCAATCACCTAACTGAATGCTTCCCAGGGCTGCTCTAGCATTAGCGCTGGGCTGTCAGGAACCTGAAATGTGAAGTTGTTCCTTTTAGATTTTTATACAAAGCTTTATACTCAGCACGTGAGCCACCAGCAATGGTACTGTCCTGACAGCTAATGGTAACATTCAAGAGACGAAATGAAAAGCAAAGTGCTTGCAAAGTCACTTTACACCATTAACTGCAACAAGGATTTTACACCATTAACCGCAACGTGGCCCAGGCTGGGAACCAAAGGGACAGGCTTCAGCCCACCTCCAGCACGAGGAGAAGCGGGTGAGAATGAGGGCTGAACCTTGGGTTCGTTTACATGACAGCTGAGTGAGTGGTACCTGCTGTACCCGGAGATTCTCCCCCAGCAAGGCCTGTGCTGGGGGCCCACGGGGGCAGGAGGCCACCCAGAGCAGCGGTCGCCAACCTTTCGGACCCACGGCCGCTGGCCAGGGAGCCCGGATGGCCCGGCCCGGCCCGGCTACTCGCCTTTCGCTTTGGTTGTGTAAAATCCGACCGCGGCTCCGTCCCGCCACAAGATTTTAGCCTGCTCTTTCCCAGAGTGAGGCAAAAAGAACATGGCGTCGTCATCCAAGCTCCTCTCCAGCCGCCCAAAGATAACGACGTTGAGGACGAAGAGCACAATCCTCTCCCCGAATGACTGGACCTTCGAAGGAAAGCAGAGCGAGCAGTGAGGCGGAGGGAACAGCAGAGGCGGTGGATCCTGCGCTCGGCATCCGCCCACCGTGATCCTTCTCATGCACGAGGCCGAGATGTGCATCGTTTCTCACGGAGGTTTCACACCCGTGACCTTCACACCAGTCGGCCCCGCCTGCTGCCATCCGGTCCTCACCACCTGCCGGGTGGTCCCGCTTTGCAGGTGAGGAACTTGAAGCTCAGAGAGGGTAGGTGACACACTCACTAATTTCCTGCTTCATTGCCAAGAGGGCTGATGGCAACCGGATGGGGACTCTGCAGGGACAGGCAGGCCCAGGGACAGGCTGGGCCGGTGCAGCTGCTGAGCCGGCCAGCGGCTGCCTCCTGGCCGTCATCCATTAGAACTGAGGCTCTGGGAAAGGGGAGCTTCATACAAATGGTAATGTTGGTTTTTTTGTTTTAAATAGATGTTTTTATTGATCTCAGAGAGGAAGGGAGAGGGGGAGAGAGATAGACACATTGATGATGAGAGAGAATTATCGATAGACTGCCCCCTGCAATGCAGGCATGTGCCCTGACCGGGAATCAAACCGTGATCTCCTGGTTCATAAGTTGATGGTCAAGCCCTGAATCACACTGGCAGGGCTGCATTTTATATTTAATACTTGGCCCTTACATTTTCTTCACCATCATGATCATGATCATCATCTGTGGTTGTGGCTTCTTGGTCCACATTTGCAACTTCAACCTCTCTGACATCAGTTTCCTCGGTTGGTCTACGGAAAAGACCACCTAAGTGGCGTCTGAAACATTAGTCTGCTTTTCAACAGCTCTGCTAATAAAAAGAAGGCAGCTTGCAGAATCCCAGCAAATGGTACACAGTGTGCAGAGCCAGTAAACTTATTAATTGGCCCAGAATGTGAAATATTTCACCTTTATCTGGAGCCAAATCTTAGATGAGAAAAAGATTTGTGAAAACCTCACCAGCTAATTCTTTTTTTTAAAATATGTTTTTTAAAATTGATTTTTAGAGAGAGAAGAAGGGAGAAGGACAGAGAGATAGAAACATTGATCAGAAGAGCATCCTGGATCGGCTGCCTCCTGCAGGCTCCCTACCGGGGATCGAGCCCGCAACCCGGGCAAGTGCCCTGACCAGCAATCGAACCGGCCACCTCCTGGTTCCTGGGTCGATGCTCAACCACTGAGCCACACTGGCCGGGCCACACCAGCTAATTCTGAGAAGCCACCCCAATTCGGTGTCTCAGACAGCAACAGCCAAATCAAGTTCAGAGTTAAGCATAACGACCCTGTCACAACACCCGGTCGGTGTGATGTGGAAGGTTATAATTGTCAACTTAAGGGAAACATCCAGTCAAAAGCTGGCAGCAGAAGAGGAGAGAAAGAAAAGGCACTTAATCTGTGCAGGTTCCTGACGGGGGTGAATAATGTGGGGAATGAGATGCTGACTTAGAAACGTTTCTGGAAACACAAAAATAAGACCTGTTCTAATCCCTAAATTAGGGCCACTATTTATGTTAACAGAAAGAACATTAAGCAAGCTTTTTTTTTGGTAACTGGTGAAGAAGAGCTCGCTAAGAAACAAAATGTAATTAAAGGGACGGGGGATTTTACATGGCAACAGCTTGATGACTCTTAAAACCTTCTGCAATATCCATTCTAAATGGCAGCACCTCACCTTCATCAGGCCTTCTCTTGCAGGGTTGGAGGTCCTCAGGACGTCTTCGGTGGCCCACCAGGAGTCCTTTAGGTAAACAGCCACGACTAGAGAGAAAGCCAAAAGGAGGTGATGACACGCACCCAGCCAGCTGGTCACCAGAGGCGGTGTTGGCAGCATGCAGCCGCCGTTGCCATGCAAGGGAAAGGTTATGCCTGGTAGCATCTATGGTTCCCCCGTGTCTTTTCATGCCTGGATTCTCAACATTCTTTTTCAGTGCTGAATCCTATGCCATTGAATGGATGTACCACCGTTTATTTCTCCTGTGGTATTTTCCCTATACCCCTTATACTGCCATTTTTATTTTCTTAAATATATTTTTATTGATTTCAGAGAGGAAGAAAGATGGAGAGAGACAGAAACATCAATGATGAGAGAGAATCATTGATCAGCTGCCGCCTGCACGCCCCCTACTGGGGGATCGAGCCCGCAACCTGGGCATGTGCCCTGACCGGGAATCGAACTGTGACCTCCAGGTTCATAGGTCAACACTCAACCACTGAGCCACGCCGACCGGGCTTACTGCCATTTTTATACCTGCTTCTCAAGCCAGGTGTCTGAGTCCAGGGGGTCCAGAAGCCACAAAATAAAAAGATACATCTTCTCAGTCAAACTCTGTCAGCTGAAGACTGGGAGGAAAATGGCAGCATGGAGGAGAAAACAAAAGCCGTCACCATTCAATACCAAGCTCACGACCTGGAGGGAAATGTGGGCCATCCGGGTAAGCCGCCGCCACGGTCTTCCCTGTTTCTCTCGGTGAAGCCCAGGCCACAGTGGCATTAGCCCGTTATTAACCATAACTCCGCCCAGCCAGCCCCTCCTCTCCGAAGACCCGCGGCATCCAATCCACACGCCAGAGGCATGTCATCGGCGAATTGTATCAGCCCCGACCATAGTCCCCAGATTGACGGAGCCGGCTGGGAGCGAAGGGCCAATTAAATGCTTGACATCTGCCTTATTAATTCAACGAAATTCATGTTCAAAGTGGCACCTACTGGAACGCACAGGAGCCTTATAAAGCCCCCAGGATTATTCTTCTTGCTTAACAAGATGAATCAATAAGAGACGTCCGATTAACTGACAGTGTGTCGCTGGCACACAGATGTTGGATGTACTAAGACGGCCTCAAACAGGAAAGCTGTTAGGTCTCGGTGTCTGGGTGATGCCTGGGAAGCTTCACGGCGGGGGGCAGGGCATTCATTAGTCAAACAAGTTGTCACCAAAGAGACGGAACTGCTTTTTTCAAAATGAATCTTAAGCTGCTACGTAACAACGAGGAACAGGCCTAAAATAAACTGCCCTCAAAACTGGCGTGGCTCAGTGGCTGAGTGTGGACCAATGAACCAGGAGGTCACGGTTCAATTCCCAATCAGGGCACATACCTGGGTTGTGGGCTCGATCCCGAGTAGGGGGCATGCAGGGGGCAGCCGATCCATGATTCTCTCTCATCATGGATGTTTCTATCTCTCTCTCTCTTCTTCTCTGAAATCAATAAGAATTTATTTTAAAAAAGAAAGAAAGAAAAGACAGCTCTTGGAAAATAGAATCAGCCCTCTGGAGAGTGGCAGCATCTGGTCAGAAAAGCGCGGCCCTGGGAGAGAGGCCGTGCCCGCTGGGCATGGACGGGCGCGGATCTGGGCTGACATGCTGCAGACCCCGCCCAGGGCAGCTACGACCCGGGGCCAGCGAGATCAGAGAGTCAGAAAATGGCTTTGAAGGGAAAATGCGATTCTGATCAGCGTCCCCTGGCTCCGGACCCCAGGCACCTGCAGCTGGCGGCGTGTGCAGTGGTGACAGCCATCCACGGGGTGCGCCTCGTCAGGGAAGTCAGCCTTGCTCAACTAATTGAATTTCCTTCTCCCTCCGGGTGACAGGTGATGCGGGCCACAGAGCACATGTCAGGAATGGAGTTCATTCCGTGACACTCCAAGGCTCCCCGAACGAGTCAAGACAGCGAGGTCCTTCAGGCTAACTCCCCGGGCCCGGCTGCCCGGAGGCGGCATGAGCCACGGAGTCCAACCCCGAATGCCTGTGCGGCGCTGCCCCGGCGCCCGTCCTCGCCCCCGGGAGCTGGCAGCCCGGGACAGGAGAGACCTAACCAGCCCTCCAATACGGGGCGGGGCACGGGAGGTGCGGGATCGAGCTGGGAGCCCAAGTGTCACGAGGACCCAGAGGGGGAGTCAGTGCTGCTGAGGGGTGTTGGGGGAGCGTCCCTGGGAGGCCCCCTGTTTGGGCTCTGGCGACACTGGGGGAGGGAGGCCACAGGCAGCTGATACACAGCCCGGAGCTGAGCAGAGACAGGGAAGGCCATGCCCCATCCCAGCCCAGGAACCAAGGAGGGGGGAGTCCTCTCTCTCTCTCTCTCTCTCTCTCTCTCTCTCTCTCTCTCTCTCACACACACACACACGGATAAACACACACGCACAAACACGTGCACAAACACACATGCGTGAGCACAGTGTGCGTACACACAAGCATGAACACGCATGCACACACGTGCACAGGTCTTATCTCCCCGCACTAACTGCGAGTGGTCCGTGGACTGGCCCAGGATCAACTTCCTCAATCACAACAGAAGGGGCTTCAAGTCCCCTGCTGCCTCCCCAGCTGCCCCCCCCCCGCCCCCCTCCTCCTCATCGCTCCCCTGGAGTCCAAGCCGCCACTGCCCCGTTACAAATCTAAGAAATATGTAGTCCTCCCCCAAACCCAGCAGTTAAACCACAGTGACGGCCATCTTCGCCAAAGCAAAACACACGTCCGTCCCAAGGGCTGTGGGGCTTCACGCCCGTCAATCGTCTCAGGGGAGGGGAAACACACGCGTTGACATAGCAACTGTCACCTCGCATTACGCGCTACCATTTCCATGCAGATGTCTTCCTTAAAGGGAAGCCCTTCCCCAGATGCCCGCGCACTCGGCGCCTCTGCCACGGAGAAGGGGACATCTGGCTCGCAGTGTGCTCGAGCGTCCACCTCCCTGTGGCTCTCCAGCAGGAAGCCATGTGGCCGCCATGAGTCTAGGTTTGAACTCAAGGAAGATGGCGCAAGATGGGGTGCCTGGATCCGGAGGTACAGCTCCACTACAAGACGTGGGGGGCGGAGAGAAACCCACACCAAAGCTAGTCTCGCTAGAAAGGGAGTCTGCACCTCGTCGGGCTGGGCCAGGGCACGCACAGCGAGCGTCTCAGGGCTGGGGGAGCAGACAGAGCTGCAGACAGCCCGGCTGCAGGGCCAAAACCCCAGAAGCCTCGAGACGCCTC